>NW_006786698.1:68248-86037 GCF_000442215.2 Lipotes vexillifer | reverse complement strand
GTGGGAGCAGCTAATGAAGAAAGAGAGGCCTCTGATAATGACAAGGTGTCAGAGGCCTCTCCTTCAGATGGGGTGAAACAATCAAGCTGATGAATGAAGAGAGGACAATTACAGTAACATCAAGGAAACTGAGGTGACGATGAAGTGGAAAATCATCCTATGGAGTATACTTCAATATTAAAGGTGTACTCAGAGAGTAAGAAGCTTAAATTAGTGGAGGTGATATGGTTTTGAGGGATAAATATACAGTACGGTTGTGAGATTGACTGCCTGAATCATAGCAGAAAAGTTTACAGGAGATGAGGAGGTCAAAATGAGGCACTAGACTCTAGCAACTAGGGTATCACACCAACATGCACCAACCCATCACTGCAAGCACTGGGTTGCAAAACACATGAAAGGATGCTCAACATCACTAATCATTAGAGAAATGCAAATCAAAACTACTGGCTTCCCTGGTGGTGCAGTGGTTGAGAATCCGCCTGCCGATGCAGGGGACACGGGTTCGTGCCCCGGTCTGGGAAGATCCCACATGCCGCGGAGTGGCTGGGCCCGTGAGCCATGGCCGCTGAGCCTGAGCATCCAGAGCCTGTGCTCCGCAACGGGAGAGGCCATAACAGTGAGAGGCCCGTGTAACACACACACACAAAAAAAACTACAGTTAGGTATCACCTCACACCGGTCAGAATGGCCATCATCAAAAAATCAACAAACAATAAATGCTGGAGAGGGTGTGGAGAAAAGGGAACCCTCTTGCACTGTTGGTGGGAATGTAAATTGATACAGCCACTACGGAGAACGCTATGGAGGTTCCTTAAAAACAGAACTACCATACGACCCAGCAATCCCACTACTGGGCATATACCCTGAGAAAACCATAATTCAAAAAGACACATGCACCCCAATGATCACTGCAGCACTATTGACAATAGCCAGGACGTGGAAGCAACCTAAATGCACATCAACAGACAAATGGATAAAGAAGATGTGGCACATATATGCAATGGAATATTAACTCAGACATAAAAAGAAATGAAATTGAGTTATGTGTAGTGAGGTGGATGGACCTAGAGTCTGTCATACAGAGTGAAGTAAGTCAGAAAGAGAAAAACAAATACTGTATGCTAACACACATATATGGAATCTAAAAAAAGAAGAAAAAAAAAAGAAAATGGTCAGAAGAACCTAGGGGCAGGACAGGAATAAAGACACAGACCTACTAGAGAATGGACTTGAGGACACGGGGAGTGGGAAAGGTAAGCTGGGACAAAGTGAGAGAGTGGCATTGATATATATACACTACCAAACTTAAAATAGTTAGTGGGAAGCAGCCGCATAGCACAGGGAGATCAGCTCGGTGCTTTGTGACCACCTAGAGGGGTGGGATAGGGAGGGTGGGAGGGAGACACAAGAGGGAGGGGATATGGGGATATATGTATACATATAGCTGATTCACTTTGTTATACAGCAGAAACTAACACAACGTTGTAAAGCAATTATACTCCAATAAAGATGTTAAAGAAAAAAAAAGAATTGGGTTGCAGAAGAAAACTGAAATAAGTGTGCTCAATATATATTAATTAAATGATCCATAGTAGCAAAATAGTCAAATGGAGGTAATGGTAACCAGAAAATTGGTGATTATTTTGTGACTGTTTGTGGGAAACTTTCTGGAATAATCCCAAATGGCTTTTGATCTAAGTGAAAGTAGAATAATCTGTTTCAACTATTTTAAAATACAGTGTCTTAAGCTTCTGCCTCTGGAACCATATTTTCTATATAAATTAAGTATTAGAGTGAGTCTTTGTTATTGTTATTTTTAAAGCATGACAAATTAGACTCTTCTCAATATGAAATAAAATATGAAGGATGAAGACGTTTTCCAAATAGATGATTTCATTCTGTATTTTCTATTTTTTTTTCCTAGCGGGAGAGAATTATAACCTCATCATCAGATTTAGTACAAGAGGAAAAAATTGAACTTCAGTCTAATAGACTAACTTACTGTACATGTTCTGAAAAAAGGAAATTGCCTTAGGAATTATCTGAAACATAATAAATCAGATTAAGAAATAAAACAGTACTATATATTGTAATGCCAAAAAATCATCCTGGAAGCACTGATTTATCTAAGTCTTCTACAGAGAAAAACCCCTAGCTAGCCAATGTTAGTCACCTGACATGAAGCATTTATTTAAAATATTCAGATAGGGAATGTCAACTAACAGGCAGTAACATGAATTTCTCTTTTCCTATCAAGTTGAAGAACTTTTCGAGCTTCCCTGGTGGCGCAGTGGTTGAGAGTCCGCCCGCCGATGCAGGGGACAAAGGTTCGTGCTCCGGTCCGGGAAGATCCCACATGCCGCGGAGCGGCTAGGCCCGTGAGCCATGGCCGCTGAGCCTGTGCGTCCAGAGCCTGTGCTCCGCAACGGGAGAGGCCACAACAGTGAGAGGCCTGCGTACCACAAAAAAAACCAAAAAAAACAAAAACAAACAAAAAAGAACTTTTCCTTGGTGTTTTATTGTAAACTGTAGTATAATGCTTCTTCAGAATTTCAAGGATAACTTACATGAAAAGGATCAAATTGCTACTAAAATATAATTTCAGTATGTTGTATTTTTTTTTAATTTGTATTTATTTATTTTTGGCTGTGTTGGGTCTTCGTTTCTGTGCGAGGGCTCTCTCCAGTTGCGGCGAGCGGGGGCCACTCTTCATTGAGGTGCGCGGGCCTCTCACTGTCGCGGCCTCTCTTGTTGCGGAGCACAGGCTCCAGACGCGCAGGCTCAGTAGTTGTGGCTCACGGGCTTAGTTGCTCCGCGGCATGTGGGATCTTCCCAGACCAGGGCTCGAACCCTTGTCTCCTTCATTGGCAGGCAGATTCTCAAGCACTGGGCCACCAGGGAAGCCCCAGTATGTTGTATTTAATAGTTTGAGATTATTCTTTCTCTAGATATATGAGTGTATATGTATACATGTGTATATACATATTTGGGAGAATTGAACAGTTACTGCTATTATATATCAAAGAAATGTCAAAAATTAAACACACATTTTTCTCTAATAAAACGCAAATGTAGAGACATCTGGACAAATAAACCCAGGAGAAGTTATGGTTTATTTAGTACCTGAAAATTCTTCTACTGGTAGTTATTTCCTAGTTGAAAAATTAATTTATCTAAATGAAATATTAATGTTTGATGCTATAGATAAGTCTTCAATAATTCTTGAAATTTTTATTTTACTCAAATGGTACTTTACCATTTCACTGGATTGTTCAGCAGATTTCCATTAACTAGCCACAATCAACATGGTCAACATTGATGTGAATGTTGAATCTTCCTTTAAATATCCTACTTGTTAAATAAAGTCTTCTTAATTACAGTATTGGGAGGATGGTGCTACTAGTCACAATTCCTACTTTATCCATATCATATCAAACTTCTACTGCAGGAAATTTTCAAGCTTTTTCATTGGTTAGGATTTCAACAGAACTAACCGAAAGCAGGGAATTTATATTTAACATGCGAATGCAGAATACTTGATACTTGGTATACTTGGTATACTTGGTATAAAGAAGAACTGCCAGAGCTTCTGCAGAAGTTGTAGATTTCAAAGGGCTGCTGTTTTAATGTTGCCTGAAGAATCTTAAAATGAAAGCATTAGGATGTTGGGTGACAATCCAGGATGATACTCTACTAGAAAGCAAAACTGCCAGAGTTTCCTGAAGAAATTAATAGCTCAGAAAGCATTTAGAATATATTTCAAACTACTATAGCTTCAGTGAATGCATTGTCTTAGAAAAAGCTAGCAATACAAAGATCATTGGTGATCAAACAGAGTGGGGAGCTCAGGATAGAGTGACATCAGCCACATAGTTATTTACAGGCTTAGTGGTGAAAAACAGAAACTACAGAAAAATAAACTATATAGGAGACCACAAGGAGTGGTGTAGTGCATGTACTACTCGTAAATTTTTCAAAAGGAGTAAGAAAAGATGAAGAACCAAGGTGAATCCAAATAAAAAAGTAAAGTCTTGGTAACAGATTACCTGCAAACCTAGTAAAGTATAGTGAGATTCTTAAGCTCTTTCTGCAACCTATATGATAAGGAAATGGCACATCAAGACTCTGAAAACAGAAGAACAGAACTGAGCAGAACTTATGACAACCCAATCATAAGACAACCATTGTTGATTTCCTAGAGAGAGAGATGATATTAAAACTATGCTCATGACAATTCAGTAATTCTGAATTTAATTTTTATTTATTTGTTTGATTTAAACATGTAACTTCTCAGTGACTCAGTTATACAGTTTATCCATAATTGGATTAATTATTATAAATCAATCTCTTTTTGCTTGTCTCCTGATTGAGCAACCTCAGCGAAGCCTTCTCTTTAAGATTCTTTTGGACCAGGAAGAACATAAATAAAAAAAATAAAATGTAGTATGATATTGTTAGAAGTAAAATACCCAGGGTTCATACCCAGCTTTACCTACTGACCATCTGGCTGCTAGATGGTACTCAGGCAGGGATAATTATGCCTATGTATAGTTCTTGAAAGATGCAATTAGTTATATGAGTTGCAAAAGCCCTAACTAGGTAACTGAAGAAAATAGTACAATCAAAAGAGATTCACAAGGCCCAAATACTGCTACATCATTTGCTACTTACCATTTCCATAATACTGCGAGACACTATATTTCCAATCCTCAATCTCTTCTTCTGTAAATAATTAGAAATATAACCCATACATTATATGATGTTTGAGCATTCACTATGAAAATACAGAAGTAAAAAACAGGTATTACATGTTCTTTTCTTGCTAGTGTATTTTCAAATACTTCTTTGGTGTCTTGGTGCTCTTTCTTCCTCTTTCCTTTTATGTATACCTATGTATCCAGGGTCTTTTCTTTCTATCTATACCTCCCTCTCTGTCTTTTATTCACACATACATATAGTCACACCCAAAGAGTGGATCTGACCAGGCTAACTTGATAGATAACTGTAGTTAGAACAGAAATATTTCTTCTTTTTAACTTCTTTTAGCATTGTTAAATTTGAACTTTAAAGAATTTATTGGGGTCACCAATATCTGTATCTGCGGCTAAGTTCTTTAAAATAGTGATTGCAAGAAAATAAGTTAAGCTGGTCAACATATAACCAGGTATAAAGAAAGAGTAAAAAGATGTGTGCTTTTCCCCATAGGTACTGTCTCAACAATCTTCAAGGATAATGGACAAGTAAAAATTTAAATTAAAAAAGTACCATTTATGGTAGTATCTAAAAACATGAAATGCATAGGAATAAACTTATAAAAATATGCTCAGGATATTTACCTTGCAAACTACAGAACATTGCTAAGAGAAAGTAAAAAATACATAAGTATTGGACATACCACGGTCATGGAATAGATGACACAATACTATTAAGATGCCAATACTTACCAAATTAATCTACACATTTAATGCAATATCAATTAAAATTTCAGAAGGGATTTTTGTAGAAAGTGACAATCTAAATTTACACAGAATTACAAAGGGCCTATCATAGCCAAAAGAATTCTAATGAACATAATTGGAGGAATTGCACTATTTCATTTAAAGACGCAGTATAACGCTGTAAGTGTAGTGGGATAGAAATAAGTGTCATATTAGCATAAAGACAGGCATATTCATTAATGGAATAGAATATGGAGTCCAAAAACTGACTCTCACACATGTGGTCAGATGATTTGCAATGAGCAAAGGTAAGCAATGAGAAAGGGTAGTATTCTCAACAAACAGCACTGTCACAACTAGATATCCATATTTAAATAAATAAATAAATAAATAAGGGGGGAAAAAGAGAGTAATCTATATCTGATTCTGCTCCTCAGTGAATAAGAGCACCAAACTGCCTGGTGTGTGTGTGTGTGTGTGTGTGTGTGTGTGTGTGTGTGTGTGTGTCTGTGTGTGTGTGTGTGTGTGTGTGTCTGTGTGTGTGTGTGTGGAGAGAGGTCATTGGTCACAACTAACTCATGAAGTAATAGGGAGTCCCATTTTGAGCTGAACACTAATGGAGTATAAAACATACTGTGTTTGGATAATGCTAATCTTAATCTCTTTTGTTGTATATTCTTCATTTTTCTCAGACAATGTCTTTGGTGATCTTACTGTCTTCACTATATGGTCTGTGTAGGTGTTATCATCTCCCATGTCTTCACATGTTGTATCATGGCATGCAGTGACTTGCAAACCTTTATCTCTAGATCAGATCTCTCTCCTGGGTTCCAGATATGTAAATTTGATTATCTCTTTGATAGATTCCTCTGGATATACTACTGGGACCTCAAGCCCAACACCCACCACAGATTCATCTCACTGTTTGTCTTCCTTCATTATGCCTACCCTTCACCCCATTCTACTGTTCTTTTGCTCCCTGAATTGATGACTGATACTGCTTTTCACTCAGTTTCCAGAGTTACAAGCTCAACATTCATTGTTAACTCCTTCCTGACTTTCATATCCCTTCAGCCATCAGGAGTTTAGGATTATATTCCTTAGATTTTTTTTTAACATCTTTATTGGAGTATAATTGCTTTACAATGGTGTGTTAGTTTCTGCTTTATAACAAAGTGAGTCAGCTATACATATACATATATCCCCATATCCCCTCCCTCCTGCGTCTCCCTCCCACCCTCCCTATCCCACCCCTCTAGGTGGTCACAAAGCACCGAGCTGATCTCCCTGTGTTATGCGGCTGCTTCCCACTAGCTATCTATTTTATGTTTGGTAGTGTATATATGTCCATGCCACTCTCTCACTTTATCACAGCTTACCCTTCCCCCTCCCCATATCCTCAAGTCCATTCTCTAGTAGGTCTGTGTCTTTATTCCTGTCTTGCCCCTAGGTTCTTCATGACCATTTTTTTCTTTTCTTAGATTCCATACATATGTGATAGTGTACAGTATTTGTTTTTCTCTTTCTGACTTACTTCACTCTGTATGACAGACTCTAGGTCCATCCACCTCACTACAAATAACTCAATTTCGTTTCTTTTTATGGCCGAGTAATATTCCATTGCATATATGTGCCACATCTTCTTTATCCATTCATCTGTTGATGGACACTTCGGTTGCTTCCATGTCCTGGCTACTGTAAACAGAGCTGCAATGAACATTTTGGTACATGCTTGTTTTTGAATTATGGTTTTCTCAGGGTATATGCCCAGTAGTGGGATTGCTGGGTCGTATGGTAGTTCTATTTGTAGTTTTTTAAGGAACCTCCATACTGTTCTCCATAGGGGCTGTATCAATTTCCATTCCCACCAACAGTGCAAGAGGGTTCCCTTTTCTCCACACCCTCTCCAGCATTTACTGTTGGTAGATTTTTTGATGATGGCCATTCTAACCGGTGTGAGATGACATCTCATTGTAGTTTTGATTTGCATTTCTTTAATGATTAATGATGTTGAGCATCCTTTCATGTGTTTGTTGGCAATCTGTATATCTTCTTTGGAGAAATGTCTATTTAGGTCTTCTGCCCATTTTTGGATTGGGTTGTTTGTTTTTTTGATATTGAGCTGCATGAGCTGCTTGTAAATTTTGGAGATTAATTCTTTATCAGTTGCTTCATTTGCAAATATGTTCTCCCAAAAGACCCTGAATAGCCACAGCAATCTTGAGAAAGAAAAATGGAGCTGGAAGAATCAGGCTCCCGGACTTCAGACTATACTACAAAGCTACAGTAATCAAGACAATATGGTACTGGCACAGAAACAGAAATATAGATCAATGGTACTGGCACAAAAACACAACAGGATAGAAAGCCCAGAGATAAACCCACGCACATATGGTCACCTTATCTTTGATAAAGGAGGCAAGAATATACAGTGGAGAAAAGACAGCCTCTTCAATAAGTGGTGCTGGGAAAACTGGACAGGTATATGTAAAAGTATGAAATTAGAACACTCCCTAACACCATACACAAAAGTAAACCAAAATGGATTAAAGACCTAAACGTAAGGCCAGACACTATCAAACTCTTAGAGGAAAACAGAGGCAGAATGGTCTATGACATAAATCACAGCAAGATCCTTTTTAACCCACCTCCTAGAGAAATGGAAATAAAAACAAAAATAAACAAATGGGACCTAATGAAACTTCAAAGCTTTTGCACAGCAAAGGAAACCATAAACAAGACAAAAAGACAATCCTTAGATATTTTTGAACTAGACCTTTCTTGTCCATTTCTGCTGCCACTGCCTTGGTTCAGGCCCCCATTTCTTTTTTTTTTTTTTTTTCTGTGGTCCGCGGGCCTCTCACTGTTGTGGCCTCTCCCGTTGTGGAGCACAGGCTCCGGACGCACAGGCTCAGCGGCCATGGTTCATGGGCCTAGCTGCTCCGCGGCATGTGGGACCCTCCCGGACCAGGGCACAAACCCGTACCCCCTGCATCGGCATGCAGACTCTTAACCACTGCGCCACCAGGGAAGCCCCCCCATTTCTTAAATGAGTGATTATAGGAGCCTCTTGGCTTGTCACCAGGATGACCTTTCAAAACTGTAAATCTGAATATGACAATCTTCCTCTAACCTTTCCTTGACTCCCCATCACCTACTTAATCAAGAACCTGCACAATCAAGTGAAAACTCTTCAGTATGACTCTCCAGCCTCACCTTTCACCTCTTACCTATTCATATAGTACTGTTCAGTAATATCAAATTATTTTAAATTTCTAGCATATATGAAGGTGTATCTCATAGTTTCACAATGCACATTAATATATTAAGGGCTCTGTGAAGACCTGTTATATGGGAACTTGCTTACTTTTTTTTTTTAATTGAGAAGTTCCCAAATATATTGAACTTCTAAATTTCACTCCTATCTTTACTCCTTCCCCAGGAGTAGCAATCACATCTCATAGGACTTTCTGAAGTTTTGATGACTATGATCTGGAAAATACTTATTTAACAGATGAAATCAAAATCACTTAGCCAGAGGATGTGGGGAGGGGGAAAGGTAAGCTGTGACAAAGTGAGAGAGTGCCATGGACATATATACACTACCAAACGTAAAACAGATAGCTAGTGGGAAGCAGCCGCATAGCACAGGGAGATCAGCTCGGTGCTTTGTGACCACCTGGATGGGTGGAATAGGGAGGGTGGGAGGGAGGGAGACACAAGAGGGAGGAGATATAGGAACATATGTATATATATAACTGATTCACTTTGTTATAAAGCAGAAACTAACACACCATTGTAAAGCAATTATACTCCAATAAAGCTGTTAAAAAAAAAAAAAAATCACTTAGCCAGACATTCAAAATACATTATTCCCCAACTCTCAGCTAATTCTCTAGCCTTTCCACTCCATACAGAAGCTCTTCATATATCCATACTCACTCTTATCTAAAAAAATCATTTTACTTTCTCATCTCTCTGTCTGAGCTCTGGGCATTTATCAGCCTAGAATGCCTCTTTGGCCCTGACCCATCCTTCATTATTCAGCTCAATTCCTCCCCTTGGTTTAATGTGTGGCTCACCTCTTCAATGAAGTGATCTTTTTCTATGAATCCCTTTAGCAATTATTGCCTAAGCCATTACTTTGCAATTAATCATGTACTTCTTTGTCACATATTTCTGCTATTGACTAGAAAGTTATTTAAATTTTTAGCATGCATCTGTTTTGCTTTTCAAAAAATGTCTTTAAACTCTTTGACCTATACCTGGATTCTCTTACTGTTCACCCAGGGCGAGTATATATAGCAGGCACACCATAAATGGCTGATCTTTTGTTGCTGCTTCTAAACCAGCAGAAGGGATTTACTAAAATCATAAGCTTTTATATTAATGCAGTGAAAGAGAATTTCAAATGACGGGGAATTTACATATTTTATGTTGTGCAAACGAGGCTGACTTTGAGATTCCTAGAAGAAATAATGCATATCTTAAAGACAGTGCTTTGAATTTTATTTGAAATAATTATTCTTTGACACGGAAAAATAACTGTATTCAAGAAGTAAAGACAAATTTCATCCATTACGATTAACTATTGATGCATCAGAGTTACTTCATCAGATATTTTATACCTCTCCTATTCCACTGGAGAACAAATCAATTACATTAAAATATTTTTTCTGTGATTAGAATTGAATTCTAAAGTAGCACCTTTCTGCCTCCTACACAAGATAAATACACCTACCAGAAAGCAGACAACTGAAAAATGAAAGCTACAAACAAATGAATTTTCCTTCATTTTTATCACTAACCAATACCTACCATAGCATGACAGAAACCAATAAACACTCAATGCAATTTACAGTTGCACTAGCATATGGTATTTCCCCAAGAGCTTTCCTGATGTCTAAAACCACTACCTTGAAAAGTACTGAATCCTCCTACCTTCATTCTACATTTAATATGTCACGATTCTGCCTTTAGAAAGACAAATTAGTCATATGATGATAGGTAGTTCGGTAACTACCTGACAAATCAGACTTTTTAAAAAGCTGTTGTTCTCTTAATTTTGATTTGGAGGTGACATTTATTGTTATGAATTTGTCAGATATAACCTTGTAATGGTGTGCATGTAGCTGATATATTTTAGTGCTTATTTACTCATTTCACTTGAAATATTTATGTAAATATACATGGAAATGTGTTTTTTATAAATCTCACATTAAAAATTATTCTGTATTTTTGGCAAGTCATCAGAATAAGATGCCATCTTCGAGTAAGATGTATTTTCCGTTACTCTTCCTTGTTTCTAAACCTCAGTTGTATCCATATCAATCCTCACCACTCAGTACACCTGGACCTGCCCAACTATCAGTCACCCTTGAGGAAGGTCGGGACACCCCTGGGATTTGCCACACAAGGTACTAGCCGTGATAGACTTTGTAAAGTCGCCTTAAAGTAACACATGGTAAATGTTAACTTAAAAACTGAAAATAACAAATGATGTACTGGACTTACTTTAACACAATCTTCATGACATGTTTTGGCCTTTAAAATGCTAAAGCTATACTGGATATTTTTATTTCTGCTCCTTTTGAAAAAATGTGGATCCTCTGCTTTCTCAAGATAAGTTGTGAAATTTAGATGGAGACATTTAAATCCCAAATCCAGCAGCTTCTCTCCATCATCTTGTTAACTGCAAATAAACAGCATTCAAACTTTGTTAAATTTGTTCCCAAAAGGGTTTTTATACAGTCAAATATGAATTGGGGGGTGGTGAATGAATCCACTTACATATTACAATCTTATTTCAACTTTACCTATATAGAATGAAGTCCCTGGTTTTATCTGTGATGCCTATCACTATGCCTGGCATTTGTTATTTGATCCATCAATGGAGAGAGGGGGATACAAGAGGAAACATTCACAAAGAGCCCTGAAAAAAAACAAGTGTAATAAAAAACAATCCTATAGCTCTTTTCCTATATCACGCATTTCAAAAATGAATCTAAGAGAGGTTAAGAGAAACTCAAGTTATTGCTGACAGAGCTGGGTCTAGAACCCTAGCCTGAAGCACAGGCTCTTGCCCCTATGGGATGCTGCCTGCCTGGGATATAAGGACTGGCAGAAAACAAGCACCTCTTCCCACTCAGTGTATTAGCATACCTTTTTTTTTTTTTCACAAAATCTAAGGGTTTTTCTCATTTTCCTTGCTTTATGCCATTTCCTCATCTTTAAAACATGTTTAGAAAATTCAACAAGCTATAAACAGTATTTTTTTATTAAGAGATGTGACATTAAGAGATGTCACAAATGTAGAGAGATTCAGTGTTTGCTGTATTCTACCAGCCATGCTGTAAAGGTTAGAAAAGTGACATGTACTAATAAGACCCATGGCACTAATGAGAGGATCTGGTGCCACATAGTATCTTAAAATCCTCCCCAGGGTTCATTACTATGCCATGTTGATCATGTCATTTTTAGTAAATTCAAGAGTGACTCATTCCTGGCTGACAGCTAAGTGCAGATACCGTTATGTTACCTCTAAAGCTCTGCCAGTGAACTTGTCAGAAAATAAAGCAGAGCCTCCTTACTAGGAAAATATAAACGTCCAAACTTCCCAGTTTTTTGTCTTAACATACTGAAATTTCCTGTATGCTCTCTACTGAAATATGAATTTTCAAGCCTGGTCTGAACAAACATGCTTTACAGAAAAAACTCATCATTGTGCCTTCACACAAAGGCTGTATTATCCTTTTTGTCTTGGAAATAGATTTCTATTTTTACATTAGTTTCAACAATGTTCAAAAACCCTTAGAAATTTTTTTCAAATATCCTGATATTTTTATTTATTTATTTATTTATATGCAGAAGAAAAATTAAATTTCTATTTCCCTAAACAGAAAAGACATTTTTGTCACACACCTATGGTCACAAATATATAGTTCAGTTTGGGTTAATCTCTGAAAAGGAGAGCTTATAAACTCTTGGGAGCTTTGGCTCAGCCATCTTGTCATGTGCACAGTGCATGAGAGAAAGCCAGCCTGCCAAAAAAAAGAGAATCATGGAAATATGGAGGAGACAGAGACAGAAGAAGGTTGCATACATTTCCTGAGGTCCTGACCACTTCCCAATTCTTGCATGCAATCCTGAGGTCATTCTGCATGCTTTGATTTTTCTGAGACAATTTATATTTAACCAGTTAACCATTCATTTCTTGTTTGCTTCACATTGCTTTTCTACTTATGCTTTCTCGATTTGGTTTCTGTTACTTGTAAATAGAGTCTTATTTGGTACCCAGGCTTCAACTGTTGTTGTTGCTATACGTGTGAAAATGACATGAGGATCGATTTGTTTTTTTAAAATAAAGTAGACTGCCAGAAATAAGGCTCTGGTAGAATGGGACAAACTACAGATTAATGGGATGAAAAAATTATAGGTATCCATCAGGATGGGTCCATCAGGGAAGATGCCTCCAGAAAAGTCAATGTACAAAATCTAGCAGGGTAGAATATTTTATCAGAGAGGTTTTACGGATAGATAGTTCATGGTAAAAGAGCAGGGAGGAAGGATATTGTGCAATCTCATAGCTGAGAATATGACTGCTCGTGGTGACTGAGATCTAGGGAGAATACAGTATTTAAATTTGGGGCTGTTCCATTTGTGGCTATAAATACAGATACCTTGAAAGGTGCTGTTACAACAGAGCTCATCTACTAAAAGTGGGTTATAAAATGGAGTCTGGTGGCAGAAAAAAGGTTAAGTGCTCGAGTACAGAAACCCTGTGGTTCTCGCCCAGAGGCGATTTTGCCCCTTTGGGGATATTTGGCAACATCTGGAGACCCTGTTGGCTGTTACAACCAGAGTAGGGGATTGTTAGTGACATCCAGTGGGCAGAGGCCATGGATACTTCTCAACATCCTGCAGTTCCCAGGATGGCCCTGCACAATAAAGGATTATCTGATCCAGACATCAATAGCGCCGAGGCTGAGAAACCCTACTTAACCAATAAATAAAAACAAGTGGAATCTTTCCATACTTCAGAGTGAATCTCCAAATTCCAGGTTCAGAGTCCTGCTGATTCTCATCTGTGGAGCTAAATCAGTTTCAGATATTGAATAAGGGTTGTGGGGAGAGGAGCTTATCCTTGATTGAGTCAAGGTCCATTCCCAACTGGCACATTTAGTCACTGCAGTTATTTTGTGTGTGTGCATGTTGTTTTTATTTTTATTAAAAAAATTTTTTTCCCAGTCATTTAAAAAAAATTTTTATTGGCGTATAGTTGCTTTACAATATTGTGTTAGTTTATACTGTACAGCAAAGTGAATCAGCTATACATGTACATATATCCCTTCTTTTTTGGATTTCCTTCTCATTTAGGTCACCACAGAGCAGTGAGTGGAGTTCCCTGTGCTATACAGTTGCAGTTATTTTTATATATTATATTTCTCAGCCTATGGCTAGCCTGCAGATATAGGACGCAACCCAACTGTACCTCAGTCGCCTCAGAGGCTTGTCAGTACTGGGTTCTCGAAGGCTTAAAGCAATTGCATCCTAAGCCGAAACACAGAATTGGCACAGTGGCCTATTTCATTGTATGCCATAGCAGAAATGCTAAGCTAGGAGCACCATACTATAACAAGAATATTACAGAAAGAGAAAACATTTTTAAGACTTCTAATTTGATGTCTAATAACTTGAAAAGTCAATGTAAACTGAAATAAGAAGATGATTCTATAATTTTACTTTTAAAAAGAAATACAGGAAAATGTTGATGTGTCAGTGCAGAGGTATTTCATCTACCCTGGCTCTGCATTACGCCTAGGAATATGTATCTATTTGTGCTGTACAAAGATTCTGAACGATGCAAAATTTCAGAGAAGCACCCTTACACACAATCACCAAAATATGGGAATTCAGCAATTTTGTTTGACTGACTCTCCAGGAAACAGCATAAGAATGCTCCTACCTTTAACTCAAATACTCACTGTTTTAGTTTCCTATTGCCATTGTAACAAATTACCAAAACTTAGTGGCTTAAAACAACACAAATTTATCATCTTACACTTTTGGAGGTCAGAAATCTGAAATGGGTCTCACTGGGCTACTTTCCTTCCTGGGGCTCTAGAAGAGAAACCATTTTCTTTCACTTTCCAGGTTCTACAGGTTTCCCCTATTCCTTGGGCCACGTCCCGCTTCTAGCATCAAAACCGGTGATGATCTGAGCCCTTCTCAGGATGACGTCCCTCTGGTTCTTACTCTTCTGCCTCACTCTTCACTCTGTAGGGACCCTTGGTCCAACAGGACAATACAGATAATCTACTTATCTTAAGGTCAGCCCTTTGCCATGTAACATAACATTTTGATAGATTCTGAGGATTAGAATGTAGGCATCTTTGTGGGAGACCATTACTATTGCTACCACATTCGCTAAAAAAAGCATTTTACAAATAAGTAGATATAGCTTACTAAGCTGTATTAGTCACAGAATCAAGCTTTGGCATTTGAAATGGGATAATTACATGAGACATTTAAAAAAAGATAGCAAGCAAAACCTTAAGGCTTTAAAAGAATTTCATGATCTTGTAGAAAACTCATTTCTTAATACAGTCTAACTTCTGGAATGTTCACAAAACAAATGTAATTTAGGAATGAAGGATTCTCAGGATAACATGACATTATCAAATAGTTATTAATTTTATTATTGCCATAACATTAAGCATGGGATTTCTAATTTTATTAACCTTTTGATATGGCACAAAAATCCTGCCCACACTCCAGCTCTCCATCCCTAAAAATGTAATTCTCTTTAAAAAACTACAGAAGTTAAAACTACTCCTCCTTCCTACACTGGGAGTAAAATCAAAGCAAGTACTCTAGAGGACAGGGTGAATACTGCAGTCTTGTAGACGATCCTTCACATTGGTGATGAGGAACTCTGAGATGACATTTCAAAGATACTGACAAACTCAGGATCATTGATATCAATAATAGAGTTGATAGTTTTCTACAGAATGAAACTACCCCTTGGAAGAAGTATGCTTTAGCCTTTGATTCACTTATTAAATTTAGTAGTAATTTAGTAGAAGGGGTGCAGGAAATCACCTAACTGCCTCACACATTTTTAGGAGAAAAAGTAAAAATGACATAAAGGTAGATCAATAATGCATTTTTCCAGGAAACCAAGAGATTTCCATCACTTCCATTCTATAGTGACAATTTCCCTTTCAATGATCACAAACCCTGATGAACATAATGATGCCTCTAAATAGAAGAAAAAAAAACATACTCGATTTTTTCTTTTTAAGACATCAAGGAAATAAACAGTGCATTTAAAAATGCTTACATCCTATAATAACAAAATGATAATGAGGACTACAATGAACACTTCAGCACTTAACAGGGGTTTCCTTTATCCACAATACCTAAGTTATTCTAGAAAACAAATACAAAAAACCAAGCAAATGTATCTTCTCTAAGGTACAAAAAGTTCATGAATTTAAATAACTATTTAAAGCTACAGAATAGGAGAGGCTATATGGTATAGATAACTGTCAGCTGAGTTGCATGAAAAATAAGGAGTGTGAGATGTGTGTTATTGAAAACAAATACCATATATCTTACCTATCCTTTTATCTATCTATCTATCTATCTATCTATCTATCTATCTATCTGTCTATTCTATCTATCTCTCCATCTATCTACTTACCTATCTATCTATCTGTCCCTCAAATGCATTTTGAGGTCCTGGAAGGTTGAGAACATGTCTGTGTTTCTTACGTCCCATACAGTGCCTAGCAGTAACTTGATCTTAGTAGGCAACATTGTTTTTGCTTACTGCATTCTGCAGTACTCAATACTGACATTATCAGATATAGTACAGTGATTAAATGACAAAGAGCTCTAATATAAATTTTTAAATTGCCAATTCATTGTTATCTAAGTTAAGTATATTCTATATTTCAAGTAATGCTTCCCAATTTTATTTATCACACTTATCTAATTAAATATCACTGACCCAGAGTAGCGAGTACTGACTGGTTCCCTAACTCAACTGTAATATCATGGGAAGGTTTAGCACTTCATTAAAATTATAACCTCATCCACTGCTGGCTCAATCATCTAATAATTTAAAATATGTAGATTGTGTAAATAAACAATATAAAAAGATAATCTGTATAAAATTTTAAAAATTGCAGGTATATTTTAAGTCCATGGGAACATAAAAAATTGCTGGAATTTATTTATCAGAGTTTCCCCTGCTAAGCAACAAAATGAAGCACCTTTGGATGGTAATGAAAAATTTCACTCTCAGGTACAGTAGTATGTGATAATAATAACCTTAAAATAGCAACAGCTTGCAATAACTGAAGAAAGAAACTACTGCGCCATTAATCCACATAATGTAACTGATTTGATATTGCCTTTTCCAATCTCTCTCACAGCTTAAGACAAAATACCATGTTCCAATTGAGAAAAAAATATTTAGGGCTTCCCTCGTGGCGCAGTGGTTGACAGTCCGCCTGCCGATGCAGGGGACACGGGTTCGTGCCCCGGTCCGGGAAGATCCCACATGCCGCAGAGCGGCTGGGCCCGTGAGCCATGGCCACTGGGCCTGTGCGTCCGGAGCCTGTGCTCCGCAACGGGAGAGGCCACAACAGTGAGAGGCCACAACACTGAGAGGCCCGCATACCACAAAAAAAAAAAAAGAAGAAGAAAAAAATATTTATTAAAAAAAAACTTTCAGTACATAGAAGAGAAGCATTCATGGTTCTCAAAAGGTGGACTATACTAGGTTGTAAGATTACTACACTGTTCTTTGCTTTCTGTGTTCCTTGCTTTCTGTGTTTTAGTCAGCATCCATTTTGTGGGAAAGGGATGAACAGGGGAAGCTTCCTTAATTTAGTTCCTTTCATCTGAAGATTTCAAAAGCTTTGCTGATGGCTATTATTTACAGTCGCTGAATAAATGGGAGCACTGAGCCAATGCGAGGCTATAACCATTCTGTAAATGAATTACAAAGCAGTAGAATCTTGTTAAAACAAGTTGGAATGTGAAATGTCTTAGGCGTCCTGCTCAATTGTGAACTCATCTTCCATTTTTCTAAGCAACTTTCTCCATTTTAGAACTTTATTCTGACATTTTGTTGGGTTTTTTTTTGCGGTACGCGGGCCTCTCACCACTGTGGCCTCTCCAGTTGCGGAGCACAGGCTCCGGACGCGCAGGCTCAGCAGCCATGGCTCACGGGCCCAGCCGCTCCACGGCACGCGGGATCCTCCCGGACCGGGGCACGAACCCGCGTCCCCTGCATCGGCAGGCGGACTCTCAACCACTGCGCCACCAGGGAAGCCC
>NW_006786698.1:39673-66437 GCF_000442215.2 Lipotes vexillifer | reverse complement strand
CGGACCGGGGCACGAACCCGCGTCCCCTGCATCGGCAGGCGGACTCTCAACCACTGCGCCACCAGGGAAGCCCCTATTCTGACATTTTAAGATTGATAATGACCTTGCTCACTTGTTCACACAGAGTCATTGGCCCCTGATTGTTTTTAGAAATGTAAGCCAGCTAACGTGCTACCTATGCGCGTATGCATGAAAAAGTGGGTGGGGAGAGGGTGTATGACATTATGACATGCAATTTGAATGTGCTTTAGGATATAAATTGTGCAGAGGAAATAAAAGGAGAGAAAAATAAGTCTTTAGACTGAAAATTGATGGAAAAGGAATGGAGGAAATTACTATTAAGTTTAGAGAGTTAGAATACCTAAAAAAGCAAGTCTACGACAAAGTAATTTTGGACAGGAGGCTACTAAGAGACATATGAGGAGAGGAGTTGTGTGCAAGAGGCAGAAACGTGTGGGGCTAAAGATGGGGGGCAGAAGGATATAACTCCTAATAAATACAATAAAAATTTTTCATTAATTATCTATGAAGGCTTTTTAAAGTTATGGCTCCCACACCAGGCCAATCATCTGAACCACCGAAAGAATGCTCATAAATCAATTCCCATCGTGTGCTCTCTGGAGATACTGATTTATTAGATCTGGCTTAGAGTCCAAGAATTTGACCAATATTTTTCAAAGATTCTGGGGAATCTCAAAGTATAAACACTTTAGATGATCTAACCTTCCACTATGACCAATACCTAAGAAGCATATCCAACTCTGGGAGCAGCAGATACTTTGCTAGCTCCCATCAACTAACATTGAGAAACTTAAAATAGGAACTGAGGAGGGATGGGTTTGCCCAGGTATCCGAAGTCACACTCAGAGTTTTCTGGTGTCAGTATGCTTGCATGATCTGTATCTTGAGATGCTCTTCTGTTACCTGGCCTAGATTTTTTCTCCCTACTTATTTCTTGGACAGTGACCCCAATGCAGCCCAACTGGAAGACCAGACTTTATCTGGATCCTTAGGCTGTCCTGCAGTCTGCCCACATTGTCAAGTTTGTCTTTAGCTTTACCTTCTATTCATGCAAACCTCACAAATCTAACAGACACAGAATCAGGGAAAGTTTGAGCAAAGCCTTTCACCAGCATGCCCCATGAGCCCCTCAGGACTTTTCTTACACTGTTCAGTCCTCACTCACTCTGACCCTCTCAATTCAGAATCAGTGAACAACAGCCCAATGATTTTGCAGAAGTTTACCTGAATCAAGAAGAGTTCTTAATCACATGAATGATATTCTATCAATGTTTTTAAACAGTGATCTTTGCTCCTGAAGCAGAAACACTGGTGGCCTTGTTAAGATGCATGTTCTCAGGCTGCATAACCTATGGAATTAGAATCCATGTGTGCAGAAGTTATCGCTTTACATTTTAAAACTAAATTTGCAGGTAATTTTTCTGCACATTGAAGTTTGAAAATTGTTGGAAAACACAGAGGTCATTTAATTAATTACATAATTATTTACTTTGTTAATTGATTCCATAAACAACAATTTATTGCCTTCCACGTGCCAGGTACTAGATAGGCTCTGGGAGTGTAAAGATGGTTTGAAAAGAAAGTAATGCCTTCCAGTGTGGAAGACAGACAAGTCAATAGATGATGGAAATAGAGCATGACTGGTGCTGTGATAAATAAGCACAGGGCCGTCTAAGCATGTGGAAGGTTTAGATGTTTTGGAATGTGGTTGTCTGACAGTTGTGCACTATGATTACATGAGTTTGCTTTAATGGGGTGCCAGTTGTTTCCTATTTTATACACTTAAAAAATCACAAAATGTTTAAAATTTTTCCAATGAGAACGCAGTGTTTTTCCTTATTGTACAGCCCTTTTGCATTTAGATATTTTAAAATGGCATCATTGTTGATATAGAAAATTGTGTTCAGATGTAACTTTTAAAAAATCAAAATAGAAGAGCCACATTAAGACAACCAAAATGCTTTGACCTCTATTTTTGCTACTCAGTGAGGTGATTATAATGTTTTGAGATAATATAACTGAGTTGTTAGTGTTTCATAGCCTTCCTGAAATTTTAATTTACATAATTAGTTTGGGATAAATTACTTACCGGAAAAATACATACAGAAATTATTATGTGAAGAATGACAGTATCAAAACCAAATCTGAACTATCTATAAATTATTTGTTACTAGGTTTTTCCAGATGTTTGAGTTACAAGAGGTTTTAGAAAATATGGGACATTTTAATACAATACTTCCAACACTATATAAAGATTCAAGGTTTTATATCATATCACATAAGTGACAGGACATCTAATATTTATTTTTTAAAGAGTAAAAGTAGGGCTTCCCTGGTGGCGCAGTGGTTGGGAGTCCGCCTGCCGATGCAGGGGACACGGGTTCGTGCCCTGGTCTGGGAGGATCCCACATGCCACAGAGCGGCTGGGTCCGTGAGCCTTGGCTGCTGAGCCTGTGCGTCCGGAGCCTGTGCTCTGCAACGGGAGAGGCCACAGCAGTGAGAGGCCCGCTTACCGCAAAAAAAAAAAAAAAAAAAAAGAGTAAAAGTAAAAGCCAGGTTTTTTCAAGTGCAAGAATCCCATGATCAAACTTTTCTTTCTCTAATGCAATGTAAGCACCATGAATACACAACAGACTCTGCCCACAGAATCCACTGTGTTGTCAGGGAGACAATATGGTGTGACAAGTGCTCTGATAGGTGCCACTGAAACAAATATACTGTGAAAATATTAAATATTGTATTGTATACAAAATATTTAAATTTTGTGCCTCACCTGTGTAGAATGTATGATCGCCACCACTAAAGGGAATACAAGATGAATAAAGCCCTAATATCTAGTAAACTGGACGAGACGAAGACATGTACACTATAATCTCAGTAAAAGTAAGGTAGATCTCAAGAGGAAGTACAAGCAAAGAGCTCAGAAAAGGGTGAGATTGACTTTAGATGGGGTGATAAATGAAGGCTTCATAGAGGGGAGAGAACTGAGATGAGCCTCAGCATGGCTATCTAATAAATGTAAGGATAATAACAACAGTGTTCATTATTGCTATCACTTATTGAAAGCCTTCTAGTGACCAGCCACTCAACTAAGTGCTGGGCTAATAAGTTCTTATGAATAGCCCCATATTTGAACTAGATGTTACTCTCTTCATTTTACAAATGAAGAAACTGCAGTTATTAGAGTTTCAGCAATTCTGCCTAGGTCACGCAGCATTATTGAAGAGCCTGGATGCCAACCCAGGTATCTCTAACTTAAACGCACGTATTTTATGCCACACTGCCCTGCATCCCTGCCCTAACAACTGGACCTAAATACAAAGAAAATCTGTGAAAAAATAAAAGGGTATTCAGATAGATCAGTGGTCTTCAGCTATTTGGTGTTATAATCTACTAAAAGGAACTGATGAAAAACATGGAGTCTCTCTCTAGAAAAGTACCTATTAAACACATCGACTTACAATTTTTAAAAGTTTTCCCCTTGAATCTGAGATGAGAATCTGATGAAGACTATGGATCTTCATGTCTCCAAATTGTTGCCCATAAATTCAGTGCATTCACTGGCCCTCTCATGTCTCTGGGATCCCCGTACCTCAGGATTGGGATCCCAGGAGAGGATGGTACCCTAGAACACAGGTAGTAGAATGGTAAAGGAGCTTATTCTGTAATAAGGTTTCTTTGCAACCTCAGATCTTTACTTCTTCCCTTCTGTTCAACCAACACACCCAGTAGGTACGATAATCTAGCTTCTCTCCATTGCCACCACCGCTAAGACATGACCTCTATCAGGTGGCCTATTCTAACAGTTTCCTCATTATTTTCTTACTACAAGTTTCTACTCCACTCTGGTCTATTCTCTACATTGCTTTATGGTATTTTTCTTGTATGAACAGTTTGTCACTCTCTTATTTAAAAACCTCTTTTGCTAGCACAAATGACAAAAGTAAAAAATCAACAAATGGGACAACATCAAATTCAAAAGCTTCTACACGGCCAAAAAACAAAAAAGTCAACAAAATGAAATGGCAGCCTATAGAATGGGAAAAAATTTTGCAAACCATATTTTGAATAAGGGGTTAATATCCAAAATATATAAAGAATTAACATATATGAATAAAAAAAAACCAAACAAAATCTGATATTAACATGGGCAGACAAACTAATTAGACATTTTTCCAGAGAGAACATCAAAATGGCCAACAGGTACATGAAAAAAATGTTCAACATCACTAATCATCATGGAAATGCAAATCAAAACTAGAGTGAGATATCACCTCACACCTATTAGGACGGCTATTATCAAAAAGACAAACAGATGCCGGTGAGGATGTGGTGAAAAGGGAACCCTTATACCACTTTATTGGTAGGAATGTAAATTAGTCCAACCACTAGGAAAAACTATATGGAGGTTCCTCAAATATTAAAAATATATCTACCATATGATCCAGCAATTCCATTTCTGGGTAAAAATCCAAAGGAAATGAAAACAGGATTTTGACGAGATATATGCACACCCATATTTATTGCAGCATTATTCACAACAGGCAAGATATGGAAACAACCCAAATGCCCACCAATGGATAAATGGCTAAAAAAGATGTGGTACATATATACACAACTGAATACTATTCAGCCATGAGAAAGGAAGATATCCTGCCATTTACGACAAGGATGGACCTTGAGCACATTGTGCTAAACAAGGTAAGTCAGACAGAGAAAGACAAATACTGTACAATATCACTTATATGTAAAATCTAAAAAAGTCTAATCTGTACAAAAGAGAGTAAAATGATGGTTACCAGAGGATGGGGGGTGGCGGAATTAGATTGATGGTGTTTAAGGGTACAAACTTGTAACTAGCAGTAAATAATAAGCCATAGGGATCTAATGCACAGTGTAAGAAACATAGTCAATAATACTGTACTATAATAATCTAATGTGATAAATATTGCCTCAGTGGCAATCATACTACAATATACAAATGTATCAAAGTAAAAAAACCTATTTCGCTTGCTTTTTACACTAATTATGGAACTTCTTATCAAGGTATGGGCCACTCAGTATTCCACAGTGTGGGCCCAAATCATATTTCTCTTTCATTTAAAAACCAACCAGAACTGTGTGGGCTGCTGCCACCTCCCGCGCACGGACATGGCACTCGATGCCGCAGAGCCGCATCTCAGACGAGTCGAAAAAGATGTTTTGATCCCTAAAATAATGAGAGAAAAGGCCCGAGAGAGATGTTCTGAACAAGTTCAAGATTTCACTAAATGTTGCAAGGACTCTGGAATCCTTGTGGTAGTAAAATGCCAGAAAGAAAATTCTGCATTGAAAGAATGTCTAACTGCTTACTATAATGATCCAGGCTTTCATGAAGAATGCAAAATGGAATACCTGAAGCAAAGGGAAGAATTCAGAAAAACTGGAATTCCTACCAAGAAAAGGCTGAGGAAGCTTCCCACAAGCATGTAGGCAAATATTCAAATGATACTCAGGAACGCCAATGTTCATGGAAATCACAGTCACCTGAAATGATGGACTCAAAGAAGTGTTTGCTTTATCCTTAATTATGGAAATAATTTTATCTAAAATAAAGATTTTTTTTAAAACTTCAAAGTTGAGGAATGCCAATGTTCATGGAAATCACAGTCACCTGAAATGATGGACTCAAGGAAGCGTGTTTGCTTTATCCTTAATAATGGAAATAATTTTATCTGAAATAAAGATTTTTTTTAAACTTAAAAAAAAATAAAAATAAAAATCAACCAAACAAATACTTATTCATTATTTGAACTATATACGTTTGTTTGTGCTTATTTTTCTTACTTTTTCCTTTACTTTTTGATAAACTCCTACTTATACTATTAGAGCTAGCTCAAGTAGCTTCTCTGTGAAGCCTCTACCAATTTCCCCACTCACTCACTCACTCACAGGACACTTTGTTCAGGTATCTCTTGCAGCCATGTTTTACAGTAATGGATCTATTTTATGTAAGTATACTCTGCAGAGGTGTAAGGTAAGGGCCGTGGCCCACTGATCTTTGTATCCCAGTCATCCAGCACAGTGCCTGGAATATAGTGTGTGTTCAGTAAATAATTTTTTATATACAAAAGTGAATGAAAGATGAATGAATGAATAATCATTGAACAGAAGTTTCATATTATATCCAGGATAGTTCTCAATGTACATTTTTTTCTAGTTTGCTTTTACAAAATTTATTAGTGTTACTTTCAATTATCACTTCTACTAGGACAATGTCATTATTTTGTTGTTAAAGGAAGTTGCACACACACACACATGCACACACACACACACACACACATACATTTATCCCAGTACTGCTGCTATGCATTCAGAAAATGGCCAATTTTACAACCAGCTGGTTGACATATAATTACTTATAACTGGCAGGCAAAAGAGCAATATGTGTGTGTGTGTGTGTGTGTGTGTGTGTGTGTGTGTGTGTGTGTATGCGTGTATATATATGTGTGTGTGTGTGTGTGTGTGTGTGTATATATATATATAAATTGTTCAAGCTCTTGGAAGCAGTGATTAAGTTTTTAGAAAGTTGTTCACCATAAATAATTGTATGTAATCATTTAATTCTAATCTTGTTTAGTACAGCAATATTTTTAAACAGATAAAACCTTGAGATATCTGAAATTTCTAACATGATAATATAGAAGAATATTTAATCATATGGGGAAACGTTAATTACATATTGTTAAGTGAACAATGAGTTACAAAACAGTATAGATACTAGGATGAAAGACACTTGAGTAAAATATACATTGTGGAGTCTAGGAAGACATTTAAGAGAAAACAACACTGGAAA
This sequence comes from Lipotes vexillifer, assembly GCF_000442215.2. NCBI lineage: Eukaryota > Metazoa > Chordata > Mammalia > Artiodactyla > Lipotidae > Lipotes > Lipotes vexillifer. Next base: position 59,581 of record NW_006786698.1, on the reverse strand, counting down.
ACCAATTTATTATTTTCCCAAGAACTAGCTGTAGAATCATGTGTTTGTGTGTGTGTATCAAGCTTTAATAAAAACATGTCCCACGTGCCATAAAATGATTACAGATGTATGATAAATGCTAATTTTTATGAGAGCCCCCAGGGAACTTTAAATTATTAGTAAAAATACAATGATACCACTTTATTCCTTCCTTCATTCTTTTCATTTATTCCTTCAGTAACCTATGGATGAGAGTCTAATAGGTGTCAATACTGTGCTAAATTCGTAACGACCAAAATGTTTTACTACCCTCATGAATCCCAAGTTCTAGCTACTAAGCCGTGCCTAAGAAAATAACCATATGTATATACAAGGTATTATGGACATTTATGGAGGTGGGAGGGGAAAGGGTTAGAAAATTGAGATGAATTGGACTTTAAAGTTTGAATTAGGCTGAGTTGATGGAGAAGAAAACCAGTGTCTCAAAAGAAGCGGCAAGAGCAGAGGCACTGGAGGTTCAAAGGAAGTTTTGGGTGGGAAAAGTGAAGTGTCCTCTGTGTCTGGTTTTGTATCGACCCTAAGAACGACAGGAGATAACTCTGGAAAAGAAAAATGGGCAAAAGTGAACAAAACACACACTAATGGATTTTCATTTCATCCTATATAATAAAGAGCTAGAGAATGTTTTCATTTGTTAGTTTTTTACCGCAGAATGTTTTTATTTGTTGTTTGCTTATGCAATAGGTAGGTGGGTAGAAGGCAGGTAGGCTCGTTGCCTGGCTGCTTGGCTGCTTGGTTGGTGATTTTAGTAGAGAAGTAAAACAATCAGAAATTTAAGAAAGATGACCAACAGCAATAAAGATGAACTGACCAAAACCACCATGATAATCACTACGAACATCAATTAAATACTTAGGTAATAATGTTTATTTTTCTTTGCCTGTTTGGAATATACTGAGGACTTTGGGTGTCATATCAATTGTCATGATTACTTGAACACGCTACTAAGATATTCTCTGCATATGTCTTTTACTGCCAATAAATTTTCCCTTTGTAAACAAAAGTTTTCAAACTCAGTTTATAATGATACAGCTGCCTCTAATATTGAAATTGGTTATTATTTTATCCTTAATGACATTTCTCCAACTTCAAAGCGGTTTTTAAATGATTGAATCTATATGTCTCTTTTCTGTTTCTATTTTTCTATAAACCACCTTAGTTCATATCGAGTTAAACAACAACACACAAAAAAAAGAAGCAATAGCTACAGAGCATTTATACTTATTTGAAACCCTTACACATACAAATTACCAGGACATTATGATTATTTAAGTAAATCCATCTAACAGAAATGCTAAAACTATAACCTGAATATGTTCATTCCATTGCTTTTCATTAGATTTTGGTCTCAGTCACCAAGTAAATAGATTAACCGAAGTTATGATTTAGTTGTTAAATAGCAAAATTTAAAGAAAATGAGGAGCACCGTTAAACTGGGCAAATGTAGAAACTATTCATAGTACTACAATTGACAGCTTTAAAGTCCATGACTTGGCAGGACAATGATACAAGAAAAAGAAACACATCCTTTAGAATTTCTAACTTTTTATTCTGTATTGTAGTTGTAGTCGAAAGACCTTATATATAACAGTGGAATAAGGGAAAGAAGTACCAACTACTGATTGGATAAGTGGAGAATCTGTTCAAAATATGTAGTCATACATGCCAGGTACTTTACTAATATTCATGGATATGTTTTGAATCTTATTAAAATGATATTTTCTACTTTGGTGAACTAGCTTAATGAAAAGACTCCAAACTTAACTTGAATTTTGCTAATTTTAGCTGTTAAAATAGGCACTTTTATATTGGCTGCTACATAATCTCTCTCAACCAAGTGAAGAGTTAAGGTAATACCTCATTATTTATTCTATGGAGAATGAAATGTGTGCATAGATACACATTTCATTCCTAGGAACATGTAGATAGACTAAGAAAGAAAATCAGATAAGCAACGCAGGAACAACTCAGAAAGATTAACTTAAGGAAAATGGAAAATAATTAAATGTGGATAGCTTGGCTTTCCAAAGCCTAGAGGGACATGCTAAGTACTGACAAAATACAACAGTAAAGTCATTTAGCAAGACAGGTCATTTGGTAAAATAACAAACATAACGAAACCCCATTAATGTCTGGTCTGTTTTATAACATGGTCATGGTATTCTGTGGTGTGTCAGAGATGAACCTGAAAGGTTCTCACCCTTGCCATTGAATCTCCCTATGACTAATGGCTCACATTTGTTAAACATACAGAAATTATTAGAGTTATACTAAGAAACACATACACATATGCACACACAAAAGCTAAATTAAACTCAGGAATACTGAACACTTACCTTCTAATTAACTGAGTTGCCTGGAAGTCACACTGTTTCCTGATGTTAATAAGAACTCACAAATAATAATCAATGCAGCCAGTTAAAAATACAAACTCAGGGCTTCCCTGCTGGCGCAGTGGTTGAGAGCCCGCCTGCCGATGCAGGGGACACGGGTTCGTGACCCGGTCCGGGAAGATCCCACATGCCGCGGAGCGGCTGGGTCCGTGAGCCATGGCCGCTAAGCCTGCACGTCCGGAGCCTGTGCTCCGCAATGGGAGAGGCCACAACAGTGAGAGGCCCGCGTACCGCAAAAAAAAAAACAACCAAAAATAACCAAACTCAGTGAAAAATATAATTTCAAGTTAGGTGACTAATGTTCTGTTGAATATATAATAATATAGATAATATAATAAAGTCTTATTATTAATGTTAAAATATAACTATCATAGCCATCCCAAAGAATAAATCATTTGGAGTTGTTCCAGGCTAAGTCAGCAGAGTGTCATGGACATTTAACATAAAAAACACTTCTTGACCCTGAGGATATAAATCAGAAAACTATTAGCTGAGGCACACTAGTTGATTCTGCGAAGCTCTACACACAGCCTCACATAATGTCCTCAACAATAAGGAGGAAAACTAATTGATCTTATAATTAATTTGACCAACACAGAATGTACATTTAGGTCAAAGAGTGAATATTGGGTTTGACATTGACCAACTTAGCTATCTACATGGATCAAATTAAACAAGTAATTGCCGGCATATGGCCAGGTCAGACTATGGACTTGTACCTATTAATCTGACTATATTTGGAAGTTCAGCTATTAATTTGGGTAATCTATTTACCTCAGTGTATGGCTGAACTTCTGGGATTTGCTCTGTTGGAAGTTGTAAGTGAACATAAAGGGTAGCCCCAAGTAAAACAGGCAATTTACATACGCGGCAAGTACAAAATTTTGTGTAACTGTGGTTAGGGAGGAAAAAAAATGCAATTTCTATGTCACTGGAAAAATTACTTATTCAATACTCCAAGCCAATGTTAACGTTCCTACCTTGAAAATTAAATAAGAAGTCAAAGAACTGGAGCCGTTTTACTAGTTAACATTTACTTATATTGAGTTATATTGAGTTTGAAATTAAATATTAGAATAGTTGCTGGAAACTGTCTCAAATACGTTTACTACGTACAATGTAAAATTGTAACTAAAGAATGTGGAATAATCTTTTAGAGTTCACCATACATTGAAGATTAAAAAAAAATACAAAGAAAGCCAAATTCTTTGCAGAAATAATGTCACCTCCATGGATATGTGAAACTAGAAAATCTTCAGAAATAAACTCCCATATAGCTAAGCATCAAGTATATAAAGGTTAGAGGAGTTTTTAAGTAAGAGAGTTTCAATAATAAGGAATCTCAACTTAGCATCATTAATTTGAATGGCATAGAACAGCATATTTCTGACAATCAAGTAGCCAAAGAACAATCTGCTTCTTTGCAGATAAAGCTAAAAGAAACCACTTCTCTTCTCATTCAGCCAAAGGCAGGTAAAAGCAACTTTTATCTTAAGACGTATATGAACATTTCATTTGATTTAGATGGTTTAAGTGGTGACTTGACAGCAGGAAGAGCTAACAGATAGTCACTAGAAGTCCCTTCCATTCCTGGTTATTTTTCCTCCTATAAATTCATTATAGCACAGAGTTAGAACAATTCTTTATGCCCTAAAAGAGAATATATTATCTGCCTATATTAATTTATCACACATCTCTCCCTTATGAAGTCATATGTTTTTTAAAGTAGTGTGAAAAGTTGCTCTCCTTCCAAAAATTTCACCATTTGAGATTTAGGGTGATTAGAGAATTTTATATCTTTGGATTACTAAACACAACAGAGTTGCAAGAAATTTCTAAGAATACATTTCAAGCATTAAAAATAGAAAGGAATGCGCCTATTCACCATGTTGCCTGATGGCTTTATCTGGAGACATTTCAATGAGGTGCTGAGGAAATCATCACATGAAAAATTTTTTAAGTAACCTAAGCACCAAAACAAAGTAATCGCCTGAAATTTCTGAATCTTAAATCTTCACAAATTTCCATAATCGAACGTCATAGGATATATGGTGTTTAAACAAACTATACGTTAGCAAGGTTATATTGATATATGATAAAGAGGAAAGAAAGTACATCAAACATTGCAAACATCACATAAAACTTCTGAGCAGTACACGTGTGCATTTCACCTGCTTAAAGAGATGTGAGAAGTCAATGTATTTCTTTGATACTAAGAAATTTCCCTCTGTGAAGGTATCTAAGATTAAGCGTTAAAGAATTTTGAATGATTTTTCAGTGCTTATTAGGTAAAAGTAACTAATATTCACAGTCTCTCTCTGAGCCTGGTACTATGCTAGGTAATTAACATATTGGTATCTGATTTATTTCTCCCAAGTCTGATAGTCGTGTACTCTTATTCCTATTTTTTATATATATTTATCTTAAGGCTGACAAAGAAATTAAATATTTTTCAAGGTCACATAGTAAATTCCATTAGATTGGAAATGAACTCAAATTCCATTAATTCAAAAGGTCTGGGTATTTTGGACAATTCAGAAAACAAAAGAAAATAAATTGAGGCTATCAAACTTCACCCTATTAACTTTCATTTTCCATATTGAGTATCAAACATCTCCATTACAGTGTTTGGAGGAAAAAAGTGAAAGCAACATAGTACGTTAATAAATATGAATTTTATGTGATAAATAATATTTGCTTTAAATATATATTCTTACCACTGAAATTGATATAGGAGAGGGAAGCCAGATTGGTAAATAGTTTAGGATTAATAAAATATCTCTGAATTCTATGATATTTGTATTCGTCAATTTTAATATCCTATATACAGTAGTTATGTTAAATGACAACATCAGCTCTGTGCCTGTGAACTAACTAATTGTAACATAAACATTACAAGAGGAAGAATGGTGCTTATGACAGTTCTGATGGAGCAATTCTAGAATAGCAAAAAAATCACCCCAGTAAGGAGATCATTTTCAAAGTCATTAACATCGGCTTTGTTGTGCTAAATATCTTTCTACATAAAATAGCCTGGAGAACAAATTAGATATAAGGACAAAATTACTCATAATGTTCACATAATAAATCTGGAAACTATTAATAGGTCTAACTTTGAAGAGATATTCTCTTTCAAAACATTCTAAACATTTTAAAAACCAAGTTTTTTGATATTTGATATTTTGGATATTTGGTATTTGAATGAATGGAGAAGAAAGGGCAACATCATCCACTTCTAATCTATACAAATTTTAAATGTGAATTATCCAGGGAATTATAAATGACATATAAGTTTATATGTATCTATTACTGAACAAGTAAAAAATTAGGAACAAAGACGTATTTATTGATACACGAAGTGAAGAAACTAAAACTCATAACTATATTTTGATTATTCAAATTATCTTATTTAAATTATCTTTTGATTACTATATTATTTAATACTGTATCTTAAACATAAAAATACTTTAATTAACTTTTGAGGGGAACTATGTAGCCTAGAGGTTAAATTGAACCCCATCCAGTGCTACTTTGCAAGAACTGTGTGACCTTAGCTCAATTATCTAAGCTCTCAAAGACTCAGTTTTTGTTATCTGTAAAACAGATAACAGATAACTGTATCTTTCTCATGAGGTTGCCGTGAGGATTAAATTAGATAAAATATACAAGTGCTGACCATATAACATAAACCATACCACTAGCAAGTGGTAAGTTCCCCTTAAGTGATAGAAATTATCATCATTGTGATCAGAATCATCATCACAAAATGTATCCCTATAAACAAGGAATATGTCATTTTTTTAAACTCTGTGTCATGCATTGTTATATTTTCATTAGTAGGTAGTGAAACATCTTATATTTATGAAATCAAATCAAAGAAAAGTAATACAAAAAGTATTTGATTTGGGGGGGAGGGATAAATTGTGAGGCTGAGACTGACATATACACACTACTATATATAAAATAGATAACTAATAAGGACCTACTGTATAGCACAGGGAACTCTACTCAATACTCTGTAATGGCTTCTAAGGGAAAGAATCTAAAAAAGAGTGGATATATGTATATGTATCACTGATTCACTTTGCTGTACACCTGAAACTAACACAACATTGTAAATCAATTATACTCCAATCAAAAAAAAAAAAAAAAAGAAAGTATTTGGTTTGAGATATTGCTAATGTGCTCACTTTTCCCTCATTAGTTAATGTAATCTTAAAGACTGTAATAGGAAATAATAATTTCCATCCATTTAATCAATAAGGACCATGAACATGAATTTATAATGAGATTAAAAAGTCCAAACCAGCTCTCTCTCCTTAATAGCTGACCAAAGGAATTTCTCTTGACTCTACTTCTTGAACTGAAACTTGAGAAATGCCAAGGGCTCCATATAAAGGTTTCAACAACCCAGGAGAGGTTTGTTTCTATACTGCACAACCATATAAATATAAATCTATGTTAAACATTCCTTATGCTTATAATTGTCATAAGCCTAAAATAACTAAAATGCTACAATTTAAACACAACAGAACGTAAAACCAATACAAATCAGGTTAATTCTAAATTACATTAACAAGTTAATGTGAAGGATGATTTTTAAATTTAATATTTTTTAGCACATAGCAAGTTAAGTAAATGCTACTTTATGGACCTTTTGAATTCACTAAGCCCATCCTATTGAACATGCTATGTGAAAATCATTCTCCCCTCACTTTCCCTACTGGACAATGTAAATTCATCTTTCTACTGTGTGGATTAAGGTCATTTGACCTCTCTTCAATGAAAATGTATTATTTATGTATTGTCTACTTCTATCTTTACTCAGTAGCCCTAGACAATTAAATAGAACAACATAGAAGCAAAATGTTTGTACATAAAAATTCTGAAGTGAAGAGTAAAATCTAGCAGCAGAATATATATATTCAACAAGAAAGAGGCTTATATTAATTTATTTTAGATTATCAGCAAAGAGATATCACTCATTCTAAAACAGAATTATTGTAGAGAACACTCACATGTCTGAGAATATGCTCATGGAAGCCCATGTAAACAGCTTTGCTTTAGTCCATCTGGATTGATTTCTATGGCAGAAACTTCACTGGGGTGGTTTTTGCTCTCAGTCAGCTCCCAAGGACTTAAAGTTTGCCAACCATCCTTTTATTTTCAAACTTCCTGGCTTGGCAATTTAATTCTGGTTCCCTTTTTCCCCCTCCCTAAAACCACAAACCGGTTTTACCCCCCACCCCATCACATCCCTCTCTTACCCCAATCTGAGTCAGAAACCCAGGCCTCTGCCTTGCTGAGAAAAGAGGATTTAAGCACACACACATTCATTCATTCAGCAAATACTTATTGGGCACCTACTCTGCACACTAATACCCCATGTTGGCACTGGGGAGAGGGCGATGGATTATGCTGATGACATTAGGCCAAAATATTTCTTGCTAAACTCTCATTTGTATCAGCAGGTATATTTCACTGATCATAGAGAACTCTACACAGCTGAATTTAAAAGTTGGCTTTTATTCAATTCTATAAAAATACTTTTCCTGGGGGCAGGGGTTAATTTCTACATCACCATAAAGTTTTCTACTTGACCAATAATTTGAAATAGATACCAGATGCTTTAAACTTCTATTTTTCCCAGAAATATTTAGTAAACACTTAAACAATAACCCATTCAATTAAAACAATATATCAAAACTTTACAAACGTAAACACATTTACAATAATCTAGTTCTATGGAAAACAGGCAACGGCCAGTTAACACAAATATATCAGAATATTAGCCTAAGAATCTCATATACTTTCTTTGATTATATAAATGTATGCTGATGACTGCTATTCAGCTGTCATGATGGCCAGAAGACATTGCGAAATCCTCACTAGTGATAGTAATAAATAATATTTGTAAAAATAATAATGTATTATCACCAGCATCCTATTAAGAAAGGATAGGCACTACTGGAGGAGATTTATTTTTGTACCATAAAATTAAAACAAATAGAAGTTGCACTGCTTACTGAAAAAATAAACCCTCAGCTGTTAAAGGATAAAAGTTAAAAGAGAATATTCATTTAGTCCAACCTTCTGGTGAGCAAGGTTTCCCTATCTTTGTCATTCACAAAAGGACATTTTGAAGAATTATATTCCTAATCAATTTATAAAATACAATTGGGATTTCATGCTGCTTTCTTAATAGCTTGAATAATGAGAAGACCCAGGGGAGAGGGGTATAGATATAAGGAGTACCATGTGCTTAGAAATTTAGAGCAAAAGTCCCCATTTGGCTTATGCAGTGACATACACGTAAAAATAAGCCACTCAAATGGAAAAATGATTAAAACTCTTCATTAAATTGTCCATTAGAAAAGAAAACAATCATAATTTTTAGCATTTGTGGCAATTTTCCCAAGTCACCATCTTTACTTCCTTTAAGAGGCAAAATAAAGTTACAGAAACTTCAATTAATACCAAAATTCTTTGACAATAACTTGGAGAATCTCACAAATAACATGGAATTTTAAGTAAATATCACATGTACATTTAATCAATGTGTCACTCAATTATTCATATAACAAATATTTACTGAGAGTCTGCTATGTGGCAGACACTGTTTTAGCAGCTGGGAATCTAGCAGTAATCAAAATACTTGTACTTTCAAGGAGCTTACATTCTAGTGGCAGAAGGGAGATGACAAACAAGACAACAAATAAAGTATATAGTAAATTAGACAGTGACAAGTGCCCAGAAGAACAATAAAGCAAGTGGTGATGGACATGGTGATTTAGTTTAGTTAGAATGACCTCGCTGGAAAAATTACATTGAATAAAGAACTGAAGTTGGTAAGGACAGAAACATCCTTTAATTACTGTCATACTTTGATTGTAGATACTTATGAAAATGTTAAGTAGAATATAATTCCTCAATATTTTCCCCTCAATTTCCTTCAAGGAAATTTCTGAAAAGTAGCTCCAATAACAAGCAATGTTAAGACAGTGTTAAGAATGCTAAGACACTTCTTTATGAGGAGGTAAGAATGACCAGATGTTTCATTCAACAGTGAAATTTCTGGAAATGTCAGCATTTGTCAGTAGAATATAAATGTAAATGGTTTGTATTTCTTAGGTTAAAAAAAACTAAAAAAAGAAGACAGGATCCCATAAAGATTTCTGAATTCCTAAATATAAAAGAAAGGGATGCCTTAACTCTAACTCTTTTGCCTTTTTAATAAGTATTGCTAACTGATTACCAAGGAATATTTGCAACTGTATTTACTCTTTCTATTTGGGCCCTTTGCACGGAACTGTTCAGGGCCACCTCCTGTGGTTTCCAGCTAGCCCTGAGATACCTGGAGACATCCTCGGTAACCCTGTGCTCTAAAGAGCTACTGAGAAGGGAGAGGCAAGAAGGTAGCAAACACCAGAGGAGAAAGGTGTTGGCAAGAGAAACTAATCACCTGTGATACATCAATTACACATGATCATATAAAACAGATCTCACAGATGGATGTGGAACAAACACAAAAATAAATATGTTTAACTCTTGAGAAATATTTCTATATCCTGAACTATTCTAGTGTCCTCTTCCAAGTTGAAATCTGAGTGCAACGACTCCTGACATAAACAATGTACAAATGCTTCTGACTTTGTCTGTCCTACTGTCAAACCTACATTTTAATGGCTGTGTCATTCTGACAGACTCCTGGGGCTAGACAAAAAAAAAAAAAAGGAAAGGCTTGCACTGAATTCTCAGGATCAATACAAAGCAGTGTCAAACCAAAAATAATGTGTGCTCCATCTTGGAATACAAAGAAGGTTAGATGGAATCAGTATCATCAGGTGGTCACTGCACTCATTTCCAGGTGAGACCGAAAATAACTATGTGCTAGAATGAAAATAGCTCAATGCAGAACGACTGGAAACCAGTGCATAGGCCAACTGAGCTATAATTGTAAAGAAAAGGAGAAACATATGAAAATACTGGTATAGGACTGATGAAACTGTGTATATCAAGAACACTTTTCTTTCCTCAAAACCTTTAATGTTGTCTTTGGCTAGGCATGGCTCACAGTTCAGCTATTTCTAGAACAGTAAAGAGTCTACAAATGAAAACATCATATCCCTTGGAACTGTGCATTTTTTTCCTGTCTGAATTATTGGCTTTGATAGCAGTTTTTTACTGACTAAGAATTTGGAAGAATTGAGTAGTCTTTTTCTATGCCAAATTAGAAGTTAAATTTGCCCCTTTTCAGTATTCATGTATTTGCTAATTCTCCTTACATTGGGGGTAGGTAAATATGACTGCTGACAACGTGGATGTTTTCGCAAAACTCATCCATTCAACTAATATTTACTAAGCACCTACTTTTTTTGGCCAGGCATGGATCTAGGCATGGGATATTCAGAGATACACAGGGAATTCCTGCATTCAAAAAACTCATCCTTACAAAATGGCAGGATCCATGCTTTAAGTGAAGTTATGTACAAATATCTTTGTTTACACAAAAGGAAGAATAACTAAACAGTCTGCAAAGTTATGAAAGACTGCTAGTTTTCACTAAATACTTATTCTTTCTTCTATAAGAATAGAGTTTTGGTTAGGCATAAGGTCCCCTTGCTCAAGACTACACTACCAGCCTTCTCTGAAGCTAGGATGGCCATGTGATTAAGTTCTGACCACTTGAATGTGAGTGGTAGTGATATGAACCAGTTCTGAATTTTGCTCTCAAAATATCTGGGAGTGTTATTTTTAAGCAAAGATTCACTTAGCCTGCTACCTATATCATGCCTAACATCTTCTAGGCAGGAAAATCAAAGTCCTAAAAAGATTTTGTATGCCCGTGTAAAAGAGATTTAGATCAAGTCATCTAGTGGACGGTTTCAAGTACTATGTAGTATTCTGCATACCTCAACCAGCCCACCCACCACATGAGTGCACCATCTTGGACATGGCTCCTTCAGTCCCCCAGTGGAGATGCCCCAGGTGACACAGCATGGCATAAACCAGTTGTAACTGTTGAATCCTGCCCAAATAGCAGATCCATGAACAAAAAGAATGACTGTTGTTGTTCTGAGCTATGAAGTTTTGGGGATGGTTCGTTATGCAGCAATAGATAACTGACACACATGTCCAATTTAAAAAAAAATAGTCCCACAAAAATTCACTGTAAAACTATAGAGCATGTTATTCAGGCATAGGAGTATCAGATGCACACTGAAATTATGCACCATGGATGGAGGGAAGGAGAGCCATTTGTGCTGATGGAGCTAGTAGTAACTAATACTGTAGCACTTTTAAAATATTTACTTTGTTGACAGTCTTTTGCTTCCTGTTAATATATTCATAAAAGTTATCAATAGACATATAACTGAGAAGACAGAATGCAATACAGATGGTTCCCGACTTCTGATGGTTTAACTTACGAGTTTTCAACTTTATGACAGTGTGAAAGCAATTAGGTAGAAACCATACTTCGAATTTTGAATTTTGATCTTTTCCCAGGCTAGCAATATGTGGTATGATACTCTTATGATGCTGGGCAGCAGCAGTGAGCCGCAGCTCCCAGTCGATCATGAGGATAAACAACTGATACACTTACAACCATTCCATACCCAGACAACCCTTCTGTTTTTCACTTTCAGTACAGTATTCAATAAGTTACATGAGCTATTCAACACTTTATTCTGAAATAAGCTTTGTGTTAGATGATTTTGTCCAACTGTAGTCTAACGTAAGCGTTCGAGCACTTTTTTTTTTTTTTTTTTTTTTTGCGGTACGCGGGCCTCTCACTGTTGTGGCCTCTCCCGTTGCCAAGCACAGGCTCCGGACGCACAGGCTCAGCAGCCAAGGCTCACGGACCCAGCTGCTCCGCGGCATGTGGGATCTTCCTGGACCGGGGCACAAACCCGTGTCCCCTGCATCAGCAGGCGGACTCTCAACCACTGCGCCACCAGGGAAGCCCGCGTTCGAGCACTTTTAAGGTAGGCTAGGCAATGATGTTCAGGAGGTTAGGTTTACTAAATGCATTTTCAACTTACAAAGAAAGATGATCTAAAATGTAATTAAAGAGTAATCCTTGGAAAGCCTCCACAGAATTTTTTTAGTAAATATCCCCAAAGTCTTCACAATACTACAATATAATTCAATTTGACTATTGCTTAGCTGCTACTTTTTAGTTATATGAAAGTTTGGATGAATGATAACTAGACATATGGTGATCATTTTGAAATGTATACAAATATCAAATCACTCCTTTGTGTATGAAGAACTAACATAGTGCTGTGGGTCAAGTATACTTCAAAAACAAACAAACACACAATCTCATAGAAAAAGAGATCAGATTTGTGGTTACCAGAGACAAGTGTGCGGGAAGGGGGAGGGGGAAGAGTGAATGAAGGTAGTTGAAAGGTACAAACTTCCAGTTATAAGATAAATAAGTACTAGGGATATAACGTACAACATGATAAATACAATGAACAATGCTGTAAGTTACATATGAAAGTTAAGAGAGTAAATCCTAAAAGTCCTCATCGCGAGGAAATATGTTTTTCTTTCTTTAATTTTATATCTATATGAGATGATGAATGTTCACTAAACTACTGTGGTAATCACTTCATGATGTCTGTAAGTCAAATCATATACACCTTAAACTTATACAGTGCTGTATGTCAATTATATCTCAATAAAAGTGGAAGAAGAAAAGAGAAAAATACACTCAAGGAAAGAAACTTAAGTTTGCCTGTTAATGTTAATCATTAACTCAGAGTAGCAAAAGGTAAGAAGTTAACAGGAATTATCAGAGCAGATACTTCTGTTTCAAAGTGAAATTTTAGCATCATGTAGGACTTAAAAAAAAAAAATCACCAAGTCATTATGCTTGTATTTCAGTTTTATTAATGGTAAACATTATTATTTCATTTGGGACAGAAAATGTACTATAAATATTCTAAAATGAATAGAATGCTTTCTATGCTTGTACTCTCCCAGTAGCTTAACAAATTTACCATGTTCTTGTTCCCAGCATGGAAATTTATGCTATATAAAATTTTCATTTGTGTTCTTAAATGACCCAATCAATATCTAACCGATTAGGATTGGTCTCATATTCATTCTTTACACAATGAGAAGATTATCTGGGGAGAGTAAAAGAAGGTTGGATACTTTTAGACTCTAAAACATTTCCCTATTTTCTTGAATTAAAATAGAAAGAAAAAATGCTTTCTCCTAGTTGGAATATGCTTCATAATCAGCTACATATTCTTTGAACTCCTTAAGGAAAAATAAAAATGTGTTCAGCATGACAAAGTTGATTGGATTCTAGACGAACTATAAAGTCAAGTAAATAAATCATATAAAACCACTGACTATACTCATCTCTATAAATACAAAAATTATGCATTTGACTTTTGAGTTTTATCATTGTTTAGTTTTCCATTAAACCTAATAAGAAAGTACTAGTTCCCTCCTTTCTCATTCTTAAAATTTAATGGCATAGTCACATTTAAATATAAATTGTTTTTACCTACCTAAAAATACTTTCTAGCAGAAATAAAATTTAAATCTAATCAAACCTTACAATTACACATTCATAGAAACCACTTACTCATAATTTTGACATTCCTTGTTTCTTCATAATATTTGGGAGTATCTTATCTCTGAGGGTAATTGAATCTTCCTTAGTTATATGTGAAATTATAAACAACACTTCTATGTATTATTCTATCCCCATTAATTTATTACTTATTTTTCCATCTAGCACTAAAAAAAGGCTTTCTTTCATCCCTCTCATTATATCAAATTAAAAAGATAATAAAGAATTTGGCAGAATGTAGCCACAAATAAATCTGCCATATCTTATTTTCATTGTGTATCATATTATTAACAATAAAACTTGAAATCACTTCCCTTGAGCAAAAATGAATTACAGTATATAATTACCTTCATGAAATAAAACTTGTATTATGCGTAATATTTTGTTACCTGATTTCTTTAGCAATATATTCCGAAAATTTTTCATATCTTCAAACTTTCTGTGAGTAACACCTTTCAATTTTTGGTGTTTTTTGACAACTCCTTAAGAAACCATTTTGTGAATTTAAAATAATCTAATTAACCCACTATTGTTGGTAAATTGTCAGTGCTCTTGAGGTAATTAAATCTAAAAAATTTTTAATAATATATAAATATGCATACTTAAATTCCCCAAACCTGGTTATATACTGTAGGGCAGAATGCTGTCTCAGTTTGGATTTAGGGAAAGGACTTACCCTATTTTTCTTTGTCAGCATTTTCTATATATTGTGGCCATGATTTGTCCCTAAAGTCAATACCTATATAAAACTGAATTGGTTCCTTACAAAAATATTTAATGTGATATCATTAGTAAGTCTGTATCTCTAAAATTAGCTCATAGCAAAACCACAAAAGGAGTAAAATTTATTAAAAATTTTCCATCTGATGATGAGTTAGGTTTGAAAACGTATTAATTGATTCTTTTTTTTTTTTCTTGGTCATTTCCCAGTCATACTACTTAGGAATTTGTGCTGCACCAGAAGCCGCCACAGATCTTTAGCTGTCAGGCACCAATTCTCCAACCACACACTCCCCCGACCTAGAGATCCTACTCACTTCAGAACAAATACAGTCCTTTATAAACAGGAAGAGAAAAGACACAGAGGAATGGGCAAAGACAATGCTATCCTGCAATACACCAATTAGCCACATAACTGCAGTCCCTATTGGTCCTGTTTTTAGTACTATTAATGATGATGTTGGTAAAGCAATTCTGGTAAGGTTTTATAATATTCCCGTATAAAATACTCATAACCACTGATGTCCTTTTCTTTGTGCAGTAAGTATTTCTAAAAGCTATCTACAATTTGAACTGGCATTATGATGCTTGCCATACTTTTCTCATAAATTCATATTTTCACATAGTAGATAAATGCATTTATTGCAGATATCATATGTCATATTTCCTTCAGAAAAAAAAAGATATATATCAGGATAGTACAGGTTATGTTGTGGGAACAAACAAACTCCAAAACTCAGTATCTTATCATAATATCATAACTAGCGTCAATGGAAAATTGATATCTCATTGATATAAAGTTGGTATCTGCAGTACTCCAGGGCTATTGTACATGTGATACACCTAGTGATCCAGGACAGCTTGACTTTGTGCATCCCCCATCTGGACAAGAGGCTTGGGGAGTGGTGTTTCCCTGCCCCTGCCCAGACGTCACACATATTTCCCCCAATTACATTTTTTTGGGCAGAACATTATATAGTCTGACTAACTCAAGACATCTGGAAAGTCTACTTTCATGTGTACTCAACAAGAAGGAATAAGAAACAAATCTTTTAGAAAGGTTTCTAGGCCGCAGACAGAAATGGATTGTGTGTGCAGGGATTTTAAGGATGACTTCAAAAAAGGCCAATTTGAAATTCCTTTGGAAGTCACCCAAAGACTTTTGAGTGTATTTTATTTCACTGAAATAAACAATATTTAACATATCATTTTTCAAAGCAGTATAGTCAATTGGCAAGGAAGCTAGGGTCATGAAATTTAAGTTGAAATTGATCAATTGTGACCTTAAAGTCTAACACCTTACCTAATTTTTCTGTGCCATCATTCCATCAACCAAATAAGAGTAATAATAATAATTCAGTAATAATTTCTATTTCCCTGACATATGTTATTACATATGGATGAAGGACTTCTTCCATGGCTGCATGCCAGTAACCAAACTATTATCAGTGATATTTTCAAACAACTGCATTACCAAGATTGGAAATTCCATGGTTCATAGAAAATACACTGTCTTGCTTTCCTGGACTATGCTATATGTCAGAATCATCTTTCTTATTCCATTCTTAAGAAAGAGCTAACCTTGAAGAAAAAGCACATTAAACATTTCTTGTATCAAATATATGCATGGGTAGAGATCTGCCTGCTTTTAAACAGCTATTAAAATTTCCTGGCCACTTATTTCCATTTTATTGTATTTTCAGTAACAAATGAGTTCTCCTCTTAAACATGCATATAAATTTCCCTCATAGATTACAGAAGACATGAGCCATTTGCTACTGAGAAAAGTAATATTACAACTAAGATTTTATCACCCTTTTAACCCTTACTATAGTTCTAGTATATGATATTCCATATTCTTTAAAAAGTAAGAGTCAAACAAAAAAAGCAAATTATTCAAGGAAACTTTCTATATTTCTTGCCACATTTTTGAGATGTTGGCATTTTTGAGCTGGTACTTAACAATGAGCTCTTAAAGTTATGTTGAAAGCAGAAATTATCCCAAAAGATTTATATGGCTAGGTAATGCAGTAAAAAAAATCACATTTTTGTGAACCTGCTTTGCATGTAGTTTTGTTTTATAACAATACCTATTATTTCAAACATCTTTTAGAGTTAACACAAGACTTTTATACAATTATTATTGTATTGTATTCAGTTAAGTTATTTTACTTACTTAAAATCCTGTGTTTGTGTCACTAGAGAAAACAGAGGGTCACTAAAGAAATTCCTAATTTAGATATATAATTTATTGAGATACCTTAATTAAGTAGTTTATTCCTTAATTCCCACAAAATACTACATGGGAAAAAACTTCCATTTCAGCTGGTGTGAGTTTAATCAAAGGAGATCTACAAACTTTGTGATTGCTGGTCTAAGTTTATATTCCAAATGTCTTTGTCAAAATTTGTACTTACTGAAAAAAAGCAATATAATACATGTTTTTTGATGTATTTCTGCACCTTTAACAAGTCATCTTTTTATTCCTCAAAATGTTAATCATAGCATGTGGTAATCATAAGGTAAATTTTTAACTACTGCATATATAAATAATTTTAAAGTCTTATTTTAAAGTTAAAATTATATACACACATATATATACATATGTGTATATAATTTTAACCACAGATATATGGTATATATATAAACCATTTTTTTTAATAAAGGGGAGGGAAATATTAAGCTAACACCTTTTATTTGCCTTAAATGTTAGGCTTAGGTGTTTCCTATGTTCATTCACTTATTAAGTAATTATCTAGTACTTCTTACACATCATTCTCTTTCCTCTAAAAGTATACAGTCTAGTTGGGAAAGGGGAGACCAAAAAAAAAGCAATGAACCAATAATTTAACAGCTCTATTGGGGGTCACATTTCATATGTAGGGTGAGCATATGAAGATGCACACCTAAGCTGTCTGACTGCACTCCAGGAGGCATTGCTGAGGACATCACACCTTTTGAGATAAAATGTAAAGCATATACAGAGGTTTTCTACGTGGACAGATTGGGTAAGAGCATTCCAGGCAGGACAGCATGTGCAAAACCATGGAAATATGATAGAATATTGTAAGTTCCTAGAATATGTGTCATTTAAAAATATAGTACAAAATAAATATATTGGCTCCCATTCTTACAAATAAAGACGGAGAGTTTAAGACTCTTAGTGGGAAGCCTGAATATACATTTATGTTTGACTCCTTAATATACTGCCTTGACCCTATATATTCTTTTCTTAAGATATTTGTTTGTTGATCTATTTGGTTGCACCGGGTTTTAGTTGCAGCAGGTGGACTCCTTAGTTGTGGCATGCGAACTCTTAGTGGTGGCATGTGGGATCTAGTTCCCTGACCAGGGATCGAATCTGGGCCCCCTGCATTGGGAATGTGGAGTCTTAACCACTGTGCTACGGTGAAGTCCCTCTTTTCTTTATTAAGGTCAGGGCGTAGGGAATGACAGGTATATGAAATTGGTATCTTTAAAAATTCTGTCATGTCTAGGAAAACTACTAACATACTACTCACTGATTTTGGAAATTAAATAGGATATATTTTAGAAAACTAGTCAAGGGGTGAAAAAATCAAACTTTAATAATCCTAACATAAATTCCTCCTGACTTTGGAATCTTGAGTCCACCACATTTCTAGTTGTTTGCCTTCTCTGGGTATATTTTCCCGCATCAAATTAAGGAATGAATTATAATGTTCTGTGATAAATGCTTCACCTACATATCATAATTTGCTTTTAAAATTAAATCTATACCCCATATTTCTCTGATCCTTCTAAAAATTCCCAGAGGGAGTTAAGTCAAGATGATTACTTTCAGGTTTAGAAGGACAAAGTTAACTTTTATAGAAGTTAAGTGTCTAAAATCTCACAGCTGATATATGGCTGAGCCAGAATTTGGACCCAGTTCTTCAGAGTTCAATCTCAGCACTTTCTTCAATACCACATCTAATGTTAACCAAAATCCCTAATTCTAATTTGAAAACATTTTCCCTTAAGTCAAAACATTAAGAGACACTGTGAATAGAAGACATACACAAAAAAGCCCATCTCCTATGTGAGAGGAAAAAACCTGACCTATAGATTCCGCCAATACTACCAGAAGAGCTGAACAAAAATAAAAAATTTAGAGTCATCTAAATGTTTTAAAAGAGACAATAAACATGTAGAAATTTTTAAAAATCTCAGTATGGATGAATTTTTTATGTTGTCATTTTAGCATCCAGTTGAGCTAAAACTGATAGAGCCTCAAGTTTTTTTTTTTTGTTTTTTTTTTTTTTTTTTTTTTTTTTTTTTCTTTTTTTTTCCTTGCGTTATGCGGGCCTCTCACTGCCGTGGCCTCTCCCGTTTGCGGAGCACAGGCTCCGGACGCGCAAGCCCAGTGGCCACTGCCCACGGGCCCAGCCGCTCCGCGGCACGCGGGATCCTCCCGAAACGGGGCACGAACCCGCGTCTCCCGCAACGGCAGGCGGACTCTCAAGCACTGCGCCACCAGGGAAGCCCAAGCCTCAAGTTTTTCATGATTCTTGAAAGGCAGTATTAGCTAATGAATTGAGATAAATGGTGTCAACGGGCTAAAAATATTTCAAAGACGGTGAGTTCAGGTCTAGGGATTCTAATAAAATGCATATATATACATACATATAATATCTTATTTTATATTTATATTCATGCTATAATTTTTTTGTATTTAAATATATTTATTTTTATATAAAAAGAAAAGAGAACGTTTTTAAAAAATAACAATAGGGAAATGTCAATTACCATTAAGTGAACATAAATGATGTTTTTCAATAACTTACTCTCTTAATAAGGCAAAGAAAATCTGAAATTATTTCCTCAAAAGTTGCTAAGAGGTTTTTGCAAGGATTGTCTATTTGTAACTGGGTTCTTGGTTCGCAATGTAAGTGTGACTTCCCCCCATTCAACTGCCTTCTTTTGATATCTGAAATTCAACTAAAATTCAATGGAATTTCAAGACGAGGGAGCAGAATACAGATAAAAAACTCACTGGGAATTTTATGTGATACTTTTTTTAAAAAATAGTTGCTTGTTTAAGAGACAAGAAAGTCTCAATAGTTGCTTGTTTGACAGACAAGAAAGTCTACTTACAGCAGAAGTATACCAAGCGCATTGTAGTGTGTGTGCTTGATTGGG
>NW_006786698.1:2152-39663 GCF_000442215.2 Lipotes vexillifer | reverse complement strand
AGGGAAAGAAAATGAAAACAAAAACTTTGCTTTAAACCAAATACTCAGATTTCAATAAGATACATTTGCTATGACAAATAATTTTCCTTATAAGATTATTTGCCCCCCTTAAAGCCCTATATAACTTGTTTTGATTAAAGAAATGACTTGTTACTTTTTGTATGGCATGCCAGCCTGAGTTGGGAGCAAAAAGGGGTTATTTCATAATGTTGAGAAAAAATTCCATGATCATTACAACGACCACACAGACTTAATTCACTTATAAACTTGAGCTTCGGCAGGAAAACTCTACGTTAACTGGCTTTTCAAAGGCCAGAGAATGGTTCATTAGCTTTAACCGTAATACTGTAAAGACAATTCATGTAACAGAATGGAGAACCATCTTTTTTTAATTTTTTTTTTTGCGGTACGCGGGCCTCTCACTGTTGTGGCCTCTCCCGTTGCGGAGCACAGGCTCCAGATGCGCAGGCTCAGCGGCCATGGCTCACGCGCCCAGCCGCTCCGTGGCATGTGGGATCCTCCCGGACCGGGGCACGGGCCCGTGTCCCCCTGCATTGGCAGGCGAACTCCCAACCACTGCGCCACCAGGGAAGCCCTAGAACCATATCTTTTTATCTACATAAAAATAATGCAGTCTCTGATGTATTTAGGATTTCTGACAGTTCAGTTATCAAGCCTTGATATAAATTCATGCAGCATATTGAAAAGGCATATTTCCATTGTTATGGTACATTTAAACTGACAAGGAATAGAACTCAACAGTGATTCTTCCTTCTACAAAGACTTTCTATCCTATGTGATAAGCATTATGCCACACAGCATTTACATACAGGAGCTTGAAGGAATCTGAATTTCCAAGTATATTCTGATAAGAAGTGGCATGGACAGAAGCCCTCAGTTAATAATTCGTAATAAGCTGTTATTTTTAATAGTGTTTTGTGAAGACAAAGATAGCTGTTTTACTTATTCCTTCAAAAATGTATGCTCCACTGAAAACAAACAATATCTACCCAAATCATAAATACCACAGTCTAAGAGACTTTCAAGATTTTAATTCAGAGTTTGTGGAATACTCATTAAACAACAACAAAATAAAAAATGAAAAACAAAACAAAACCATGCATTGTGCACCTAATATGTTCCCAGCACTTTGCCAACGTTGAGCACAAGGCAAGTGACTACTCTTCTAAAGAAGCTTAGGTTCCAATGTGAGAAATGATTAAAAGGCAGGGATATATGTTTCTTTTCCAGAAAGGTGCAAGGTCTGTAAACACTGAAAAGAGCTAGCATTGTGGTCTGAATAGATGAGGATTGGTGAAGCTCATCAGAACATATACAGTCGAGGAGAGGATTGGTTCCTGGACCCCCATGTTGTATTCCAGGACCCCCATGGATACCAAAATCTGCGGCTGCTCCATCTGGCTGCGGCAGATATCAGACTTATATCTTAAAGGACTATTAAAATATAATAGGGCAGGTGAAGGGGGAGATATTCACTCAGGCAAAAGAAATACAATTTTAAAGGTATGGAAATACCAAAGGGCAAAGTGCTTTTGGGAGAAGTGCTTTAGCAATCTAGAACATGCCCTACAAGGGTTTGCGGATGAAAGAAAAAGCAGGGCCGTATGACAAAGGACTGAGGCTGCCCATTACACATTCTAAATTTTATCTGAAAAGCAATGTGTGATCTTTAAACAGGGCAAGGCAGAGAAAGAACTTGCAGTAATTCAGCTAAGGAACATCTTAAAATAGTAATAGAAAATATAACTATGCTAGCCTTTAGTCTAAATCTACCTTTTCATCCCCCCCCCCAAACTGTATTGTATAAGTAAACCAGCTAAGAATTACAAAATGCTCATTAATAATGCAATATCTTTGATCACAAATACCTTTTAGTTCCCTTTAAAATTTTGTTTAAAGATTTGTTACTTGAATATCTACTAACGAGTAACCACTGTAATAAGAATAAACAAATGTAAAGGTCAAACAATTATATGATAATCATGAATATAATTGCCAAAAATTACATTTAATCAAAATATAACTAATGTAATCCCAGGCTAGAATAGACAAGCTTCTCCTTAGGACAGATGAAATAAGGTAAAAACTTACTCAAAAAGACAATTTTAAGCAATTTAAAACAATACTTTCAATCTGCACTTTCAACAAAATTATGCTAATTATGAATCCCACTTTTTTAACCATAAATAAGTTAGTAGTAGGATCAACTATTTTAACTGTTTATATTTCTGGGCTTATTAACCAGCCAGAAGATATAGAACTATAGAATATAAAATTACTGTCTATATTTAATTTTCATGATATTTCAAATCTTTCTGACGTATTCATAATAGAGATCAAGAAACTTCGAAGTTGTTTAATTTGAATGACATTGCCTTCATTCTTTAACAGTGGATAGGAAAACTTGTCAGCAAATTTCCTGTGGTATTTTTCTGAGCGCAAATTTGATACTGAAGGCGAGCAGAATTTGCCACCCTAAAATACGTCTCTTTTGCGTAGGGATTATCTTGAGCTGGTTATTTTTTTAAGAAACAGAAGACACAGGACTCAAGCAAAAGCTACCCTTTTGTAAAAGACATTTACATTTATAAGGGAAACTTCCATGTGTAAGGAAGTTTCTGTACCAGAAGAGGAAGATGACAATCTCTAGAAACTCTTATCAATGGCGAAGACACAGACTTAAACCTACATAACAACCATACCTGTGTTTACTGTGCTGTTGCCTGAAAACCTCCCGTAACTGGATCCCTGCCTCACAACACCCTCTTCTGTCTTTAGTTGGAGAGGGTATTTAAGCAGTTGGCTTAGGCCATTTCGGGAGTTACTCAGTTTTCCTGGGTATCTCCCACGTATACCGGAGTATGCATGTTATTAAACTTCTGTGGGTTTTTCTCCTGTTAATCTGTCTTTTATTACAGGGGTAGAGGGGTGGGGGGGTGCCTCAGCCAAGAACCTAGAAGTACAGCGGGAAAATATTTTTTCTTCCCTACAATACCCACACAAATAAAGAAACGTTTAAAGGAAAAGCCAAACAAGTATTGTTAACATATAGATTTTTAAATTTTGTCTACTATCCATAGATCTAAATGTTCATATTCTGAAGGTATTAGATATTTAAAGCTTTAAGTATTTATACTCATGACCACTTCTTCCCTGTGTGGAGACAGCTCTTGACCAAACCCCAAAACTACGGAATGTCCCTCCTTACAGTAGCACAGACAGGCCTGAAGAACAATTAAGTTCATTACCACTTTCAAAAATGAAGAAGCAAGTGAAAGCTGAGTCAATTGTAAGGAGGAGGTAAAGAGCTTTTTAGATCTGCATACGAATCATTTCTTATAAAAGAGTTTCCTGCTTTCTAATTCGAGATGATAAATGTACACTGGTTATTCTGGACTGAAATATGCCAGTTAATACTAGTCAGAAGTGAGATCAGGACCTAGGTACAAGTTCTGCTCTCCACCTAGCAAAAGGATCAGGTTACTGTATTTTTCTACTTTCTTTATAGGAGGAAAAAAGAAGTAAATCAAGGTTATATTTTTTTAAGAATACCGTACTAGATCAGAGAAAGGCAAAAATAAGATGAAAAACTCCCAGGGTAGAAATAATCTCTATAAAAATCAAGTAAATTACATCCTGAATTTAAAAATTAATTAGATATGGAAGAAAAAAGTACTAGGGCATTGGCCACTAATATGAAAATTCCAACAGGAATCAGGCACAAGTCACTGAAAGGTATCATTTTTTTCAGAGAATATTCTAGTGAAGTTACAGGATCCCTGAGGGGAAATGAAGCTAAGGGTACCTAACTGGAGTAAAACTTTATAAATGGAATTCAGCTGACAGACTTCTAACTTGCATCCAAAATGTCCAAGTTCATAAACTTATAGTTGAAACACTGGTGGCAGCTATTCCATTTTGGAGACTGAGCAGAGGCTTTGATCCTGGAGTATTTGACAGTGCCAAACTTAGCAGTCCTGTTTCTCTATGGGAAAACGCACCTATCTCTAAAGAATTTTACCAGAAAAACAAAAAGATAAATTTCTACTCATAGTTTTGACCATTTGGGCAAAAGCTCTATAATTATAATTTCAAAAAAGGAAAGAAATGAGAGTTGTTGTGAAATGGGTCTACAATTCAATAAGACAGTTTTTTCTTTGTAAAAAATTGAACATCATTCCAAATTTTGTGATATTTTTTCCCTAGATCTACAAAGTAAAAGGACATTTTCATCTTCAAAAACAAAGCAAAATAAAACAAAGCAAACCAATTTAGTTCATATATATACATATATATAGAAGTAAATTATTTTACAAAAATAAAATAAATTCAGATTTTAAAATATTAACCTTTATTCATTGCATAGTAGAATAATAATAATGATATTAAATTTTGAAAGTATTTGTTCATGAGAGAATTCCACATTTTTCCCTTTTCAGATCAGTTTGATTTATAGCAATTCTAGATGTATACGAAATGGCGGGGGGGAGCATGAGGTTTATAGAGAAATTAGACTGAATATTTGGACACTGGAGAATCTTCAAGAAATAAACAGGGTAAATTACTCTCATAAAAGTATCATAAAATTATCCTAAATCTCTTATCCTAAATCTGTGTGGTCGAAAATTTCTACCACACAGTTTGTAACTCGTATCTAAAATAATACCAGAGACTCTGAGAGGACAAAGCAAAACTAGCAAACAAAAAACATGTTCTCTGACATATAAAAGACCTTTTTTATGGTATTCAAGAGTGGCTACTTCCCCTTGAGCAGCCCATTCCTAAGGAAGGCTTTCTAGCACACAGTCCAACTCTGTGGAGATAAATCAATCCTGTAAATCCATTCATAATTTCATGGAGCGGCCATCTGCATGTCCTCTTTGGAAACAATGGCTATTCAGTTCTTCTGCCCATTTCTTAATTGGCTTGTTTGTTTTTTGATGTTGAGTTGTATGCTCAACATCACTAATCATCAGGGAAATGCAAATTAAAACCACAATGAAGTTATCACCTCACACCTGTCAGAATAGCTATCATCAAAAAGAACACAAATGACAAATGTTGATGAGGAACTTCAGAAGAGGAAACCCTCCTGCACTATTGGTGAGATTGTAAATTGGTGCAGCCCCTGTGGAAAACATTATAGAGGTTTCTCAAAAAACTAAAAATAGAACTACCATATGACCCAGCAATTCCACTCCTTGGTATATATCCCCCCAAATCCAAAAACACTAATTCTAAAAGATACATGCAGCTCAATGTTCAAAGCAGCATTATTTACAATAGCCAAGACATGGAAGCAGCCTAAGTGTTCATCAACAGAGGAATGGATAAAGAAGGTGTGAGATAATTGAAGGGTAGCTTATTTACAATGTTCTGTTAGTTTCAGGTGTAGGGCAAAGTGAATCAGTTTTTACACACATATATATCTTTTTCAAATTCTTTTCCATTATACATTATTACAAGATATTGAGTATCGTTCCCTGTGCTATATAGTAGGTCCTCGTTTATCTATTTTATATATACGAGCGTGTATCTGTTAATCCCAAACTCCTAATTTACTTCTCCCTGCCCCACCTTTTGCCTTTGGTAACTATAAGATTGTTTTTTTATGTCTGTGAGTCTGTTTCTGTTTTGTAAATAAGTTCATTTGTGTGTATATATACATATATATATGTATACACACACACACACACACACACACACACACACACAGTGGAATACTACTCAGCCATAAAAAATAATGAAATTTTGTCATTTACAGCAACATGAACGGACTTGGAGGGCACTGCACTAAGTGAAATAAGTCAGACAGAGAAAGACAAATACTGTATGATATCATATCAGTTATATGTGGAATCTAAAAAAATACAACAAACTAGTGAATAAAATGAAAAAGAAGCAGACTCACCAGATATAGAGAACAAACTAGTGGTTATGAGTGCAGAGAGGGAAGGAGGGAGGGGCAATACAGGGGTAGGGGAAAAATGGGTTATTATGGGATTATACGCAATCATGTGTGTGAAACTTCTGAAAATTGTAACGTACTATAGAATTTAAAGAATCTTGCATTCAATAAAAAAATTTTTAAAAAAAGCTTTCATGAAGTGAAGCACAAAGAGCAAATATTAACTTATTAGAACCACTGGCATACCACTTGCTTTCAGGATAACTTTGATCAAATAAAGTCACCTGGCTTTGAGTTAGACATTTCATTCATTCATTCATTTATTCATTCCATGAATTCTGACTATCCTCTATTTGCTAAGTACTAGGCCAGATAGTACACAAAGCTTTTTCTCTTTAGAGAGAAAGCTGACAATACACAGGCTTTGTTTTCAAGGAGCTCACATTGCATGGGAGAAATGTGCAAACAGATACATTATGAGATTACATATGTCTTCTAATAAAAGGAAGAAGATATGATAGTGAAATAATAGTTTACTTAGCTCCTATTAATTCTCTCCCTTCATGAGATATGTACGGCTGGCTGAAGTTCAGATTACCACCGAGCATTTTAGGGTATGGTATTTTTATTTTCCTTCAGGAGAAACGGTTTTCATGGAATCTTAATATCCATTTGCTGAGAAAAATACAGAAGAACACTCCTCCTCTCCGTTCCCCCACTGAGCCCCAATCAGGAAACCTGCCACAGTTCTTCACAAGCGTTCTCTGCCTAGGCGCTGATTTAAATAGTCTAAGAGATCTTCCAACCTAAGGAATCCATTAGCTGTGCTGTGTGTTGCTTTATTTATAGGTTTGGTCCAGCCTTGGAAAATGCCAGCAGATTGGGAGCTGCAAAGTATGTAAGTAGGCTTAAACTGAAGCCAGTGCCACTGTGGTAGATTACAATCTACTCATAATTTCATGTCCCTCTCTATGGGGCCTGTCCCTGTGGGATGTGTGTATAGCACTGCTCTGTTGAGCTTAGGAGTGGTCATGTGACTTGCTTTGGCCAACGAAAGGTGGGCAGAGGCCACATGTGTCTCCTGACAGATTTAAGAGGGAGCCTGTGGCCTGGCACATTCTCTTTGCCATCATTTATGATACGGACCTGTCCCAGATAAGGGCTGTTCGTTCCACCTGAGTCCAAGAATGAAGATAGTAAGAAATGAAGCTGCAGCTGGCTCTTGAGAGACTTGTCACGCCAGGGAGAAATAAACCTTCATTCAGAAACTGTGGTTGTCCCCTCAACATAAACATAAGATATTACTATCTGATGTAATATAATCACTCCCCCTCAGCATTGTCAATACTTCCCAGCTTTGTAATCTTTTCCTTGTAAAGAAGCAAAATAAGATCCATTCTAAATTAAGAGGTATTCATTACCTTTTCCTATGTGGAGCTTTTCCTATAAATAATCTTTGCTTCAACATACAAAAAGTTCAGGTTATGAGCAGCGCACTCTGTAATGCTGGATTTAAATTCAATCCTGTCCCTTTTCCACTGTGTGATCTTGGACTAGGAACTTAATTTTCTGTGCCTCACATTCTTCTTCTGTAAAATGGGAATAATAATGGTTTACCTCCATGAGTATGTTGCGAGGATTGATGAAGTTTGCACATGTAAAACAGAGGAAGTATCTGACATACGACAATGCTTTGGATATTAATATTTACTGTGACTATGGCTATTACTACTATTATTTGCTATGAAGATTATTTACCAAGATATCTCTGCTTTTCACAGGTAATACATGTAATTGTGCATCTTCCTGAACTCAGTTCTAATCCAGCAGAAATTCCTGTTGACTCAATTTTTAGAAAGTATCCAGAATCCAAATAAATCAGATGATATCACTCTGTGCTCAAACCTTTGTAGTAGCTTCCCATTTTTTTCAGAGGAATCACTGGGTCCTCGCATAGCCACTTATGCCCTCTGAGACCTGCACAGGGCCACACCCTCTGGTCCCTCTCTAATCTCGTCTCCTGCTACCCCCTTGCTCAGTCTCCTCCAGGCAAACTGTCTTGTGCTGGCCCTTAAACAGTCTAGGAAATGCTTTTGATCTTGAGTCTTTGCTCTAGCTTCTCCCTCTGCCTGGAATATTCTTCATCAAGGTATTCCCACTGCTAAGTCCCTCACTTTCTTCAAGTCTCTGTCCAAATGCCACCTTCCTAAGAAGGCCAACAGGTCATCCTTTTTCAAACTGTAACTCTCATCCCCACCACACATGCAATCGGCACTCGTGACTCCCTTTACTTGTCTACGTTCTCTTTTCTAGTTTTGTCACAGCACTTATCACCATGTAATTTGCTTATGATATACGCTTAATATTCATATATTTTAGCTTCCATAACAATGAAAGCTTCAGGAGGCTAGGGTTCTTTGCTGTGTTCACTGATTCCAAGCAATTTGAGTAGTGCCTGGCACAGGATAGGGGGAAAATAAATATTGTCAGCTGAGTGAACCAACAACAAAGTGAGCACAATGTGAAAGCCTCCTTTTTATAAACAAAATCTTTATTTAGCAGTTAACTATGCCATCATGGAAAGTTAACTGCTAAGAAATTGTGCCCATTAAGAGAGGAAGTGCTAACAGGTAAATAAAGCCCAAATGATGAGGTATAGAGACAGAATGAGAGATTTCATATTCATGCAGATTCAACATTTAGAATGAGGAAGGTCAGTTATTTCAGGCTAATAAGAAAATCATGCTCTCAGAAGCCCTGAGACTGTAGCACTGTTTAGATCTCTACTTTAATATTTAATTTCATACATTTCCTGAAGGAAACGGATTAATAATTGCAACCAGTGAAGCATATACTTTAAAAGATTGACCCCCGCAAGCTGTTGTGTTTTGAAGATTAAAATAGTGCCTTTTTTCTTTTTCTTTTTGCTTCTTTACAAGTCACTAATGTGACATCTTTCTAACTTCACAGAGCTGAAAATAAACTGAAGCAAAATACGAGATAACTAATTATCCACATGCTTTGCAGGTTGTTTGTGGGGTTTGTGGGGTTTTTTTTGAGACAACAACAAAGCAGGTTGGTGCACATTTGGATAGTTTGAGTTGATCCTAGTGAAATATTAATTGAAGTTATTATACTTTTCAAAATTCCTTTCTACTTTAACCAATTTACCTCAACCCCCCAGAACACTGTCAACTCTCAAACTCTAGCTCATGTATATTGATCAAAGAATAAGGAGCAAAAATAATAAAACCAATACCAAATACCACCTCTACTGCAGTGCCCGTCAACACGCTCAGGTGTGTCCAAACAGTAACTCCAGTTTTATTTGGGAAATGAGCAGCTGTAGATTATCCTCAGAGTTAAGGACAATGAATAACTGAAATCTGATGAAGTAAAACTATTTGAGGAGAAACTTAGTGGTTCAATCTCTCCGCAACGCCCTCTTTAATTCAGTTCTGTACTTCATCTTCCAGGAAAGCATATTCTCTGTCTCCATTATAGCCTTCTTCCCTTTTCAGTTTTCAATGGAAACTAATAGTTACATCCAAGAGATCTGACTTACAATCAAATTTCCTGTAAACACTGTCATATTACTAACCAAACTAAAAATGATCAAGGAGAATTAGTAAAAATGATTGCTCTTGAAAATTTAAATAGAATGCATAGAGAGCTTATACACTTTGGGATAAATCCGTCCATTTTACTAGAAATAAAAATGCCGTCAAATGCTCTTAAGTTACAATCAGATTTCCTCTAGCAGGCAAAATTAGCTTTTAGAATAACAAAGATAATTTGGTCATTACCGTGTTTACTAAGAAGCACTTTAAGTAGACTTTAAAAATTTACATCAAGGATACATCAGTGGGTTTCTTTCCGTGTAGTAGCTTGGCTTCCACGCAAAAAAATACTGAACTGTCAAGAAATACGTTGAAACCCAAGGAAGTTACACTAAAAATAAAAACTCTCTATTCTATTCTCAACAATTAGCAGTTTCACCACTAAGGAGAAAATTATCTCAAGATCTGCAAGAAGATTCTGAGGCGTAATATAATAAAATTATTAAAAGTTAAGAAATCTTCGACCTTTACATTCTGGAAATTTCTTTCATTGGAGCCAGTGAGAGGTAAAAGCTAAAGCTGAAATGCTTTGGATCAAATGAACCTTGACACAGTACTATAATCTGAGACCAATCACGGTGGAAGATGAGCTGTGTGTTCAGACATTTAGATGTGACACTCCTGGTTACGGCTTGCCCGGCTGAATTAATATCAAATAAAACAACTATCCCAGGCCTTTTTACACTCCGGCAAGAAAGATCCCAAAGGAACTTAAACCTTTAAAGCAGATATTTGTCAGGATTGATGCAGCCCTTGCCTGGTCACCTTGATAGGACAATGAAAGAGAAAGATTTGCTATTAATAGCTGTGTCCTCATTGGTATGTGTTCCTTTTGAAAATGATTATGAAATTAATTGATCACTATTTTCTGAAACTAATTGACCCTACCAGCTGAGTCTCTGGGCTCTCTTCTGAAAAGCAAACCCACAGCTATTTAGTAATCAGAATGACACTTCTAAAATTTGCCAAGGACCTCTCCCCACCCTCCACTTTTTTTTAAAATGCTTTAAACCATAGAATAGACGTTCTCATTGGAAGGAAGGTCTGTTTAAATCACCTGTGGGGCTTTTTAAAATTATTCATGTCCTGAAATTCCCCATAGAGCCACTTCCTCTTCAACAGTGACTTTAGAACAATTATTAAAACTTCAAGATGCTAGTGATGAGATACTGCAGTGATGCTAATATCGCAAGGGAAAGAAACACTATTTCCAAAATTATCTCCCAGCTCTACCCCATAGAAGAAGGTATTCAGACCTCCTTTATCTTTTTTCAAAGAAAACAGAAGAGTAGTCATTATATTCTGTCAGAACAGTACAGAACAGGAAAACCCCAGATGCCTTGATCCCTTTGGTTCACCTCATGAATCTGCTAAAAACCACAGGAAACAAGCTTGGGAGAATGGCATCAGGCACACCAGGGTCTGAATCCTAAATTCTGCTATTTATGTTTTGACCTTAAACATATCCCTTCACATCCATGAATGCCAGCTAGCAAAGGTATAATAACCACCTTGTCAATTTACTAAACCTGTATGAGATAAGACATTAGAAATTATATACTATAATATGCAATATTATAAACCCATGCATTATAAACACGTCATGTGCCTGGCACATAACATGCATTCAACAGCTGTTAACCTACACTCCCTTAGAAACTGAAATAATGCCTTGAGGTTATATAACACATTTTGAATTCTTAAAACGTTCTCCCATGTATTGTCTCATTCACTTCTTAGAATAAAGAAAGAAGGAAGGAAAGGAGGGAGAGATGTGTGAGGCTGACAACTATTATCCCACTTAACTGAACAGATGAGGAAACAACAGACCAAAAAGTTGGTAAACTACCCAAGGTCACATAGTAATGATAACGATTCAGATTCTGGAAATAATTTGGCTCAATCTGTGCTTTTAACAAATGAATAGATAAAAGTTCAGAGAACTTCAAGTGAGAAAGTTAGAACCAAACTGGTGTGCTGCTTTCTAGGACAGCTGTCTTCTAACTACACCTAGTTTCCTCACATGTTGGGTTCCAGGCAAAGAGCAGGGATAGAGCAAGCATATAGTGAATGTACTGCGCCCGGAGCTTGGGAGAAAAAGGTCTGTACGTTATTCTGGAGCAGTCAGGAGATTCTCCCCAAATCCCAAGCCCTGTTTACTTTCCATGTCCATACCCAGGGGTGTATTACCAGCCCTAAGAATTGAAAAAGTGATTATATGAATAATGCCCCACACACATAATTATGTTGCACAATTTAACATTAACAAAAGAGTACCAAACCCTAAAATAAGGCCAAGAAGACCAACATAGAACTCTACCCAGCGTGACCATTTTAACACTTGTTTAGAAATTTTAAATACAAAGTTAATTTAATTTTTAAAATAATCTCAGCTTTACTGGTGCCCTTATCACACACCCAGTTGGCCAACTGGATAGCCCAGAACTGCCCACATATTTGTCCACAGGGCCTGAACACTGACTACATAGTGGGGACTAGGGCTGAGTCCCTTCTCTTATGCCGTTTCTTTCTTTGGTCCCACTATTTGTTCCATTCACACTTTCTGCCTCTGATTCCATTAAGACTCCCAACCTTTCCAATCCCAGGGCCATATCCAGATTGATGGACTTGCTGCCTCATAGAAACAGTATTTCAAAAGATAAAATCGTGAAGGCATGAAGTTATCTATAGTGTATCAAAATACTGTGTCCGGTTGTAGTTATTACATTGTAAATCCTCAGTAGCAAAGTTTAACTTCAGGACACCAAGTGACTTCTTGGTTTTGGAAGTTTGGATTCAGAAAATTCCATGGGAAAGGAATATAAAAGTCAGCTATCCGGAGATACATTTACTAGATCACCATCCCTTGGCCTTCCTCCCTCAAAAATTGTAGTGAACTCTAAATGAAAATCTCCTTGACTCCTACCCTACTGTTCCTTATACACATTGCCCTGCTTGTGTTTAATCATCACAACTCAAGGTTTTCTCAGTTTATTTCTCAGTAAATCAGTTTACTTTTCATGGGTCTATGTGATTCACTCTGATGCTGTTCGCTAATTGGAATCATCTCTACTTTAATTAACAGTTGTCTAAAATCACTTACGAGTAAGGGCACAGCTGTCAACCCCTACAAGCCTTTTTAGATTTGACTTTCTTTCTCCATTTGAACATTTTAAATAAGCTCTGGAATAATAATTTTAAACTTCTATTAAACATTGTTATTTTACTCCTATTTAAATTAGTACAAAGTGCTATATTTTATTTTTCAATTATATTTACAAGCTTTTTTTTTAACTTGGTCTTTTTTTATTGGACTAAAATATACATAAAATTGACAATGTTAACCACGTTTAAGTGTACAGTGCAGTGGTACTAGGAACATTCACAGTGTTGTGCCACTGTCACCACCATCACCACCACCAGGACTTTTTTCACCTTCTCAGCTGACAGGGTTTGGTATTAACCCTGGCTCCAGAGACCCTCACAATATTGCTGTGCCTCAGTTTCCCTCCTCTGCACACTGGTTTTGCCATCAGATGTCCTCTCCACTCGGGCAATCCTTCTGCTGCTGTTTCTTGTTATTTTTTGGTTTAATTCTCTTGCTTCAGCCAACGAGCTTCTGTGAGACTCCCCTCCTCTGGACTGGGCTCTGAGCTAAGCCGTTTATGCAGCACCTCATATATTTCTCCCAAAGGTCCTATAAGGCAGGTATTATCAACCACCCTTTCTAGATGAGGGAGCAGCATCAGAGATGTACCATACTCCAGGTCATAGTAATTTCAGAGCCAGGATTTGATTCTGGACTCTCTGATCTAGCCTCCTTCATCTCGTTGGGAATGTCATATAGAATCAAGTACAGCCAGCCCTGACTCTTACGTGAGTGTCTGCTCTAGAAGGTTTCTAGAATCTGCATGGATTTGAGTATGTATTCTACGAACCATCTTCCATCAGGATTCTCAACTGCAGCCTTTAGCCCAAAAGACTTTGCTTGAAAATGGCTTAATTTCATACCCTAGATAAACTGCTAATGGAATTTACCAAACTGCTAAATTAAGCTTTTCCACTAATTACACACATACTCTAAAAGTGTGAGTTTAACTTTGACCATGGGTCCCTCCCCAGGGAGAGAATCTTCCCTGGCCAGCAGGGGATTGGTCACCGTGTCATTTCTTGTTCTTGATCATAATCGATTATGCTTTTCTGTGCTCTCTTGGTGTCTTGCTGTAGCCTGACTCTACATTTACTAAGGATAAAATAGTTTATTCCTAGGGTGTGGTTGTCCTGACCTCAAATATGGTCAAGTGTTATTTACCATTTCTCCAGCAGGCATTCTTTCTAGCATTTTTATCTTTTGCAATGCGTCTCTCTGGCATATTTCTTGTTGCTTTTCATTAACCCTCTCTGTGGTCTGCACTAGCTCCTGCTGTGTTGCCCTGTACTCAGATTTGGGGGCTTTGTCTTTGCTCAGAGCTCGGGGTTCTGGCTTTGGTAGATATGGCTTAACTCTTGGAATGAAGTCAGCTGAAGAAGCAGCAAAGCACCCAATGATGTTCACATGGTCTCCATGTACAATAAGATAACTAATTGAGTGCCTGCCACATGCCAGGTGCAGTTTCTAATCTAGGACTTAGCATCCCCATTTTAAAGATGAGGAAACTGTGGCTCAGAGAGGTTAAATTATCTGAGTTCACACCTCTAGTTCTGGTATAGACACCTACATCACAGATACCTCACCCATGCTGTTGATCCCTCTGCACCAGACTGTCTCCCTACAAAGGGCTGACCCCTTGCGGCGAGGCGGCGGGGAGGGGGGTGGTCTGCTTGATAACAGAGCTTTATTAACCCACCTATAAAATGGGAGATGAATCCACTGACTCCAAACTACCTGCCCCAGGCACAGGCCAGTCTGAAATACAGGGGTGGGGAATGCCAGTTTAAAAGTCTGCTACAGAACTTCTTTTAAAGGAATGTCATTTTAATAAATTGAACCACAGCTTGAATCAGAAACAAAGACACAGAAAGGAACCGCTAAGTGAAATGAATATTAATGAAAAAAAAATTACTAGGCCTCCATTATGTAATCACACACTGCAAACTAAAAATATATTTTTTTAAACACACAAGCCCTATTTACTGGAGTTAGAATAAAAGCTCTAATTTGTGCTGAATAGCAATCACTTTATACCACAAACCAAACTAAATTTTCTGACAATTTAGGGGCCAAATCAATGTGGTATTATTGACTGTTAATGCAAAAGACGAAAATACCCGTGAAAACAAAAACGAAACAGATCAACAGATACTAATTGAGCACCTACTATGTGCAATGCATTGTACTGGGAGAAAAAACAAAGGCCATAATACTTCTTTTGAAAGCATATGTGACTATTGCCAAGGACGTGGGACAGGCTGAATCTCCTCTAGAAGCAAGTATTTGGAGAAGGCTTCACTAGGTAGGTGAGAACTGAGTGGGGCCTTCACGGAGGGTAGAATTCAGCAGACAGGTGATAGCAGGGAGTCCTAGGAGGAACACTCCATGAGGGTCCTTCGGTCCATCTCATTAGAAAGTGTCTGAGAACCAGTCTGCCTGGAAATTAAACCAATGAAGTTCTGCCCAGAACTTCATGTGCCTTAAACCTACCGATATTTCTAAGGGTTACCCCCTCGTCCTGCCGGCCTTCACTCAGTTTACCATCTAAAAGATGTGAGGAGGCAGGATGTGATTCTGGACTCTGATATTTCCTCTTTCATGTAGACACAATGTCATATAGCATCAAGCACAGTGGTCCTGCCTGGACACACAGATGGTGTATTCTGGGAGGTTTCTAGAATCTGCATGGATGTGAGCGTGTGGTCTATGTTCCATTAGGCTGGAGAAGGTGTTCAGAACCCTGTAGAAGGGTCGGTGTGGCTGTAGAGTGGAAGCAGGTGGGGTCACCCTCAGCGACTCATCCTCTTCACACAAAGTTATCCGCCAGTAAAGCCAAACAAAACAGACCAAGGGAAGCCCAGGTGATAACTCTTAACAATAGGCCCACTATTGAATTCTCGCAGTTCTGCTGCCTGATTTCTTTTCAGCCCTGGTTATGGAGCCAAAGGCAGCTTTTCGCAGTTTACCATGTCTGAGGTTTGGTAACGGTGGTTAGTTCAATCCTCTCTACCCATCCCTGCCCAGGTTCCTGACTTGTCACTCACCTTGCAGGCATGCCATGCTCCGTGTACAGCCTGCAAAGTCTCCTGGGCTGGGCTGTCTCAGAGGCCCTTTAGAAGGAGATGTTAACTATCACAGTGATGATCACCATAACTGTCTTATTTACAAGTTGTTTTTAACACATATATAATTCTTCACCTAAACACCTGTTTGTCATACTTAAAGAAATTTACATTAATACTGTTCATAAAGCTTCTATTTAGAACATGAGCATTCAGTTTGAAAAAAAACTCATTTTTCTTTTCTTGCAGGTACATTTTCCATTTCCTTCTTTTTCTGTAGCCTTAACCATGCCCATCAAAAAGTATTAAGTAATTGCACAACTGACACGCCAGTATTTTTCTCATCTCTGCATTCATCCCCTACAGGCCTAGCACCTCCGCCCTTACCTTCCTCAGGTGAAGGCAGGATTGTTAGGGGCACTGACTAAACCCACGGCCACAATAAAGGCAAACACACTCTCTGAGCTCTCTGAGTAGAGACTGAAAAGATGAACAGGATCTCTAGCTGATACACTGGCCTTCGGCCTATGTTATACCGGGCCTTTCACTCTTCTTAGTCTCTAGGGTCTTGACCCATTATGAAACCTGCTGGATCGCTACAGTCTGAAATGATACCTGGTCTTGACTTGTCTACCTAGCCTTGAACTCTTGCTGCCCACAACTAAAAGTGATTCCTTGGCTCAGGATACATCTCAAAAGCAGGCTTTGTCAGTTAGTACTCTTGAATTAGCCCCTACTTTCCTTCCTTCCTTCATTCCTTCCTTCCTATCTCAAAGCTAAATGTGAAGAGATAAGCAACAGCTGCAAATTTTACCTTAGCTTTGTCATAGCATCACCATCTTGTTATATCTGTAAGGGCCTAGTTTTATACCTTTGTCGACAATATCAGTTGTGCATGTGCCAATACGTTCTTTGTGATAGTTTGTAACTTTTCTATTTTGCTTCTTACAATCTCTGTTCTCCCCTGTCATCACCTCAACTTATCCAAGCCTTAAGGTGTGTCTCCTAGTCTGTGGGTGGTTTTACTTTGAAAGCTGATCTCTTTTCTCACTGCTTTTCTCCAGAGAAACCTGAATATCAAAAATGCCCCCATTTACTAAACCAAGCTTCCTTCTGGAGAACATTTAGTACATCGTTGTAGATGGCACACTGGGCAATGGTGAAGTCCCCCTAATGCGGGAAGGGTTGAGCAGAGATTCCGGTTAAGTGGATGGTGGGATGATGGAGGTAAGTGACGACAATGGCTCTGACCAGTGCAGTAGCGATGTGCAGCGGATGCTTTCTGGATAAATTTAGAACATAAAGTCTTAGATAACATGTGGGATGTGAGAAAGAGCTTGGAATCAAGGACGCTCCAAGATGTTTCACCTGGAAATTGGAAGGATATGGTTTTCCATTAACTGAGATGGCAAAGATGTAGCTAGAGGAGATTTTGTGCAAAAGCTCAGAAGTTTAAGTTTGCGCATATGTAGCCTGAGAGATTTACTAGGCACTCAAAGATTTATATCAGAGTCACCCTAAAAAACAACTCCCGGGAGCTTCCCTGGTGGCACAGTGGTTGAGAGCCCGCCTGCCCATGCAGGGGACACGGGTTCGTGCCCCGGTCCGGGAGGATCCCACATGCCGCAGAGCGGCTGGGCCCGTGAGCCATGGCCGCTGAGCCTGCGCATCCGGAGCCTGTGCTGCTCAATGGGAGAGGCCACAACAGTGAGAGGCCCGCGTACCGCCAAAAAAAAAAAAAAACAAAGAAAAAAACCCAACTCTCTTCTCCCCTTTCACTCCTCCCCCTCCCTATCTCCCAAGTCATAATTTATTGGGAAAATATTCTGCTGGAATCTTTCCTGCTTCTGTTCACCATTGGTCCAACCTACGGTAGCGTTCAGTAGAAAAGCAGAAAATATATTGTGTAATTTCCAAAGATAAAATATATTTCGTTGTTGAACTGATTCTGATAGGAAGCCATATAATATATAGCCTATGTCAGAGAATTAATGACTTTTAGGAAACTTATGCAGAATAAGTTATAAGGCAACCTCTTATTTTATACTTGAGGAAGATGAAGCCCAGGGAGGATAAATGACTTTCAAAAGGTCAGTCGTCTAGTTATTACAGAGCTAGAGCTAGAACCCAGAGATCCTGTAAGCTATTAGAGCACATGGGCTCTCAGTTGATTTCCTGCTTTTGCCATTATTCATATGCTGCAGCATTCACAGTCTATTTACATATTTTTACTTGGAAATATAATTAAATACCAGACCATCAGCATAGGGTCACCACTTTCCTGGCCTTGAAAACAAAACTTTTTCTTTTCCTTCTTTTTCTATGCCTGTTCAGACCTTCAGTTAACCTCAAGATGAATAGGACTATGGATTGTAAAATGTCAAGCAGATAAATGATTTGCACCAATAAGATGGTCTGGGATTGAAACCAGAAAAAAATGTAACTTTTAACTTTGAAAGACATTTAAATGAGTAGAGTTGGGCTATATAAAAACCATGACATTACAATAGTTCCAAAAAATTATTTATGGAGAGAGTGCCGGACTATCATAATTCAGAAAAAACTTTTCTTAAGATTTTACAGCAGCACTTTCTTCTACTACAGGTTTAGTTATAATTTCGTCCGGAAGAATTTGGGATCAAATGAAAATAAATGACAGATTAAATACCACGCAGGTAGGTAATACTGTGTAGCTTTAATTCTAACCTCCTATAGTTATATAAAATGGAAGGTTATTGGTTTGGTTTTCATTTTTCAGCCGTACTTTCTATATCTTTTTCAGGAAATCCTCACACAGCCATAATGTTTACTGGATTTGCAAAGAAGCTACTAGATTCTTCGGGAACTGTACATCCTATTTAGCTCCGACAGTGTAGAAATAGACTAGACTTCCTTAAGGTAATTAAATAGACAGCCACACAAAAATCTTTAAAAGAGTATTAGAACTTATTTTGAAATTTCCTTTCAACCAGGTTCTCTCATTACATTAATGAGCCAAATAGGGATTAATGCGATTATAGCAAATCAGTATGTGCAACTGTCAAAGCTGTGTTTTCAACCACTTCTGATTTTGCCTTTCTGCTTTTCAGTCTTCGATCATGGCTCTCTCCTTTTCACACACATACTTAACATGCAACTCACTCACCGTGTGGTGGTCTTTCTCATTCTTCTCATCTGTCCTGAACGCCTCAAATCCCAAGTCTCCACCCCGAATCAATGGCTTTTACAAATTGTCCTTTTAATAAGCACAGGAAGGTGATTTATTGGAAATTTAATGCAGGCAGATAATCTACTGAGAGATTAACTTATGTATTATTTCTAAGCTATATTCATTAGGGAACAAAAGGGAATCTGT
The DNA here is from genome assembly GCF_000442215.2 of Lipotes vexillifer. Taxonomy (NCBI): domain Eukaryota; kingdom Metazoa; phylum Chordata; class Mammalia; order Artiodactyla; family Lipotidae; genus Lipotes; species Lipotes vexillifer. The sequence goes on along the minus strand of NW_006786698.1, from coordinate 20,546 downwards.
CTCATCTTCCAGAATGCAGTAAGAAATTATTTCTAGGGACTGAGCTCTGCTTATACAAAGGAGTGAGAAAGAGATTTTTATTTTGTTTTCCAGAGCGAGACAGGAAAATTTTTAGGATAGGATGGGCTAAAGGCAACTCATTAAGCAGCCCCTGGTTTCAAGGTTTAATTCAGGCATTCACTGTACACTTGGGTTACAGTAACTTTCAGCCTGTAGGAATAAAGGCTACTGTGCAAGTCAAAAGAGAGGGACCACTTTGGGGATTCATGTAAGCACCACCAAACCCGTACGTAGTCACACAGACAAGCGTGGATTCTCCTGCCCCAATAAATGTCCAATATTGAAAGTCCTACCAATATGTGTGTCTATAGAAAAAGAGTGAGTATTTGAGGTGAACTTAATTTTATTTAAACAAAGACATATGACATTGTCTGCACAAATGTTTTAAAAGAATTTTACCTGTTGCTTACAGACAGTAGGCTCATAAATAACACAAAGTGGGGGGAAAAAAAGAAAAACAAAATGAACACCTCATTTTAAGGCTTTGATGAACTAAAATGGATTAAAAGCCATTTCCATTTTCTGAAAATTGCGAATTTTATTTGTGTCTCATTTATTGTTTTCTTGTATCTAAAATTGAAGTTTTGTTTAAATTGAAATATATGCAATAATAGCATCAATATTGAGAGGTAAGCACCAAATCACATATCCTTTAATGAAGAAAGGATATGGAAAAAAGGGTTAATGAGACAGGGAAAAGAAATTAAGCTTCACTCTGTCCCAAATCATCTAAATCAGATGCTTAATTAAAAATTTATTTAGAGCCACTCAGTCTACTTTCAAAGTGAATGTCACATAAAGCCAAATAATGGTTTTACATTTAAAGCACAAAGGCATCATCTTTATAGAGGGCTTGGGTATATTCTGTTAAATTCTTATAACTTTTAAATCTGATGATTTTCAAAAGCTTCCATATCAGAGATAAAAGTATGATATAATGTGACAAGAGTATAGCACACACAGTAAAATGAAGGGTAGGTGGAGATGACTTTGATAAACTTTATCTCTATTAGAAGGTCCTTGGAAATTTTTGGTCAGAAAAATTATTAGACCAAAAGATAACCTTATATAGCTCTTTGAGATCAAGACAGGTACCTCTTTGCCCTCTCCCTGCAAAACCTATCAGAGATTTGATACATAATAAAGGTCAATAAAATGTATTGAATTGACATAGTGAAAATGAGCTGGTGGGAGTGATCATTACCATCTTTCTCAGTAGCCTACCTGGAATTCTGCATGGAGAGTTATACTGCCCCCAAAGGAAAAGGCCATATTTACATAATTTTCACACTTAGATTCTCTGGTTAAAAGCTTTTATGATGCAGAACTTGTTCCCAAGCTAAGCACTTTTCATTATCAAAGAAGATGTTCTTAAAATCTCCCTCCCGGGCTTCCCTGGTGGCGCAGTGGTTGGGAGTTCGCCTGCCAATGCAGGGGACACGGGCTCGTGCCCCGGTGGGCCCGTGAGCCATGGCTGCTGAGCCTGTGCGTCTGGAGCCTGTGCTCCACAACGGGAGAGGCCACAACAGTGAGAGGCCCGCGTACCGTAAAATAAAACAAAAAAAACAACTACCATTAAAGTCTCCCTCCCTTATTTATACTGGCAATTATTTTTACAGAAAAGATAAGGGAACAATGAGAATTAAAATTTACCTTGCCATTTATACAAACTAGATGTAACTTGTTATATTTTTTAATTTGTACGGGTACTTAACATTGTGAAGATACATAAGATCTTAAAATATCATGAGGTCTCATAATATCTGAAACGCTCAGAGACGTCAAACACTTTGTGGCCTATGCTGGTGGTGGTACAAGCCACGGTATGTTCAGAAGGTCACCAGAGAGGCAAATATAAAACAATTTCCCCTCCTCCCACATATTGTCTAAACAACTTTACTTTTAACGTGCAGAATATGTGCTGTTACGAAGAGAGGAAGGGCGCCTTTATTGGCAGAAAATTCAAGAAATTATTTAAGCACAGGGTATAGAATCGTTTCCAAAGTTGCCATTCATAAGGTAGGCTTCAGACAGAGCTCAATATGTTCCATTATCGGAAGCACTGAATATCATAACCTGATTATTTATTCCAGTTTGGAAAATACCACTACTACTAACCCCTCATGAAGCATAATGGGAACGATGAAACACTAAGGAGCAATGAATGAATGCCACCTGTGGCTAGTGAGGGTCTCTTTCTCTCTCTCTTTTTAAGTATCTGACCTATGCCACAGAGTAGACTCTGCTGTTGTAGTCAAAAAAGTTTACAATGTATATGCTGTATGCACAATGCAATGCAGAGGCCCCAAATGAGATCCTTGCTTCTAACAGTGAGACGAAATTTACCTGCACGGAATATCCAAAGTTACACGCAAGATAGCTAGCATATTATCAAATGCTTCCCTAAACATAGTTTAGGAATTCACTGATTACAAACCTCAAGCAAGGCTTACGCCTATGCAAGCTGAACTTAAAGACAGCCTTTACAAAACAATTAAAATAACGAAGAGGAGTTGGGTGGAATGCTTCAAGTAAGATAAACTGATGAGCAAAGGCATAAGGACAGACTTAGATACAGGGTCTATAAATTAAGGCTACTGCTGATATTGAGCTAGTAGAAACTCAGGGTTCTTGAGGGGGAAAGAATGAGATAATGCAGGAAAGACAAAATGAAACCTTAAATTGCAAGCATTACAGCACTAAAATGAAAAGTTTGAACTCAGTGCAACGATGGTAATTATTTACCTCATCTACCACCAACAGATCATCTACCACCAACAGGTCATTTCAGCTTTGAATCAATCCAATTTGGATTATGCATTGATATTTGAAACAAAACACCCGAAGTCTGCTAGATTTTGCTATGGATGAAGAAGGACTACCCTAATGCCAACTCTGGGAGGATTTTTCAAAGCCATCACCATCTGTACTGGCATATCTTCTAAAGCCTGTTGTATACACCAGTTATACGTACCTCGCTAATCCCTAGAGAAGTAACTTTGCTCTTACAGTCAGTTTCCATCGTAAGAAGTGTACTGTTTCTCCTGTGTCAAATTTTCTTCAGATTATAATTATCCACTTAAGTTCTAGTTTGTATCTCCTTTTCTCCAGCATATGTGTCACGATCACCTCCATCCGTACTATACTTAACTCTCAATTTTCTAAACGTCCTTGGTATTTTTTAAAAATCTCACTGGTGACAATTATTATATTTGCTGCCTGTTATACACTGAATTATGTCTTCCCAAAATTCATCTGCTGAAGCCCAACTTCTCTCTCCCCAACAATGTGACCGTATTTAGAGATAAAGCCTTTAAAAAAGGTAATTAAAGTTAAATGAGGTCAATGGGTGGGGTCCTAATCCTAGAACTGGCGTCCTTATAAGAGTGGGAGATACCAGAAGCACACACATGGGGGAAAGCCCATGTGAGAACAATGGCAAAGAGGCTGCTGTCTGCAAGCTGAGGAGACAGGCCTCAGGAGAAACCAAACCTGCACACACCTTGATCTTGGACGAACAGCCTACAGAACTGTGAGAGATAAATTTCTTTTGTTTAAGGCACCCAGTTTGTGGTATTTTGTTATGGCAGCCCTGGAAAACTAATACACTACCTGTATTTACAGGATACTTTTCATATCTCCCTTATTTGACTTCGATACTCTGCAGGGCAGGAAATAAAATTATCCAATTTAAAAAAAATCTCTTATACTGCTCAGGATATTTGATTTGTTGCAATAATGTTAGATGATTAAATGTTTGTATACACGAAAGAGTGAATTTCAGATTCTTATAGAGGAAAGTACTCTTTAAGGAAGATTTAAACTACTGCTAGGATAGGAGAGTTAAAATCACTTAAGAATCCCAGTATAAAAGAGGAAGAGCGCATTGTAATGGAAATGATTTTGACTTAGGAATCATAAAACCCTGACTTTGAATCCTGGCTCCTCCAATTAATAACTGTGTAGGTTGGCCTTCAGTTTAATCATTTAAGAATTGGGTAACAATAACACTTAACTTTCAGTATTATTAGAATTAAAAGAAATTGTTAAGCACTGACTAATTTCTGGTGACACTTGCTTAATAAACATTGGCTATTTTGACAATTTTACATAGTACAATTAGAAAAAGAATAAGGTAGGGAAGAACCTGACAAAAGGCAGTAAATGTATTATGAGAGGTCTGATAGATGCAGGTGAAGTACAGAGGACAAAAAAATAAAGAGCTTACTAGGGACAAGGCCGTACTGAAGAGCACAGCGCGGTCTGTTACCCCAACTTTTTTTTTTTTTTTGGTGGTATGCGGGCCTCTTACTTTTGTGGCCTCTCCCATTGCGGAGCACAGGCTCCGGACGCGCAGGCTCAGCGGCCATGGCTCACGGGCCCAGATGCTCCGTGGCATGTGGGATCCTCCTGGACCGGGGCACGAACCCATATCCCCTGCCTTGGCAGGCGGACTCTCAACCACTGCGCCACCAGGGCAGCCCCCAACTTTTTATAGATAGCTATCCACAGGGGCACATAGTTCTTTCCAGCACTGCTAACTAGCCTGGAAATAAAAAAGAGTGACTGGATTCACATGGGGCTTGAGACCAGTCTGGAGAGTATGGCCAAAATAAAAGAATATACAGAGAGAATGAGAAATATTAGATTCTTAGTCTATGCTGGATAAGAAAATATGACAAGCCAGAAAGGACCTGACAGCAAGGGAGGATGTGGGAATGAAAATCATTTTTTTTCCTGCTTCCATTTCAGTTATTTCTTGACTTTAACAAAACTATGGCTTTTCAAAATTCCACACCTGGTTATACCCAAACAGTGAGCCACACTGGAGGGGTGGCGGGGGCGGGGGTGTCCTCTACTCTGATCACCTGTTTTCAATTAAGTCATGGCAACAGAATTGCAATTTTATGATCATCTCATTTCTTACCTACTGTCATGATTCACTACTGTAGGACCTGTGGTCATTCAAAATATACAACTAGGATGTAGGATTGCCATTACAATGTCTTAAGATGTTATGTTTATAAAGATAGAGTCTACTACTTACTGTTATCCTTAAAGTAGCTACTCTCAGCAGTGTAATTATAGTTCGTATGATGTTAATGGCATACCTCTGGGAGCACACATTATTTCATGGCTTTGTAAAAAATGTTATAATTATATAATCACCAGGGATGGCATTCCGTCTGCTCAGGGAGCATATAACATCTCAGCAGTTTTCCATTAGAGCATCACAGATATGGAGTTGGCATAAAGAACTAGGTGCCCTCCCTCAGTTCAAGGTTAACACATAGGAATCACAGAATTCATACTCCCATTGAGACCAGTTTGCCCTTTCTCATAACTTTTCCTCATCTAAATGAGTTATCTGATATCCTAGGAGCTCTTACCTCTAAAATATAACATTTTAAAAGCTCCTTACTGTAAGAATTTAGGAAAAACAAAAACACAATGTTCTCCAAGTAGCTAAGTACAAATTAATTATGCAAATTTGCTGAAGTGATATTTTCATTTATTGTAAGAAATTTTCATGGCGGATTTAGAAATACTATTAAGTAGAAGTTCCTCAGAAATTACAAATAATGATAAAAATTGATAAAGATGTGGTTTCTGCTGCGTGAATTTCCTACTAGAAGATACATGTATGCCAGTGAGCTTCAATAAACAAGAAAGCAAGGCAGAGAGGGTCACTTCTTGGTTTTATTACTTTAAAAAAGCATAATAAACTCATTATTTGTTCACATAAATAACATCTTTATCATTAAAAACAACTATACTTTCTAAAATGAACTGAAAGAGTGCCTTTTTGTTTTGCATTTTTGCAAATCTCTTTAATGGCCAGTTTAATAGAAAAGAGCTGGATTCTCCTACCTGCTTTTGTATTCAATCTGTTAAGATATGTTCTTTTGCTTGAAACATATGAAGACAATTCCGCCTAACAAAAATATATATTTGGGAAAGGGTGGTGCATTTTAATAGCATTCCCAGATAACTGTGGATATTCTTCTTTGATACTATACCAAATCTTGACTAGCGGCAGTTTCTAAAAGTAATTGCAAGGTGGAATCTGAAAGGCCATCAATGAAGTTTCCATATTCTCTTACATTAAAATCCATTCCTCTATTTTGCGCTTTGAATGGAGCTTTTGCCCATGCGTAATTTTGTAACACCCTGAACTGAACGTGTGTGAAATATAGTTCCCTGAGTTATATACTCACTTTTCAAATGTTGCCACATTATATACCAAATATATAAAAAAACACATTTTCAACATAGACCCCACTTTATCATAAAAGTCTCTAAGTATTAGGAAGCTGGAAAACTCATAGTAGTTGCTATGACAGGCTCACCTCATTCATTTTTGAGCAAATGTCTACCAAACACCCACATCTCAATAATCATAGGAGGCATGTCAATTGTTCTTTCAAAAAAATGGTATTACATTGAAAAAAGTGGCTACTTCAGCTTGCCACTTGAGCAAGTGCACAAGTGTTTCTTCTTGAGACAACCAAGAGTACTTTGTTTGAAGCAGAAGTGCTCTGTGAATATTTACCAATTCATCACACATAATATTTAAATATTAAAACCCTCAAATATTGAAATATAATAAGATTAATAACTTTTACCACTTCCACATTCTTAACTGAAACGGGCTCTTTATTTTTTTGCGGTACGCGGGCCTCTCACTGTTGTGGCCTCTCCCGTTGCGGAGCATAGGCTCCGACGCGCAGGCTCAGCGGCCATGGCTCACGGGCCCAGCCGCTCCGCGGCACGTGGGATCTTCCCGGACCAGGGCACGAACCCGTGTCCCCTGCATCGGCAGGTGGACTCTCAACCACGGCGCCACCAGGGAAGCACGGCTTTTATTTTTAAACAGTGAAAATGTGGTGATGAAGAATATGAAAATTTGGTATCCCTAACTTCATTTGTGCTAAGGCATCTCTATTCAGTATTGCTTTTGCAGCATCAGTGCAAATATCAATACTGTGAAAAAGGCACATAAAGTCTTTGAATGGTATTTAGAAGGTTTGACCCCATGGATTTCCTAAGAGTATCTAAGGGACCCCTAGCGGGGTATGGAGCACAGTTTGAGCACCCTGCACAAGCTCAAAACCCTTTCTTGAGCTCTAGACCCATATGTTCAAGAGTCCAGTAGACGTCTTATAGGCACTGCTCTTTCAAGGATCTTAACTGATTATTGGTCGTATTTCTTCCTTTTCCCTCAAGCTGTTCCTCTTTCATTTCCTCTGACACCATCATTACACAAGTCACTCAAGCTAAAGACCTGGGAGTCACTCTTGATTGTTTTTCTCTGTAACCCTTTATATCTAATTAGTCGCCAAGTCTGATATCTTACATTTATTCATTTCTGTCCAACACTATTAAGATTGAGTTAGTTCAAGCCTTTAGCATCTCAAAAAACTGCCCTAAAACCAATTTTCTTCCCCTAATCTCCTTCTCCTCCTATGCATCCTCTACTCTCCTACTAAAGTTAGCCTTTGAAAAAGCAAATTTTGATGATGCAATATGGAGAAAAAGAGGCTCTGTGTCACACATACTGACCTCAATTCCTCCTCTGCCACTTCTCAGCTGAGTGACATTGGCAAATTACTCAAACTCTCTCTGTTATACTTTTGCCTTTGTAAAAGACAAAATTAGTACAAGTATTGATCACATATGGTTGCAAAGACAGAATGAGATAATTCACACAGTGTTATCTAGATGAATTCATAGAGAGTGTTATCACATAGCCTGACATCTAGCGAGTTAGTAATAAAGGTTAAGGATTATTATTTTGTCAATTCCCTCCTTAAAATTCTCCCAATTTTATTGTAAACATTATCCGACATGTCTTTCTCACTTCTAGACTATGATCTCCTTGAAGTTAGAAACTTTACCTTATCTTCACTTTATCCCAGGGCATAGCACAGCATTTGAAGCATAGTTGATGCTTAATAATTATCAGTTAATGACTGCAAAGTGTTCTCTGAATTATCTACAAGTGTAGACTTTGAAGTTTTTGTCTTATGTCTCAATTCTTGAAGATTCTACCTAATTACCAGATGAAAATACACTGTAATATATAAACACATACAAGCTAAGTTATATACTAGGATTGACCTGCTGACATATTGTCCTCAATTGGCAAAATCCTAAGCCATTTTTAAAACACGTCTTCTAAAAACTTGTAAAAGCAAGTCTTAACAAGTCCATTGATGGGCTTGAAGAAGGGTAGGGTGGGTCTATAAAACTCATTAAATTATATGTAATTTTTAGAGAATATCATGTATGCATGTTGGAGGGAAGAATGTCTTCTGCTTTCTTCACATTCTCAAATGAGGTCTGTGATCCAGACAAGGTTAATAACCACTGATATAAAAGATGACAGAGAATATGGTACCAGGAGTTGGCTGGGTCCATGGAAGACAGGTGGAGATATATTTTTCAGCATGAAACTTTCTGGAATATGTCAGATCATACAATGAAGACAACTACCTACCAAGTGTATATTTATCTAAACTTTGAAAATAAAAGTCATGAAATCCACAACCCTGAATGCAAGTACCTGACCTCTAACCAATAAATAAGATCATTAAATCACAGTGTCAATGTTGCTACATGCTTCTTCACGGTCTACCTTGTGTTTGTTGCCAACACTGCAGGGGGCTCAGAGAGAGTCTGTGATAATCATAATCTTGGATTTTGTTTGTTTGTGTGTGTGTGTATGTGTGTATGCATCCTCCCAATTTTTTAGGTAATCCAATTTAAACTAATGAGTAAATTTTTAAAAGTACACATATGATACATAATATATATAATATTATAACATAATATATATATAATATTATATATATAATATAATATATAAAATATATAATATATATATAATATATATAATATTATATTATAACATAATATATATAACATGACAATACATATAACATATGTACTATGATTATACATTAAAAACATGTAACACAAAATGTAAACTGTAATATGCAATATGAAGTTTATATGATATGTAATGTATAATACATAAAAAAGTTTTCTACAAAATTATGGCTTTTCCATCATAATAGAATAATTTGCATATTTGTAGCTAATTCACAAGATTTTTATATAAAATATAATTTGAAGCCATTACTCTCTAAAATAATGAAAAGCCATTTTTTAAAATAACTACATTTAAATATCTTTACAACAACATTTACTAGGGATATACCAGTTTAAGATAGATTTTTCTTTGATTCATTTTTGCGGTGTTACAAATTTATGTGATTTAACAGTTAAATACATAGAGTGGACCTGGGTGTATATTGCTTAAACCAGTATTTGTCAAAATATAAGTATGATTCGGACCACAGTTTAGCACTTGACAATTAATCTTACTTGCAGTATATGTTAAAAAGGTGTTCAGCTACAGGCTATCATGTGAGTAGAAATCTGTCCCTAAGTTGAAATTTCCTAAGGAGTTAAGGTAAGAAATAACGTGGACATATTATAAGCATAAACATTCTGAAGTCAAGCACACTGATTAAAAATTCACAGGATTGTCTCTAAATTATCTAATAAAATAGTCATCATGCTGAAATAATCATTATCAACTTCTCTACCTTTATTATCTGTTCTTGTCTGCTTCAGAAAAATTAGAAAATTAAATGCAAAATCTTTCCATTACTGCACTGTTAAAGCTGTAAATTTAAAAACAAATCAGACATTCACCAATGGACAGATCATCCAAAATGAAAATAAATAAGGAAACACAAGCTTTAAATGATAAATTAAACAAGATGGACTTAGTTAGTATTTATAGGACATTCCATCCAAAAACAACAGAACACACATTCTTCTCAAGTGCTCACGGAACATTCTCCAGGATAGATCATATGCTGGGTCACAAATCAAGCCATGGTAAATTTAAGAAAATTGAAATCGTATCAAGTATCTTTTCCGACCACAACGCTGTGAGACTAGATATCAATTACAGGAAAAAATCTGTAAGAAATATAAACACATGGAGGCTAAACAACACATTACTTAATAACCAAGAGATCACTGAGGAAATCAAAAAATACCTAGAAACAAATGACAATGAAAACATGATGACCCAAAACCTATGGGATGTAACAAAAGCAGTTCTAAGAGGGAAGTATATAGCAATACAATCCTACCTTAAGAAACATCTCAAATAAACAACCTAACCTTACACCTAAAGCAATTAGAGAAAGAAGAACAAAAAACCCCCAAAGTTAGCAGAAGGAAAGAAATCATAAAAATCAGATCAGAAATAAATGAAAAAGAAATGAAGGAAACGATAGCAAAGAGCAATAAAACTAAAAGCTGGTTCTTTGAGAAGATAAACAAAATTGATAAACCATTAGCCAGACTTATCAAGAAAAAAAGGGTGAACACTCAAATCAATAGACTTAGAAATGAAAAAGGAGAAGTAACAACTGACACTGCAGAAATACAAAGGATCATGAGAGATTACTACAAGCAACTGTATGCCAATAAAATGGACAACCTGGAAGAAATGGACAAATTCTTAGAAATGCACAACCTTCTGAGACTGAACTAGGAAGAAATAGAAAATATGAACAGACCAATCACAAGCACTGAAACTGAAACTGTGATTAAAAATCTTCCAACAAACAAAAGCCCAGGACCAGATGGCTTCACAGGAGAATTCTACCAAACAAAGAACTATCCTTCTCAAACTCTTCCAAAATATAGCAGATGGAGGAACACTCCCAAACTCATTCTATGAGACCACCATCACCCGGATACCAAAACCAGACAAAGATGTCACAAAGAAAGAAAACTATAGGCCAGTATCACTGATGAACACAGATGTGAAAATCCTCAACAAAATACTAGCAAACAGAATCCAACAGCACATTAAAAGGATCATACACTATGATCAAGTGGGGTTTTTATCCCAGGAATGCAAGGATTCTTCAATATACGCAAATCTATCAACATGATACACCATATTAACAAATTGAAGGAGAAAAACCATATGATCATCTCAATATATGCAGAGAAAGCTTTTGACAAAATTCAACACCCATTTATGATAAAAAACCCTTCAGAAAGTGGGCATAGAGGGAACTTTCCTCAACATAATAAAGGCCATATACAACAAACCCACAGCCAACATCCTTCTCAATGGTGAAAAAGTGAAACCATTTCCACTAAGATCAGGAACAAGACAAGGTTGCCCACTCTCACCACTATTATTCAAAATAGTTTGGAAGTTTTAACCACAGCAATCAGAGAAGAAAAAGAAATAAAAGGAATCCAAATTGGAAAAGAAGAAGTAAAGCTATCACTGTTTGCAGATGACATGATACTATACATAGAGAATCCTAAAGATGCTACCAGAAAACTAGTAGAGCTAATCAATGAATTTGGTAAAGTAGGATACAAAATTAATGCACAGAAATCTCTTGCATTCCTATACACCAATGATGAAAATTCTGAAAGTGAAATTAAGAAAACACTCCCATTTACCACTGCAACAAAAAGAATAAAATATCTAGGAATAAACCTACCTAAGAAGATAAAAGACCTGTATGCAGAAAATCATAAGACACTGATGAAAGAAATTAAAGATGATATAAATAGATGGAGAGATATACCATGTTCTTGGACTGGAAGAATCAACATTGTGAAAATGACTCTACTACTCAAAGCAATCTACAGATTCAGTGCAATCCCTATCAAACTACCACTGGCATTTTTCACAGAACTAGAACAAAATAATTCACAATTTGTAAGGAAACACAAAAGACCCCGAATAGCCAAAGCAATCTTGAGAATGAAAAACGGAGCTGGAGGAATCAGGCTCCCTGACTTCAGACTATACTACAAATCTACAGTAATCAAGACAATATGGTACTGGCACAGAAGCAGAAATATAGATCAATGGAACAGGATAGAAAGCTCAGAGATAAACCCATGCACATATGGTCACCTTACCTTTGATAAAGGAGGCAAGAATATACAATGGAGAAAAGAAAGCCTCTTCAATAAGTGGTGCTGGGAAAACTGGACAGGTACATGTAAAAGTATGAGATTAGAACACTCCCTAACACCACACACAAAAATAAACTCAAAATGGATTAAACACCTAAATGTAAGGCCAGACACCATGAAACTCTTAGAGGAAAACATAGGCAGAACACTCTATGACATAAATCACAGCAAGATCCTTTTTGACCCACCTCCTAGAGAAATGGAAATAAAAACAAAAATAAACAAATGGGACCTAATGAAACTTAAAAGCTTTTGCACAGCAAAGGAAACCATAAACAAGATGAAAAGACAACCCTCAGAATGGGAGAAAATATTTGCAAATGAAGCAACTGACAAAGGATTAATCTCCAAAATTTATAAGCAGTTCATACAGCTCAATATCAAAAAAACAAAAAACCCAGTCCAAAAATGGGCAGAAGACCTAAATAGACATTTCTCCAAAGAAGATATACAGATTGCCAACAAACACATGAAAGGATGCTCAACATCACTAATCATTAGGGAAATGCAAATCAAAACTACAATGAGGTATCATCTCACACCGGTCAGAATGGCCATCATCAGAAAATCTACAAACAAAGGCTTCCCTGGTGGCGCAGTGGTTGAGAGTCCGCCTGCTAATGCAGGAGACATGGTTCATGCCCCGGTCCGGGAAGATCCCACATGGCACAGAGCGGCTGGGCCCGTGAGCCATGGCCGCTGAGCCTGCACGTGTGGAGCCTGTGCTCCACAACGGGAGAGGCCACAACAGTGAGAGGCCTGCGTACAGCAAAAAAAAAAAAAAAAAATCTAGAAATAATAAATGCTGGAGAGGGTGTGGAGAAAAGGGAACCCTCTTGCACTGTTGGTGGGAATAGAAATTGATACAGCCACTATGGAGAACAGTATGGAGGTTCCTTAAAAAAACTAAAAATAGAACTACCATAGACACAGCAATCCCACTACTGGGCATATACCCTGAGAAAACCATAATTCAAAATTATATTTCAAAAAGTGTCAGGTACCAAAATGTTCATTTCAGCTCTATTTACAATAGCCAGGATGTGGAAGCAACCTACGTGTCCATCAACAGAAGAATGGATAAAGAAGTTGCGACACATATATACAATGGAATATTATTCAGCCATAAAAAGAAACAAAATTGAGATATTTGTAATGAGGTGGATGGACCTAGATTCTGTTATACAGAGTGAAGTAAGTCAGAAAGAGAAAAACAAATAGCGTATGCTAACATTTATATATGGAATCTAAGGGGAAAAAAAGGTCATGAAGGACCTAGGGTTATGACGGTAATAAAGACACAGACCTACTAGAGAATGGACTTGAGGATATGGGCAGGGGGAAGGGTAAGCTGTGATAAAGTGAGAGAGTGGCATGGACATATATACACTACCAAACGTAAAATAGATAGCTAGTGGGAAGCAGCCACATAGCACAGGGAAGGAGATCAGCTTGGTGCTTTGTGACCACTTAGAGGGGTGGGATAGAGAGGGTGGGAGGGAGGGAGATGCAAGAGGGAAGATATATGGGGACATATGTATATGTATAACTGATTCACTTTGTTATAAAGCAGAAACTAACACACCATTGTAAAGCAATTATACTCCAATAAAGATGTTAAAAAGAAAGAAAAACAAATCAGAGAATATGAAAGTTAAGATCCTCTTAGTAACATTAACTTGTCTGACATTGATTATATATAATTCCACTATTGCTGGTTAGTGTTCTAAGTGTACACTTTATTATAAGGCATAAGAAATGTAAAGAAATTAATGCTGTTATTAAAACTCTAACTTTTCACTCCCTTGAGTTATAAAGGTTGAAATCTGCAATTTTAACATTGTATTAGCATAAGATTCTGCAATTTAATGAAATAAGCTGGTTGAGAAAATGAACTATGCTCACTCAATAAAAATGCTGTCTGTTTTCTTGAACGGAACACTTAGAGCACCTCATTTAATGGTAACAGATGAAAACTTTAATAATTTAGTAGTTTTTATAAACACTGATAAAGTGACCTCATAAAACGATATTATTGTATATACCTACAAAATCTGTAAAATAATGTTATATGAAGTTATCAAAATTCTTATCCATTAAATAATGGAGACAAATTCATATACAGTATAGTGTTATCTACCTGTCAAATATATAATTAACTCAATTACTGTTATTGCATTTGTAAAGCAACTAAAAAAGCACTTGATAGAAGGAATAATAAATAACATTAAGATCCCATTGTTCTTATGAAGTCTGTAAAGAACTACAGACTAAAAGGAATGAAAGATAGAAAAACAAACATAAATAAGTAAAATTTAAAATAAAAAAAAATAATAAAATAAAATTAAACCCGCCAAGAGGGCCAGAGTCTTTGCAGTGTTTGTTCAGTGATACATAAAGTGTATAGAACAGTATCTGGGCTATTATAGCTGCTCAGAAACATTTGTTGAATAAATTAACTTGGATGGTATCTTCAATAATACAGAAGTTCAAAAGCTCCTCTTTATAGATAGTGGAAGTCCTTGAGAAAGGTTTAACAGCAGGGCAAATTTGGGTAACCAGCATAGCAACTATGCACTCCAAAAAAAAGAAAAAAAAAAAAGATCAGCAAGGTCAAGTATTTCCACAATGAAAATCCATCCAAGGATATTATCTGAGACTAGTGACTGCACTTCAGGCTATTTTACTCATAGTTACCTCATGGGGATAAACATCGAAGGTAGGTGCATTAAATTCAGAAAGACACTATTAAAATGATCACATTCCCTTGGAAAGCAACATGTGTGTGGGTGGGGGAGTAGCTCATACATGATATGGTGATGGTGGTGGTGATGATGATGGTCTCATATTTCTCACATTACTTGAGATGTTCATCTAATTAATCCCTGAGAAGCATCAGGAAAGCATGGTGAGTCTTCCTTAGGTGGATGCAAAAGGACAAAATTAAATATCTTAAGAGGATTGAGAAAGAGGTAATGGCAAGTAGTATAAGCCTCCCATAAATGGGAGACATGGTGAGATGTTAACAGAGTGGAATGATACCCATTCTAGAGTGGGTCAATTAAAATTATTCTTTGGAACCTATAGCACAAATATATATGTCAACTTGTTTATTCACATATTCAACACATATTTATTGAGTATTTGGTATATTATTATGGGCCCTCTAGGAAGGTGACACATGTTCAAGCCCTGTGATATGCCGATATGCCAGTGACATGCCGATGAGTAAGGAATAGCATCTGCCTTCTAAGGATATTATAATAAACTACAGGAATTAAGAAGCAACAGTTAAAACACATAAAGTTAGAAATATACAATCTTATATTTCTAAAAAGTACAGATATGATTAATCCCTAAACATACCTTTAATAATGGCTAAAGCACATCTATTAAGGTGCAGCAAGATAGGACCCTTTCACTTTGGTCTTTCATATTCTTTGTTAGAAAGAATGCTGGATCTAGGAGACTGAATTTACTCACAATGAGCTTGTGAGGTATGTTTTGATCAGGTTTTATGGAGGATAGAGCAGGCTGGCTGCTCTGATCTCTGTTTATATCAGAGGAACTATGTCTCAGCTACCTTGCACTAACCACTAAATGGTTAGTGCTAAACTCCTGACTCAGATAAGACCTGACCTTTATTATCTTTGTCAAGGCACATGAGCCCAATTTGTTTGGTTCTAAATTGATAGGCTTTTCAATCTTTTAATATCATTTGAACAACAAAAGAACCATCAGAGGCTTTAGTAACACAATCAGCAATGGCTTCTTAAAGTTCGATTCAGAAAGACCTCCAAGAGCTGCCAGCATCCCCAGAAGCCATGCCTCTGTTAGCCCTTTTAGAGAGGTGTCTTAGTCTGTTCAGGCTGCTATAACAAAATACCACAGACTGGGTGGCTTATTACAACAAAAATTTATTTCTCACAGTTCACTCGTTATCTGGTGAGAGCCTGCCTTCTGGTTCAGAGATGGCACCTTCTAGATGTAACCTCACGTGGTGGAAGGGGCAAACTAGTTCTTTGGGGTATCCTTTTATAAGCGCTCTACCATCAAGACCTAATCACCTCCCAAATGCCCACCTCCTAATACCAATCCCCTTGAGAGTTAGGATTCCAACAAAGGAATTCTGGGGGGGGGGACACAAACATTCAGTCCATAACAGGAGGAAAGCTGTGGCCAGACTCATCTGTAACAATCACTTCATTCTGTAGAATGGTGGTTTGTAGGACACCTAAGAGAAATCTTCACCATATTTGAAATCAAAGAGGCAGCATTATAGTGTTCAATAATTTCCTATTTATCTTCATCTAGAAAATGTACTTTTTAGTGTCAAACATGAGAGCTTCCTTCTTGAGCTTACTCAGCTCCTTAATGCAGTTGCTGCTGAATTTGCAAATCCACATAAGTGAAGGGCCCAGATGCAGAAGTTAAAAAGCTGGGTAAGAATGAGGCCTCTTTGTTTTCATAACTGTACATACACAGCCCAAAACCTGTTAGGACTACTTGAGTATTTTAAGGGCTGGAAGACCCTGATAATGAGTTTAAGAACTATTTACTGGAAGACCAAAAAAAGGTTTGGAAAATCTTCAAAGCAACAGATCATATAGATGCTGGTTAACATTTTTGAGTTTAAACCCTCTTAGAAACAACGTATTCAAAACAATGTAAAGATCTGGACTTAACTACTTGGGTAAATGTCGCTTATACTATAGTTTCAATGAAAAATAGTTATGGGACACTGAAGGCCACAAACATATTTCATCCAGTTTTATTGCCTCACATTTCCCCATTGAACTATGTCGTTGAGGGAAAGAACTATGTGGGAAATAATCTCTCATATCCTCCTCTTTTCCAGAGCAGAGCAAAAATAGCACTTAGCATGTACAACAGAAATGACAGCTCTTATTAATAATGCTCATATCAGTCAGTGAAATATCTAAAAGAAGTTTCTCTCACATTTTCATCAAGACAGTGTGCTAGATTACATAATAGAGAGACCAAGGCACCAGTCAGGCAGGAGCAGTATAAAGAAATTTAGAAAGAGAAAGAAAGAAACAGAGAAGAGAGATTGAGAAAGAGAGATGAGAAAAAGAGAGATAAAGGCAGAAAATTCTGAAGAAACTACTTACTTTCATAATAAATATACATTTTTCTCATATTTGGAAAAAAAATTTTACAGTTGAAATTGTCTTTTCATTTTTATTAAATATGGCATGGGACAACATAATCTGTTCTGGGTTTATGGACTTGAAAGCCATAATCTCAGCCTTGTCAAGATAAGCATTAACAACTAATATTTTAAAATAGAATTAATTAGTGACTCACACTCTCATTTTCCTTCCAGGACATTTTCCTTCCCTATTCCACTAACATCTCAGCTACTGGATTTCCTCTGATTTTTTTCAAAAAACATTTTGAGTGACACAATCAACAGAGTGAAAAGGCAACCTAAAGGATGGTGGAAAATATGTGCAAATCATATATTATCTAAAAGCTGTTAATATTTAGAATAGAGAGAGAACTAAAACCACCACCAACAACAAAAACCCTAAGTAACTCAATTAAAAAATGGGCAAAGAACTTGAATAGACATTTTTTCACAGAAGATTATAAATATGAAAACATGGAGCATATGAAAACATGTTCAACATCACTAATTGCTGGAAAAATGCAAATCAAAACCACAATGAGATACGACTTATACCTGTCAAGATGGCTATGATCAGAAAAACATAAAATAATCAATTTTAGGGAGAATGTGGAGAAATTGGAACTCTTCTGCAATGCTGGTGGAAATGTAAAATGGTGCAGCCACTATGGAAAACAGTATAGTGATTCTTCAAAAAATTAAAAATAGAATTACCATATATTCAGCAATTCCACTTCTGGGTATATATCCAAAGGAACTGAAAGTAGGGTCTCTAAGAGATATCTGTACACATATGTTCATAGCAGCAATATTCATAACAGTTAAAAGGTAGAAATGTCCATGGATGTATGAATGGTTATATAAAATGTGGTATATACATACAATAGAATATCATTCAGCCTTTAAAGGAAGGAGATTCTGACCACATGGCTGAACTTTGAGGACATTATGCTAAGACAAATAAGCCAATTAAAAAATATTGTATGAGGCTTCCCTGGTGGCGCAGTGGTTGAGAGTCCGCCTGCCGAAGCAGGGGACACGGGTTCGTGCCCCAGTCCGGGAAGATCCCACATGCCGCGGAGCAGCTAGGCCTGTGAGCCATGGCCGCTGAGCCTGCGCATCCGGAGCCTGTGCTCCGCAACG
>NW_006786696.1:0-201 GCF_000442215.2 Lipotes vexillifer | reverse complement strand
CAGAAATCAAAAAGACAGAGCCACCCCAAACTTGGGGGCTGCCCTCTTTACAGGAACCTCGTCAAGCGTACAAGATAAATTCCCACGAAAGGAAAAAATGGATCGCCAAGTTGCGGCACTTACGTGCCATGGAATATGAGTAAGCAATGAAATCAAGGTCATCTGGCCCGTAGCATCTTAGTGATTGGATTTAGGTACGAT
>NW_006786693.1:0-302 GCF_000442215.2 Lipotes vexillifer | reverse complement strand
TGAGCTTCATGCCCACAGGGGTACCTATACGTGTATGTTCAGTTGCGTGGACTACGGGGCGATCGCAAACGCGCTTACTACGCATGATGGCCAGCCGTCCATCTTCACGCGATTCGGATATGCCGAGGATGACGGCACCCCAATCAACATGAACACGCATTCGCTTCGGCACTACTTGAATATGCTTGCTCAGATGGGAGGTATGAGTGACGTCGAGATTGCGATCTTCTCCGGCCGCAAGGACGTAGCGCAGAACCGCGCATACGACCATATGACCTCTGACGAAGTCCAAGCTCCAGTGA
>NW_006786692.1:0-4964 GCF_000442215.2 Lipotes vexillifer | reverse complement strand
CGTGAGCCATGGCCGCTGAGCCTGCGCGTCTGGAGCCTGTGCTCCACAACGGGAGAGACCACACAGTGAGAGGCCCACATACCGCAAAAAAAAAAAAACAACAAAGATTGGCTAGCATTTTCTAGAACTTTGTATATACATGGAGTCATAGTGAATATACTATTTTTTGGTCAGGTTTTATTCAATCAGCATAAATACTTTGAGATTCACCTATGTTCTTGCAAATAACAATAGTAAGTTCCATTTTTGTTACTAAGTAGTATTCCGTTGAATGTATAAATCACAACTGGTTTATTCATTCACTTGAGGATAGGCATTTGGGTTTTGGGTTTTTTTGTTTTGTTTTTTTTTAGATTTTAGCTATTGCAAGTTAAATTGTTATAAATATTTAGGTACAACTCTTTGTGTGCATATAAATTTTCATGCATCTGCTGATTACTAGGCAATTGAATATTCAAATGGGGATCCTATGAAAATTTCTGGAACTCTCTCCCTGTGCTCTGTCTCATCACTGTATTTTGTTCTCATCTCCCTCTCCTTAACACAGGGATTCTGCTGGGTTCACCTCTGTTCTCCCTCTTTGTGCCACAGCCTGGAAACTATAAAGGGAGTGAGTTGGGGCAATCATAGGACTCACCTCTTTTGTTTCCTAACTCAGAGTTCTCTGTCCTTTCAATACCTGTTGTCTAACTTTGTTATTTTATTTAAATGACTTGTTTCATGTATTTCTGGGACCAAAGTAGTATTTGGTGGGGGCTTAAAGTATTGTTAAGAAAATCAAATGAATGAATACACTATAAGCAAAAATTCACTACTACAAGGTCAAGTATTCATTCTCTCATATGTAGTACATTTGATTTTTCACATTTTATGAATTTTGAGCAGGATTTTTTCACAGACAGCAATTACAAATTGAAAATATTGTTACATGACTTTTGAATAGGTCATTTTTCCCTGGGATTGTCTTTAGAATCTCCTAATAGATGGCACTGATTTTCCTCAAGTGTATGTATGGGTTCTAAGATGATGTCATTATCCATGATATCGTCAGAAAGACAATCTAGTGTATAATTGCCCAGGATTCAAGTCAGATTTAAGTTTTGTTGTTATTTATTTGGGAAATTATTTTTAAAAGACATTTTGTTTCTCGGGGATGTACTGCGAAAAACACACTTTTCTGTAGTTAGAGACATTAGAATTCAAATCCCAACTCTACAATTTGCCCACAGATTTTAGAGAAATTCCCTAAACTCTCTGTAGTTCAATTTTCTTATCTGTGAATTTCAGCTAATAGTAACACCTCCTTCTCAGAATTTTTAAGATTGTGTGAAAGAATCAGACACACAGCAGGTATTCGAAGAGTGGTAGAATTCTGTATATTTATTATCCTGAACAAAGGGTTTATGATGGTAACTATTCTAAATTGGTTCACTCTTACAGGCTGTGAACGTCAATGCTATTGACTGGATTTTTCTTCTGGCTTATTGACTTTTTATTTGGGTTGAGTTCTTTGTAAATTATCTGTAAATGTTAAAGTAAAAGAAAATGTAGGCTAATTCCTATTTATAGTCCACTAATTTTAATCTCTCTTGTGTATAAACAATAAGGTAAACATTCGTGCTCTTTCCTGTATTACCATCAAGAATTGTGATGAATTCTCTTTTGAGTAAAAATATCGTATACCATAATCAAAGTATGTTAGGTCAAAAGGTTTTGATTCTACTGTCATTTCACTGCTGAGGTTTAACTTTAAGAAAAGTGATGAATTTTAATAAATGCTGCTTTTGTGATTCCATAGTGACTGCATTTGAAAAGAGAGTTGAATTATAAGCATCTGTAGGAAGTATTTATTGATACTATTATTACATTTATGTATACAAAATTAGAAGTCTGAATTTTCAGTAAATTTCACAGACTGGCCTGCTAAAGTAGTCAACTAGGAAAACTACATTTTAACATTTTTGACATTATATGATTTAAATGAGAGGTTAATTAAACTTCTTTTAATTTTAAAAAAATTTAGATAGGTTTTATAGGTACCACAGGTAGAGAGACAGAATTGCTTGAAAGAAAAACACTACTGATTGGTTGAATTTGAATTATCTGGATAATTATCATAATTACAATTTTTGGCATAAAAGTCCAAGTATTTTTTGTAGTTTCATGGCTATGGACAATGAGGCAATCAATGAATACCCAATAAGCCTGCTGCTTGAATGAATCAACTAACATTTCACTGCAGTAACCAAAATATTTGCCATTGTATACCATATTAATCAGAAAAAGCACATCTTCCAAAACATAATATTTATTCTAATGGAAATACGGTCGTTAATTTAATCAAATCTAGTATGGTTAATATAAGAAAAGATCAGAGAAATAAATATCTTTATATTAACTCCACAACCCAACAAACACAAAAAGTTCACTAGTATTAAAACAGAGCACGGTAACCATTCTATATCAATAACTAAGGAATTTTCTATTAGATATAATGCAGACAGGACCCCATTAAGTGACATCCCCAGTGGTTCATACTTCTATTTCCAAGAAAGTTGCACAGTATTTCATGGAATAATTATAGGAGAAATCAGCAAAACCCACTAACAACCTATAACTAGGGTGAGGGTCCAAGTTGAGGCTGTACTTCCTACAAAGACTATACATGGATTTAGGACAACTCACTTATGTTATTTTGCCTGGTCATATCCTTTCCCTATTTCCCTGTTGGATCATTTGCATTTTCCTTTATAATGTTTTAAGAATTCATTATATTTGTCATACAGATTAAGAATAGTTTATAATGTATCATTTCTCTTTTTAATATGGATATGCATGTAGTACACAGGCATTTTTTAATCTTATTTTTCAGTTGTTACAACGAACACACTTATTTGTGCAATTATAAACATAAAGTAAAATAAATCTGGAAAGAAATAAAATCCACTTTAACCAAGTGATTCACCATGTGAAAACCATCAATGGCTCCCAAACACACAATTAAACTGGAGCATTCATAACAGGTCATGCAAGATCCTGTGCAACTGTCTTCTAGCTGCCTCATCAGCCATGTCTCCGACAGCTCGAACTAACCATCGCAGCTACATTGCTGACGCTCTCCCCTGCCAGGGGTCCTCTCCACACCTTTGCTCACTCCACACCATTTATTTACTTGGCATAACTGTCCCCTCCTCCCACTCAAGCATCGCTTAAATCTCACCTTCTCCTTTAACCTATTTTAACACACTGGCCTGAATTCTGCCTCCTTGGAAAACTTACAGAAATTTTTATCCATGTGCTTCATTTGGCAATTAATCTCAGACTACTTTTGGTCATTTGTCTGTCTGATCTTTTAATTATATACTTAACTCCTTAATGTTTAGTATTCTTTACATAATATTGTCATTCTAACTAGTGTCATTCTAACTATTCCTTTACTTCACCTTTAGTACTTTGCATCAGTTGTTACTATTTTGGAATTTGAAGTACTTTTAAAAAACTTTTAAGATTTATTTTGATCAAATATTTGCAATGTAATTGCAATTTGGTAGTGACCATGGTCTGATTGATATCAATTCTTTGATATTTAGTGAGGCTTTCTTTATAGCCCAGTATGTGGTTAATTTTTGCATATATTGCTTGTGACCTTGAATTTTTTTTTCTCTCTTTGTTCACTGAAGACTATTTTGATTCCCTCTTTTAGTACTTTAAAAATGTTGAGGTGAACTCCAACATACCAATATCTTGGAAGCCATCGCTCCTACCCTTACAGAAAGAAGAAAGCTAAACAAAAGGAAAATCAGTGACTTTTATGGGATGCATCAGAGACCCGAGATTGCAGGGCCAAGCACCAACCCCAAACCTGTAGAGATGGGTTAATGGAGAGAGTCACAGTTTCAGTCTGCTTCTCTGGAGCAGCACCTCCTGGAGCCATGAGCTGGTAAAACAGTTGAATAGTAACGGATGAACTACTGGAGGCTGAGTATGGACTAGTGTAAAAATTAAAGAATTCCTGGTGATGAAAACTCAGGGGGCCCTACACTTTTGTGGTTTTGCCTCATGGAACCCCACCAAGTTCTCATGATGAAGAGATGAGAAAGATCACTTCATAGAGAAAGCAGCACCTTTGAAGGTAGAGGAGACAGCATGGATAATTGCCCTGTTCTCTTCTTTCCTACCGAGCCAGGAGTTTCAGCTGGGGACTATTTGAGTCAGGAACCTCAGATTATCTTCATGTAATAATTTGAACGTTGCCTGTGTGATGGTGCTATTAGCTAACACTACAGTGGTAATCATATCCCAGTTTATAAATTTATCAAATCAACACATTGTACACCTTAAAGGTACACAATGTTATATGTTGACTATATCTCAATTTAAAAAAGAAAAGTAAAAAGAAAGTTGCCTAGTTGAGAAATGCATAGAAAACCTCAGTCTCTGAAACATTTAGAAAAATGATTTGAACAATCATTACAGAATGAATTACTAACAATTCCAATCGACCAAAATCAGTGCAATGCATATGCTTCAAATTCAGATACACTCTAGTGTCCTTCAGCTGTTCGAAAATGGCCACTCCAAATGATTGCTTTGTGTATAATTCCGGTTTTATTATCTAGACATATTAAAGAGTTTATGTACTTACATATTGAAGCTTCAGCCTCAGGCTGCAATGACTTAGTGCTATGTCATGGATCATATCCTTTTTTTAATACAGTGTTTCCTAGAGATACAAACTGTCAAGTCACAAGCTGTATGTCAATGCTGTCACTATTCAGGAGAGTCAGAATCCAAGGGTCAGGTTTGTTCTTCAAGGACTTCTGCTACAGGTAGAGGCTCATGACATCATCAATCACTTTTCTTTTTTTTTTTTTTCGGTATACGGGCCTCTCACTGTTGTAGCCTCTCCCATTGCGGAGCACAGGCTCCGGACGCGGAGGCTCAGCGGCCATGGCTCACGGGCC
>NW_006786691.1:0-678 GCF_000442215.2 Lipotes vexillifer | reverse complement strand
TCAAGTCCAGGAAGCACAGAGAGTCCCATACAGGACAAGTCTAAGGAGAAACACGCCAAGACGCATATTAATCAAACTATCGAAAATTAAATACAAAGAAAAAATATTAAAAGCAGAAAGGGAAAAATAACACACAAGGGAATCCCCATAAGGTTAACAGCTGATCTTTCAGCAGAAACTCTGCGAGCCAGAAGGGACTGGCAGGACATATTTAAAGTGATGAAGGAGAAGAACCTACAATGAAGATTACTCTGCCCAGAAAGGATCTCATTCAGATTCGACAGAGAAATTAAAACCTTTACAGACAAGCAAAAGCTAAGAGAATTCAGCACCACCAAACCAGCTCTACAACAAATGCTAAAGGAACTTCTCTAGGCAGGAAACACAAGAGAAGGAAAAGACCTACAATAGCAAACCCAAAACAATTAAGAAAATGGGAATAGGAACATACATATCGATAAGTACCTTAAATGTAAATGAATTAAATGCTCCAACCAAAAGACATAGACTGGCTGAATGGATACAAAAACAAGACCTGTATATATGATGTCTACAAGAGACCTAGAAACACATACAGACTGAAAGTGAGGGGATGGAAAAAGATATTCCATGCATATGAAAATCAAAAGAAAGCTGGAGTAGCAATTCTCATATCAGACAAAATGGACTTTAAAATAA
>NW_006786690.1:11471279-11475024 GCF_000442215.2 Lipotes vexillifer | reverse complement strand
GAATTGGGAGATTGGGATTGATATATATACACTAATATGTATAAAATAGATAACTAATAAGAATCTGCTGTATAAAAAAATAAAATTCAAAATAAACGAACAAAAATATTTATTGCATTTGAGTTTAGATTTTGATAACACAAGTCAGAGTGTCTTCAAATTTGGGAGGCAGCGAGAGTCAATAATGGGGATGGAGGGAGACTCCAAGGTCTTGGGTTATTGACAAATCACATGAGCCACAGAGCAGAAGCCACAAAAGCTTGGAGGGCCCTGGGAGTGCTTGTGCAGCTCTGGACAGGGCACTTTGTTCCAGATGCACACAGCTGTGAGCCTCTGAGGGCCAAGGCTCCAGGCTTTCTGTAGGAGGCATATTGTGCTCTCTCTTTCCCCAAGAGGGACTGGCGGAGCCCAGCACAGGCCCTCATTGTGCAGAGCTGGGACAGTGGCCACGACACAGGAAAAGGCACATGACATCCCCAGGCACCCCGGACACCAGTACCAAGACCTCCTTTTTAACTGTCCAACCCTCTGTGGTGTGCCTTTCCCTTTTAGGCTTAGGAACATTCCAGCTCCACCTCCCTGGGGTGTCCTGGGAAGACCCTCATCCATCACATTAACCTGGCTCTGGTTCAGTAACCATCTGGAAGTGGCACATTCATTGTGCTCATCTGGGGTTTATCAGCCTTCCCAAATGAGATGTTAGAAACTCCTCACGTTCAACAGACATGACTCCCTTGAGTGATCCCTCCTCTCAGATCAAGAAATCGCAGAGGTGCAAAAGGAATTTTCAAGGCTAGGCAGACAGCCACTTCTAAGCTTTGAGAAGGCTTTGGAAGAACTGGAAGGTCCTCTCTGAGCTCCAAAAATTCTCAGTGACTTAATCCCACTCTACTCTGTGACAAGACAATGACTTTGGGTGACCTCGAGGCTTTTGACTGGTTCTAGGAAATGCGAACGCTGCTGAGACGTTGTTCACTCTCCCCTCGAACGCACAAATGCGCTGTTACCAAATTGTGAGGTTTATAGAGGCACAAAGCAAGTGGATTTTTCTTTTGAAAAGGGAATAAACTGCTGACTCTTATTTCCTTCTGTTTTCTTTTTTATTTTATAGATCTTTTTTGGAGTATAATTGCTTCACAGTACTGTGTTAGTTTCTGTTGCACAACAAAGAGAATCAGCTATATTCATATACATGTCCCCATATCCCCTCCCTCTTGAGCCTCCCTCCCATCCTCCCTATCCCACCCCTCTAGGTCATCGCAAATCACCGAGCCGATCTCCCGGTGCTATGCTGCTGCTTCCCACCAGCCAACTATTTTACATTCGGTCGTGTGTATATGTTGATGCTGCTCTCACTTGGCCCCAGCTTCGCCCTCCCACCCCATGTCCTCAAGTCCATTTTCTATGTCTACCTCTTTATTCCTGCCCTACAACTAGGTTCATCAGTACCATTTTTTTTTTTTAAGATTCCATATATATAAACATTGTGGTACATGTCTCTTTTTGAATTATGGTTTTCTCAGGGTATATGCCCAGTAGTGGGATTGCTGGGTCATATGCTAGTTCTATTTTTAGTTTTTTAAGGAACCTCCATACTGTTTTCCATAGTAGTTGTATCAATTTATATTCCCGCCAACAGTGCAGGGGGTTTCCCTTTTCACTACACCCTTTCCAGCATTTATTGTTTCTAGATATTTTGGTTGTGGAGCATGGGCTCTAGGCGCGCAGGCTTCAGTAGTTGTGGCTAGCGGGCTGTAGAGGGCAGGCTCAGTAGTTGTGGCTCGCGGGCTTAGTCGCTCTGCAGCATGTGGGATCTTCCCCGACCAGTTGTGGCTCGCGGGCTTAGTCGCTCTGCAGCATGTGGGATCTTCCCCGACCAGGCCTCGAACCCATGTCCCCTGCATTGGCAGGTGGATTCTTAACCACTGCGCCACCAGGGAAGTCCCTCCTTCTATTTTCTAAGTCGACTGTTATCACTGTTTTTGATTTCTCTACCCCTGAAGTCAGTCCTTCTATTATCTTGGCAAAAGTTTCAGGACATCTCCTCCTTTCTCTGCTTCCCCTAGTTCTTTATTCATTCAACAAATGCTTGTTAATGTCCTAGGATGTGCCAGACTCTTTTCTAGACACTGAGGATACAGGAGTGAACAAAGAAGACAAATATTCTGACCCTGGTGGAACTGATATTCTAGTGTAGGAGTTAGTCAAGAAACAAGTTGAATTCTGACACAATGTCAGGTGGGGTAAGTGCACAGAGAGCATGAAGAGTTATAAGGGAGAAAGGACGGTCTGGACATTTGTACAGAGATTTGAGGAGGTAAGAGAGCCTCCCATGGAGCACGCCAGGCAGCCAGAACAGCAAGTGCAAAGGCCCTGAGACGGGAGCATTCAGGTGTGTTTAAGCATCAGCTGGATGATGGCCAGTTTGACTAGAGCAGAGCAAGGCATGGGGGAACAAGGGGGGAGAGGTCAGCAAGGCTGGGGGGAGACAGATCATTCAGGGGCCATGGCAAAGGGTATGGACTGACCTTGACTGGAGTGGGGGTCAGTGGAGGGTTTTGAGCCAAGAAGGGACATGATCTGACTTACGTGTTAAAACGCTCCCTCTTGCTGCTGTTTCGAGAATCTGTCCCAGAGTGGTGAGAATGGAAGCAGGAGACCAGTTAGGAAGCTCCTGCAATGTTGGGGTGGGGGAGGAGGGTGGGGAGAGAGTTTGAGTGGGAAGTATTTGGAAATCAGAACTATACTAGGGAGGTAAAACAGACAGGATTTGAGGGATGCGGGGGGCATGTAGAGTCATGTCCAAGTCTCCAGCTGGTTGGAGATACCATTTACTGGGTTGCCCCCTAAAGAAGGCCTCCCCTGGGAATAGGTCAGCTCTCGAGCCGGCAGGTGGTAGGCTGCTGGACCATGCACATCATAGGTCATCTTATACAGCAGTTAACTACTTGCCAGGCACCGTTTATGCTCTATGTAAATAGTAACTAATTTAATTCTCATCGCACACTTGTGAGATGGGTACTGCTATCCCCGCATTTTACAGATGAGGAGGCTAAGGCTGGAGGAGGTTAAGCCATGGGTCACAGGTCACATAGCTGCTAAAGGGAGGCATTGGAATTCAAATCGGAGGGACCTCCTCCAGGGTGCATGCTCCTACCCAGGAATGATACTGTCTTTGTGCTGGCATGATGATGACGTCCGTAATATTACATGCTCCTTACATGTGAACACACACATTTAGTGTGCTGTTTGTTACATGTATGATATTATCTAATTTTTTGAAAGTTAATAAACTTTATTTTTTAGAGCAGTTTTTAGGTTCATAGCAATATTGAGCAGGAAGGACAGAGACTTCCCCTATGCCCTCTGTACCCACCCATACCGCCCCATCCACAAATTCCTCCACTATTGACATCATCCGCTACAGTGGGTGTATTTACTGCCGTTGATGAACCTACAATGACACATTGTTATCGCCCAAAATCCGTTGTTAACGTTAGAGTTCACTCTTGGTATTGCACATTCTGTGGGTTTTGATGAACGTATAATGATATATATCCACCATTGTAATACCATACAGAACAGTTGCAGTGCCCTAAAAATCCTTTATGCTCTGCCTATTCATCTCTGCCCCCACCCCAACCCCTGGAGACCACTGATCCTTTTACTGTCTCCATAGTTTTTCCTTTTTCATAATGTCATATACTTGGAGCCATACAGCCTTTTTTTTTTTTTTTTTTTCGTT
>NW_006786690.1:11467685-11471080 GCF_000442215.2 Lipotes vexillifer | reverse complement strand
CCGGGACCCGACCCCGCGCCCCCTGCCTCGGCAGGCGGACTCTCAACCACTGCGCCACCAGGCAAGCCCCATACAGCCTTTTCATATGGGCTTCTTTCACTTAGAAATATGCGTTTAAATGTCCTCCATGTCTTTTCATGATGTGATAGCTCATTTCTTTTTAGTGCTGAATAATATTCCATTGTCTGGATGTACTACAGTTTATCCATTCACCTGCTGAAGGACATCTTGGTTGCTTCTAAATTTTGGCAATTATGAATAAAGATGCTGTAAATATCAATGTGTAGGTTTTTGCATAGACATAAGTTTTCAACTCATTTAAGTAAGTACCAAGGAGCGTGATTACTGGATTACATGGTAAGAGTATGTTTAGTTTCATAAGAAGCTCCCAAGCTGTCTTCCAAAGTAGCTGTACCATTATGCCTTCCCAGGAGCAACGAATGAGAGTTCCTGTTGCTCCACGTCCTCGCCAGCATTGTTCTCCTTCAGTATTGAATTGTTGTTCTGGGTCTTTTAATCTTCATAGAAACTTTAGAATTGGTTTGTTGATGTCCACAAAATGCTGGGACTTTGACTGGAATTGTGTTGAATCTATAGATTATTATCTAATTTTAATAATGCACCTTGGGAAGGAGGAAAGTAAGACTGTTTTCAAGAAGTTGTTGGACTTGGGTGAGACCATCCAATGGACAAGTCCTAAACTGTCTTCATCCATTCGGGCTGCTCTAACAAAATTACCATAGGCTACGTGGCTTAAACCACAAATATGTATTTCTGACGGTTCTGGATGCTGGGAAGTCCAAGATCAAAGTGCCTGCAGATTTTAGTGTTTGGTGAGGACCTGCTTACTGGTTCATAGATGGCTGTCTTATTGCTATGTCTTCACCTCACAGAAAGTGCAAGAAAGCTCTCCGGGGTCTCTTTTTCAAGGACACTAATCCCATTCACGGAGGCCCTGCCCTCATGACCTAATCACCTGTACCCACCTGTGTGGGTACACAGGGCAAAAATCACTGTTGTGGTTCTTAAATGACAAAAAATTTGGAAAAACATATGAGGCACTAGACAATCCATGTGGGCACTTAGAGCCCAGAGGTACGGCTTTGATTTTGCGGCTTTCAAAAGTTACACTTTCTACACATTGCTGGCGATTGTAGCCCCTTTACTCTGCTTGCCTTGCTCACTAAATTCTGAACTAGAGCCTTGTTTGAACATTTTATTTTGTTCTCATTTTATGCTGTGGAATTCAGATGGGTTGCCTGCCTTGGACACTGTCCAATGTCATCTAATCCTGGAAGGACCCCCATGATAAAAACCACTTTAAATTTCTGTTCAAAAACCTTGTTAATCCTTCTCTCCAAATTTACTGTTTGAAATTGTTCTGTAGTGAGAAATACAGGCGTTTCTGAGAGCCACTCCTCAAGCTCTCTCTTGTAAGGCTGTTTGTAGGAGCTGTAAATCACTCAGTCGTGGCCATGTGAAGCTATAATGAAACCTCCAGCAACACCAGGCCTGCAGCTGGAACTGAGATTAGCATTTGAGAGTTGGCTGTTTCATTCTTCTTTAAAATCAGAGGAGAGGGGGTCTCCCCTGGTGGCACAGTGGTTGAGAGTCCGCCTGCCGATGCAGGGGACGCGGGTTCGTGCCCCGGTCCGGGAAGATCCCACACGCCGCGGAGCGGCTGGGCCCGTGAGCCATGGCCGCTGAGCCTGCGCGTCTGGAGCCTGTGCTCCGCAATGGGAGAGGCCGCAACAGTGAGAGGCCCACGTACCGAAAAAAAAAAAAAATCAGAGGAGAAATTTACCACTGCTGTACAACCTCCATGTAATACTGTGTAACCCAGGCGATTCCCACTGTGTGGTCCATGAGTTCTATTTCTGACTGTGCAGTGTGCGTGTGTGTGTGTGTGTGTGTGTGTGTGTATCAGTTTACAACCCACGAGCTGATTCAAACACCACTGATGACCATTTCTGACTTTTGCAATTTTATTCTGAGATTTTTTTTAACATCTTTATTGGAGTATAATTGCTTTACAACGGTGTGTTAGTTTCTGCTTTATAACAAAGTGAATCAGCTATACGTATACATATGTCCCCATATCTCCTCCCTCTTGCGTCTCCCTCCCACCCTCCCAATCCCACCCCTCTAGGTGGTCACAAAGCACCAAGTTATTCTGAGATTTTAGGGCAAGCCCAAATTAAGTGTCCCTAGGCGTTTTAAAAGGTCTTTGAAGATACTTGGAGCTTAACTTTCCTGCCCAGGGTTTCTTACCATCTTTCTTTACCCCTCTAGGCCTATTTTATGTTGAGACAATAAACTGATGTAATACAAGGAACAGCTAATTACAAAAATCAGGTCTTTTAACAACTCAAAAGAGGATCTGGGTTTAAAATGAGGAAAACAAGCCAGGTTGTGTGTTCCTCACTTCTGGATGGCAAGCTGAAATGTCACAGGGTGTGCCCTCAGCTGTCAGCTTCTAATCTAATTAGACAGGATAATTGGGGAGGCTGAGCTTGTGGACGGCTGACAAACATTCGTCTCATTTCATTCATTCTGATATGATGCTGGCAACATGGAGCTCCTCGTGTAATCGTGGCAGCCCTGGCTGGCCTCTGTCACAGAGAGAAGGGCTTCTGAACTCAAAG
This sequence comes from Lipotes vexillifer, assembly GCF_000442215.2. Classification (NCBI taxonomy): domain Eukaryota; kingdom Metazoa; phylum Chordata; class Mammalia; order Artiodactyla; family Lipotidae; genus Lipotes; species Lipotes vexillifer. The sequence goes on along the minus strand of NW_006786690.1, from coordinate 11,468,435 downwards.
GCAGAACTCTGGCTCAATCTAGAGACGGTTTGTGGGTGCAGAGATCTTTGCTGAAGAGGACTGGGAGAGTGTGTGTGTTGGGGAAGGGGGGCGTCAATCAAACCCGTACGTTCAAACTAACAGAAAGGACGATTTTTGATTGGAGGAGGTAGAAAGCTAAACCGAATTGCTAAACTGTTGTTAAGGAATATCCCTTTTATGTCTTTTAAGGACTTGCAGTAAACAGAGCCTAAGCTGATAGAATATTGCCCAGGACACCTTTTTGGAGACCTGCTGGCAGCATGGCTAAGAGGGATCCCTCACCATCTTTTCATTTCTTCATCCACAAGGCTGATATTCAAGCAAGACACAGTGTTTCAGCCTTCTGGCAATTCTGAGGGCTAGACTATCAGTTCCTAGGCCATGCTGGCTACCCGCCCCCATTGTATTAATTTTCTATTGCTGCTGTTACAAGCTACCACAAATACAGCAACTTAAAATGATCTCCATTTATGATCTTATTAACGGATCTCAACACCCATTAAGGTTTCTTCTGCAAATCAGAAATCTGGGTACAGTGTGGCTCAGCTGGGTCCTCTGCTTTGGGGAGGCCAAAAGTAAAGTGTGTCAGGACCACGTTCCTTTCTGGAACTTCTGGACACAAATCTGCACCCAATCCCATTCAGCTTGTTGGTCAAATTCAGTTCCTTGCAATGGGACTAAAGTCTCCATTTCCTTGCTGGCTGTCAGTGTGTGTTGGCGGGGGGCGGG
>NW_006786690.1:11465078-11467393 GCF_000442215.2 Lipotes vexillifer | reverse complement strand
GGGGGGGGCGGGCGTGTCTTTGCTCCTAGAGGCTATGTGCACCCTTCTCACGCTTTCCATGCATCGTTCTTCCATCGAGAGCGGGCCAAGTCCTTTTTCACACTCCACGTCTCTCCAACTTCTTCTGCCTCAACCCTCTGCCTCCAGCTGAAGAAAGTTCTCTGCTTTTAAGGATTCTTGTAATTAGATTGAGACACTCCAGATAATTCAAGATAGCCTCCCTATTTTAAGGTCCATGACCTCATTTACATCTGCAGAGTCCCTTTTGCCATGGAACAGAACATCTTCATAAGATCCAGGGCTTAGGGTGTGAACATCTTCGGGGAAGGAGAAACTAAGTGGTTTCCACATGATTGTACGTGCATGAAAATACTTTGTCTTCATATAACTTCTCCCCTAGATCTTATCTACATTAGTAATTTTAATTTAGCAAATGCTTTCTTTTTTCAATTTAACATTTAATTGAAGCCTAGTTGATTTACAATGTTGTGGCAATCTCTGCTGTACACCAAAGTGACTGAGTTATACACACATAGAGGCATTCTTTTTTTAATATTCATTTCCATTATGCTTTACACAGGATAGTGAATATAGTTCCCTGTGCTATACAGTAGGACCTTGTTGTCTATCCAGCCTATATTTTCATAGATAGCTCTATGTTAAATTTTGGACCAGGCAGTATCCCAGCTACCATTCATTACTCCAAATTAGTGGGGTCCAAAATAATGAAGTTCCACAAAGTGAAAAAGGGGGTCTACTGTTACTGGGCTAAATGTATCTCTCTGGCCTCCCTGTAAATGCCCAGTCTTGTAGGTTCAAAGATGCTAACACTTTGGGGCTCGGGGCATTGGTTTAATTAATCAAATATGATAGGTTGATTATAGAAAAATGGTTATAAAAAGACTACTATACCATCCATACTTCATGACAATCACAGTAGGTATGGATATGGAATCACAAATTTGATGGTAAGAGGGTATCCAAGGCTGCTGGCTATATGGTAAGAGGGTATCCAAGGCTGCTGGCTATACAACAGAGATAAAAGTGGAAAAAGCACTGGCCTTGAGTGTTCCTCTGGGTACACTCAAGGAACCACATTTGGCTTGGTCAGCAGGATGCTTCCTTACAGCTCTGCTCCACCCACGCTTAACTCCAACAGGTTGGAAAAGGAAATATTTCACTCCTACTCCCTGACAGAGGAACAGAAATCTAAGCCTCAGTATGGAAGTTTTCTGCTTTTTCCCAAGTAATACTTTTTTCTTTTTTTTTTTTCGGTACGCGGGCCTCTCACTGTTGCGGCCTCTCCCGTTGCGGAGCACAGGCTCCAGACGCGCAGGCTCAGCGGCCATGGCTCGCGGGCCCAGCCGCTCCGCGGCGTGTGGGATCTTCCCGGACCGGGGCACGAACCCGTGTCCCCTGCATCGGCAGGCGGACTCTCAACCACTGCGCCACCAGGGAAGACCCCAAGTAATACACTTTTTACATGTCCCCACAGCCCCCTGTGACTCAGGAAGGAACAGATGCAGATAGCGATTAAGTAATTCGTCAAAGATGACACCATGACAAAAATGGGACCAGGACTCGGGACTCCTGATTGTGGCCAGTGGAGGGATGCTCTCTAGTGGGGGTTACCAAGCAGGTGGTAATTGACATTTTTGCTTAATTGCCACTTTCATCTCTTAGTGAATCAATCAGAAACGTAACTAACCATATATGACTCTGCAAAGCTAACAACTGTCAGGTGTTTCTGTTTGGAGCTTACATGGAATGGACACTCCCTGGCGTGTTGTTTCTTTTAAATCAAAGATGACAACTTTGAATGCTGCCTCCACTTGATCTGAACAGCTTCCTTTTTCTAGTGCCCAGTATTTGACACTGGATGGATCGATGGATGGCTGGATGGGTGGGTGGGTGGATGGATGGATGGATGGATGGATGGATGGATGGATGGATGGATGGATGGATGGATGAGTGGATGGTCAGGTAGATGGATGGATGGACAGATGGATATAATGGATAATTATGACATGGTGTGCCTTTACCTATGTCTATTTGGGATGCTAAACTTAATCGTGCAGCCGAGATGCAACCACATCAAAATTACTGGCATAGCTCTTGAACTATAAAAAGACATAGATTAAAAGGACAGCATTTTTAATCTAAGAAGAAATATAACCAAATAATATAGAAAATATAAAATCATGATTAAAAGAATAAAAGAGGGGCTTCCCTGGTGGCGCAGTGGTTGAGAGCCTGCCTGCCGAGGCAGGGGACACGGGTTCGTGCCCCGGTCCGGGAGGATCCCACATGCCGCG
>NW_006786690.1:11456146-11463428 GCF_000442215.2 Lipotes vexillifer | reverse complement strand
CAGCAGGTTCTTATTAGTCATCCATTTTATACACATCAGTGTATACATGTCAATCCCAATCTCCCAATTCATCACACCACCATCCCCACCCCCGCCTCCACTTTCCCCCCTTGGTGTCCACACGTTTGTTCTCTACATCTGTGTCTCTATTTCTGCCTTGCAAACCGGTTCATCTGTACCATTTTTCTAGGTTCCACATATATGCGTTAATATACGATATTTTTTTTTTCTCGTTCTGACTTACTTCACTCTGTAGGACAGTCTCTAGTTCCATCCACATCTCTACAAATGACCCAATTTGGTTCCTTGTTATGGCTGAGTAATATTCCATTGTGTGTGTGTGTGTGTATATATATATATATATATATATATATACATATATACACACACATATATATACCACATCTTCTTTATCCGTTCATCTGTCGATGGGCATTTAGGTTCCATGTCCTGGCTATTGTAAATAGTGCTGCAATGAACATTGGGGTGCGTGTGTTTTTTGATTTATGGTTTTCTCTGGGTATATGCCCAGTAGTGGGATTGCTGGGTCATATGGTAATTCTATCTTTAGTTTTTAAAGGAACCTCCATACTGTTCTCCATAGTGGCTGTATCAGTTTACATTCCCACCAAAAGTGCAACAGGGTTCCCTTTTCTCCACACCCTCTCCAGCATTTGTTGTTTGTAGATTTTCTAATGATGCCCATTCTGACTAGGGTGAGGTGATACCTCATTGTAGTTTTGATTTGCATTTCTTTAATAATTAGTGATGTTGAGCAGCTTTTCATGTGCTTCTTGGCCATCTGTATGTCTTCTTTGGAGAAATGTCTATTTGGGTCTTCTGCCCATTTTTGGATGGGGTTGTTTGTTTTATTAATATTGAGCTGCATGAGCTGTATATATATTTTGGAGCTTAATCCTTTGTCTGTTGATTTGTATGCAAATATTTTCTCCCATTCTGAGGGTTGTCCTGTCGTTTTGTTTGTAGTTTCCTTTGCTTTGCAAAAGCTTTTAAGTTTCATTAGGTCCCATTTGTTTATTTTTGGTGTTATTTCCATTACTCTAGGAGGTGGGTCAAAAACGATCTTGCTGTGGTTTATGTCAAAAAGTGTTCTTCCTATGTTTTTATCTAAGAGTTTTATAGTGCCTGGTCTTACATTTAGGTCTCTAATCCATTTTCAGTTTATTTTTGTGTGTGGTGTTAGGGAGTGTTCTAATTTCATTCTTTTACATGTAGCTGTCCAGTTTTCCCAGCATCACTTATTGAAGAGACTGTCTTTTCTCCATGGTATATCCTTGCCTCCTTTGTCATAGATTAGTTGACCATACGTGTGTGGGTTTATCTCTGGGCTTTCTATCCTATTCCATTGATCTGTATTTCTGTTTTTTGTGCCAGTACCATGTTGTCTTGATTACTGTAGCTTTGTAGTATAGTGTGAAGTCAGGGAGCCTGATTCTTCCAGCTCTGTTTTTTTCCCCTCGAGATTGCTTTGGCTATTTGGGGTCTTTTGTGTCTCCATACAAATTTTAAGATTTTTTGTTCTAGTTCTATAAAAAATGCCATTGATAATTTGATAGGGATTGCACTGAATCTGTAGACTGCTTTGTGTAGTATATTCATTTTCACAATATTGATTCTTCCAATCCAAGAACATGGTATATCTCTCCATCTGTTTGTGTCATCTTTGATTTCTTTCATCAGTGTCTTATAGTTTTCTGAGTACAGGTTTTTTACCTCCTTAGGTAGGTTTATTCCTAGGTATTTTATTCTTTTTTGCAATGGTGAATGGTATGGTTTCCTTAATTTCTCTTTCTGATCTTTCGTTTTTAGTGTATAGGAATGCAAGAGATCTCTGTGCATTAATTTTGTATCCTGCAACTTTACCAGATTCATTGATGAGGTCTAGTAGTTTTCTGGTGGCATCTTTGGGATTCTCTATGTATAGTATCATGTCATCTGCAAACAGGGACAGCTTTACTTCTTCTTTTCCAATTTGGATTCCTTTTATCTTTTTCTTCTCTGATTGCCGTGGCTAGGACCTCCAACACTATGTTGAATAAGAGTGGCGAGAGTGGACATCCTTGTCTTATTCCTGATCTTAGAGGAAATGCTTTCCATTTTTCACCACTGAGAATGATGTTTGCTGTGGGTTTGTCATACATGGCCTTTCTTAGTGGACATCCTTGTCTTATTCCTGATCTTAGAGGAAATGCTTTCCATTTTTCACCACTGAGAATGATGTTTGCTGTGGGTTTGTCATACATGGCCTTTCTTATGTTTTGTTTTTTTTTTAACATCTTTATTGGGGTATAATTGCTTTACAATGGTGTGTTAGTTTCTGCTTTATAACAGAGTGAGTCAGTTATACATATATATATGTTCCCATATCTCTTCCCTCTTTGTCTCCCTCCCTCATCAGAGGTTGTTGGGAAGGTTGTTAAAACCCAAATTTGCAACTGGAATGCTTGCTGAAAGCACCTGGTTACCTCAGCAGTCAATATAAATTACAGAGGCTTTCGTCCTTATCCCCTCCTGGGGCACGTGGAGCACAGCCCTAAGGGAACTCCTATTACTCTTTTTTCCAGTGCTCCAGGAGACGTGCACATCTGTTGTTGACACATGTGGAACCTCAGCTCTCCCACCACCTCTCACACTGTTGATGTGATCATGATATTTTCAAACCTAAGGAAGGACCTCCAGGCAGAAGGAAGACACACCTGACACAATTAAAACCAAAACAGTTGGCACACTGGGATACAGATGAGGAATTTACTGCCTTTCTCTGTACACTCCGAGCTGCTGGATGTTAGTGAAGGGTTAAGCTAAGGACAAAATTAAAGAATTGTATCTGTTTTCTTATTACATGAAGAGGTTGCATCACTTGGTTTTTCCTTAAAATCTCTGACCATAAAATTGTGACCCTTTCCTAATTTACCTGGGCTACTTCAAGTTTACTTTGGGGAACTCCTTTCCACAGACAGATTGACATTGCCTTTTAGGATCTTGCAATGCATGCTGGTTAAGAATCTTAGCCTGGGAACCACCCGGACCTGGGTCTGATACTTGACTCACCGCCTACTTACTAGCTGGGTGACCTCAGGCAAGTAGCTTCCCCTCGGCAAGCCCATCTCCTTATCTGTAAAGCAGGTAGGACACCCCACTGCCAGCCTGGGAGTATTCTTGTGAGGATTCAGAGAGACCTTGGTATCAAGTCTTCCTCTCGGTGACCGACGCATAGTTAAGTACTCAATAGTTTCTTTGTTTTTACCATTGTAATTGTTTTACAAAAGAGAGTCGAACAGATAAAATGCACAAGCTGACCTGTAACATAATTGAAAAACTTAAGGCAATGCACATGTATTTTGGCAGTTTAGAATGTGATAACTGGACAAACGTTTCTTCCTTGTTGAGTGCTCAGCAAAGTCTGCATACTGTGCTATTAGAAATGCCTGTTATAAGGGGAACAGACCTCCACCAGGTTCATAGTATCATTTGAATTTGAAGGCATTCCTTTCTCACAAAAGGAATTGCCATTTGAAAGGACAAGTCCCTATGAGGAGTAGAACAGACAGCAGAAGGTCTTGGCTTTTAGCTGCCTGAGCCATCTCAAATAATTCATCCAGTCTTCTTGACCTCTGCTTCAACCTCTCTGTCCAGGAAAGCAACAGGTATATTGCATGCAAGGAGGTTACTGATTCCTTCAAGTTTGATTTTGGGGTCAGATAGAACTAGCTTCAAATTCTAGCTGCACAGCATGCAAGCTGTGTGGCTAATGATTTTGAGCCCTAGTTTATGCCTCTGGGAGGAGATTAATGGGGTACCTTCCTGATAGGTTTGCTGGGAGGATTAAAAGAGAGCAAATTGCCCAAGCTTTGCAAATGGCAGCTAATAAAATAATGAAAACTTTTTGCTTTCAGAACTCTATCTTAAATTGAGGACTCCAAAGAGCTTCTGTGACTATTATTAATTTTTAATTAAAAGTAAGTTAAAATTTATTTTATTACTATGAGAAACAAAATGAGAAACTTTAAAAATATTTGTGTATTAATTTAAAAATCACAGCAAACTCTTAATATGCTAACATAAAAATACATTTTTAATAAAAAGTAACTTTTTTTAAAAAAAGGAACAAAAGAGAAGACTTCATTAGTTTTTTTTTTTCAAGTCCCTTTAATGTCTTAGTAGGAAGGAGTGGAATTCTCATATCTGCTTCCACTAAAATCTGTTGCAGTATCACACATTACTTAGCTTCTGGAAAACTCCACTTTACACCCTAGATGGAATGAAAGCAGAGAAAAGCAAATAATACCTTGGCATTATAAAAATAGTTTTGACCTCATGGACTCCCTGAAAGGGACTCAGGGACCCCCCACTCTTTGAAAACAACCGACTTGGGACAACTGTCTTTCAAACTCTCAAACTGTAGATGATCCAAAGGCTTATGTAGAAAAAGAATGTTACAATGCATAAGAGAAAGAGAAACATCAAGGCCAAGAATATAGAATATCTGAGTCCCACTGAAGAATTTACTTTTAGAAATAAGCTTGTACTCAAGTACGGGGCAGGAGAACAGCAGGAGCCCGAACATATTTACAGAATCAGGCAAGTATCAGGCAAATATATTCTCCAAACAGACTGGACAAACTTGTGATGCCAGTAATCCAGACATCACAGATCACTGCTTCTATGTCTCTTTCTCCGTTCTCCACCACTCCACACCAGCACTGCAGGAAAATACCCATTTGCTCTCTGGATTATCGAATGTTGTAGTTATACCCCACCAGGGCATGGTGACTCAAACCCAGAAAAACTCATGGGTTTTTCAAACACACAGACCTGGGTTCAAAGGCTCGAATTGCCACTTAAGAGCTATGTAGTCTTGGAAAAGTTACTTAAATTTACTGAATCTCATGTATATGATGGGGATTGTGATGGACTAAAAATGACCATATTCTCTGCAACTCCTCCCATCAAAAGTGTGGAATGCAATGGAATACTACTCAGCCATAAAAAAGAAACCTTACCATTTGCAATAACATGGATGAATCTAGAGGGCATTATACTAAATAAGTCAGACAAAGACAAATACCACATGTGATCTCACTTATATGCAGAATCTAAAAAACTAAACAAAATGAAAACAGACTCATAGATACAGAGAATAAATGGATGGCTGCCAGAGGGGAGGGTGGGTGAAATAGCTGAAGAGGATTAAGAGGTATAAACCTCCAGTTATAAAATAAATAAGCCTGAGGATGGAATGTATAGCACAATAATGGTCAATAATACTGTCATAACTTTGTATGTGGACAGATGGTTACTAGATTTCTCGTGTGATCATTTCATAATGTATGCAAGTCAAATCTCTATGTAGTACACATGAAACTAACATAATATTGTATGTCCACTATCTTTCAATAAGATTTTTTTTAATTAATTAAATTTATTTAACACACATAGAGCTAATTCAAGTAATCTCCTTCTTGAGTGAGCTTTGGAGTTTTTGTCTTCAAGGAATTTGCCCATTTCAAGAAAGTAATCAAATTTTTTAGCAAAGTTGTTTATTATATTCTCTTAATCCTTCTAATGATGTAGATCTCTAGTGATATTTTTTCACTCCTTACACATAATGTATATATTCTACCTTTTTTTTGAATTTTTGAATTTTATTTATTTTTTTATACAGCAAATTCTTATTACTTATTCATTTTATACATATTAGTGTATATACGTCAGTCCCAATCTCCCAATTCATCAATAATGAATCTTTCAATAAGATTTTTTGAAAGTTGAAGTCTATTTTCTCATGTCTTGAATTGGGCTGGCGCTGAGTCTGCATCACTCTATGTGGTCGAAGCGGCAATACTTAACTTTTGAGCATGGTTTCAAGAGGCCCTGCAGCTTCCACACTTACCCTGTGGAACCCTGAGGCCCCCGTGCTGTGATGAAAGATTCCATGGAGGAAGAGGGCCAGCCATCTCTGGTGAGGCCCCAGACATCTTATCCCATCCAGCCTCAGCCAAGCAGCCATATGGAGAGTTCCGGTGAAAACAGCAGAACCACCACCCATTCAGCCCACAGAACTGTGAGAAATGATCATTCTGTTTTAGGCTACTAAATAGATGGGTAGTTTCTAGGGTGACCAATTTGTCCCAGTTTGCCTGGGACTTGCCCACTTTTAGCTGCCAGTCCCACATCCCAAGAAACCCCTCAGCCCTAGTTGGTCACCTATTTGTAGCACAATTGCAAATACCTTACACAGGAATAAGAGCGTTCAACTCAGTGTTTGAGAGAATTAAGTGAAATGATGAGGTAAAGGCAAAATATAGACAGAGCCCATAAAATGAAAGGTTTTGTTTTTCTTTTCAATTTATAAAATAACTTTATAATAATTTATAATTACTCTATCTTTAATAAAATAATATTTCCATAGCTAATTAAAATTTGATCTTTTATCTTTGTCTATAACTGAACTTCTCATTCAGGGCCCTAATTGCTTTTTTTCTTTTTTTAAATTAGTTTATTTATTTTTGGCTGCGTTGGGTCTTCGTTGCTGCACGCGGCTTTCTCTAGTTGCGGCGAGCGGCGGCTACTCTTCGTTGCTATGCGCGGGCTTCTCATTGTGGTGGCTTCTCTTGTTGCGGAGCACGGGCTCTAGGCACGTGGGCTACAGTAGTTGGGGCACATGGGCTCAGTAATTCTGGCTCGCAGGCTCTAGAGCTCAGGCTCAGTAGCTGTGGCGCACGGGCTTAGCTGCTCTGCGGCATGTGGGATCTTCCCGGACCAGGGCTCGAACCCGTGTCCCCTGCATTGGCAGGCGGATTCTGAACCACTGCACCACCAGGGAAGTCCCGGGACCTAATTGCTTTAAATATACCAGAGAGCATTCTCTGCTGGAGAATGCTGCATTTTCAGCTAAGCACGAAGGTAGCAGGCCCCTGGGAAATTATGAACCAAAAAGAGAAAGAAAACATTGGACTTAGCTAAATTCAAACTGGCTGTGAGTTCTCAAAAGAGTATCACTGTTGAAGATGGAAAACACTTAATATTATGTCATTCTGGGTGGGTCTAGAACAGGACCTTTTTTTGGACAATATTTTTCCCCAGGGGCATGTCTAGTGAAAACATAATCCACGGAGATGATCTGCAGATAAGGTCAATGCCATGTGCCCACAAAAAGGCAGAATCTCGGGGGCCTACTGGTTAAGAGAGTTGAAACCTTTGAAACTCTATTTTAGAGCTTTCCTTAGGAAGAAAAGTGGGAGGCTGGGGTGGTGGTGGG
>NW_006786690.1:11420950-11454748 GCF_000442215.2 Lipotes vexillifer | reverse complement strand
GTCTCTGGTTTCCGAGCTTTTAGCCGCAGCTCGCGCCCGTCTCTGGAGCTCCTTTAGGCAGCGCTCTTAAAACCCCTCTCCTCGCGCACCAGGAAACACAGAGGCAAGAAAAGGTCTCTTGCCTCTTGGGTAGGTCCAGACTTTTCCCCGGACTCCCTCCCGGCTAGCCGTGGCGCACTAACCCCTTCGGGCTATGTTCAAGCCGCCAACCCCAGTCCTCTCCCTGAGCTCCGACCGAAACCGAAACCGAGCCTCAGCTCGCAGCCCCGCCCGCCCCCGGCGGGTGAGCACACGAGCCTCTCGGGCTGGTGAGCGCCGGTCGGCGCCGATCCTCTGTGCGGGAATCTCTCCGCTTTGCCCTCCGCGCCCCTGTTGCTGTGCTGTCCTCCGCGGCTCCGAAGCTCCCCGCTCCGCCTCCCGCAATCTCTGCCCGCCCCTTTCTTATGTTGACGTAGGTTCCCTCTATGCCCACTTTCTAGAGAGTTTTTATTATAAATGGGTGTTGAATTTTGTTGAAATATTTTTCTGCATCTATTGAGATGATCATATGGTTTTTATTCTTCAATTTGTTATTATGGTGTATCACATTGGTCGAATCCTTGCCTCCCTGGGATAAATCCCACTTGATCATGGTATATGATCCTTTTAATTGTTGTTGGATTCTGTTTGCTACTATTTTGTTGAGGATTTTTGCATCTGTATTCATCAGTGATATTGGTCTGTCATTTTCTTTTTTTGTAGTATCTTTGTCTGGTTTTGGTATCAGGGTGATGGTGGCCTCATAGAATGAGTTTGGGAGTGTTCCTTCCTCTGAAATTTTTTGGAAGAGTTTTTGAAAGATGGGTGTTAGCTCTTCTCTAAATGTTTGATGGAATTCACCTGTGAACCCAGGTCCTGGGTGGGGGAGACAGATATTAACACATGCACAAATCTGTAAGCACAGCCGTGACTAGTCCAAGTTCCATGAGAGACAAATTATAAGATGTTGAATCAACCCCCACCATGACTATATTGTGTTTTGCACAGAGTAGATGCTCAAAAAATTTTTAATTAATTGACAGCTTCAGGTGTTCTGGTATTACAGAAAGGATTTCCTTGAGCTGCCATAGAGAACATGATGGATTATTATACTAATAGCTAAACGTATTGACTGTGGTTGACAGGACAGTCAGTGCCAAGCACTGCATTAAGCCCCTCTTGTGATTGTGTCATTGAATCACCACATGGTCCTATGTGTTAGGAATGATATCATCCCCATTTTTCAGATGAAGAAACAAGCTCTGAAAGGTTGGGGTACTTGCCCAAGAGTCACCCAGCTAGTACATGTTGGGACCGGCCAGCCAACTACTATTTGCCTAACATCTAAGCCTGTGTTTAAAACCACCATGCTATATGTTTCTTCAAGGGCAAAAGCAAATATTTAATATCTCTCCATCATGTTCCATCCTGCCCCACTTTTTGAGAGGTTCTCAAGCTTATTGTACTTCCAGTTAAATTGGGCCAACCAACATATATGGAACCTAGTCCTTGCTCTGTGCAAGGCCCTGAGAACTCTTCAGGTACCCGCAATCACGCTAGGCCAATGCAGCCGGTTCTATTGCATAATAAACACCCAGAGGTTGATGGCTAGGTCTGGTTTTTCATAGGAGGTTGCAAGAACTAAAGAAGTTAATATATGTAAAGAGATGTGCGTAGTGCTCTGTCCACAACGCTCTGTAAGAGCTAACTCTGGTATTAATGTTACTCTCATTGTACCCAAGGTCCACTATAGTACCTAGTACATAGTGAGCACTCATCCGCAAATGAATGGGTGGAAGTTAGGAAGCCTCAGGGATTATTGGATAATATGGTTTGAAAACCAGGGGACTTTTTGTGTGGGATGAAACGAATGACAATACAGTAGTAGAGCTGCCAGTATGTCGCAAAGGAGGAAGAAACTAAATAACACAGTGAGAGGAAACAGTTAACCAGGAGAGGCAGGATGGGGAAGGGTAGGAGCAAACCTTACACTCTCTTCTCACCTCTCTTTTTGAAGGGGACACATTACCTGTGGGTGATTATTCCCCTCTCCCGTGGGCTTTCAACGTGCAGTTTAATAAGATGATGAGATATATGTATATGTACGACTTTGAAACCAGAATTTGACCTGCTAGGTTAATAAACACTAGCAGTTACTGTAACTCACAAATTACAGGTCCCAATGTTCACAGCCGGGTTTCAGGCATTAATTAAAACTGCTGTTGCAAATCACAACACCAGTTTTTCAGAATGCCTGCAATGTTTAAATTATCAATGGTGTTGCTACCTTAATTTAAAAAAGCAACTTCCATCATGTTTCAAAGAGTACCCTAAGCTGGAATAAACCCATCTCTCATGCTCACAGAGTCATTAATGTGCTAGAAGCAAATGAAAGATTTTAATGTCTTTCAGTATGTTTGAGTACAAATTATCAGACTCGCTACCGGGGCCACAACTCTGCCCATTAAAAAGTACAGAATAATTAAGGCGATGTTAGTATAAGTAAGTTTCTGGTTTGGCTGGCTTATCTTAACCTCTCTCTCTCTTTCTCTTCTCTCTCTTTCACAAACATGCATTTCTAATACTGGCAAAATTCCTCCAAAGGGGTGAAAATTGGTTCTTGGGAAGGGGCCTTATGTATTACAATTTCACGGCCCTCTAAAGGGCCACAATACATAAACAGACATACAGTGCATCTGTATTAACATTTCGTGGTGTGGGGTGGCAAATAAGAAAAAAAATGTCTGAAAAGACTCCTTAGGGAGATGATAATAATTTAAAAAAGCTTGAGAAACTCTGCCCTGTTACGATGGCTTATGTAACACTTGATGTTGAACCGTCCACCTATTTTGTGATAAAGAATATATCTTAATGGTTTTCAAATGTCATTGCAATGGACTGAATGTTTACATCCCCCCATAATTCATATATTGAAATCCTAAATCCCATAATGATGGTGTTAGGTGGTGGGGCCTTTGTGAGGTGCTTGGGTCATGAAAGTGGAGCCGTCATGGATGGGGTTAGTGCCCATATAAATGAGACCCCAGAGAGCTCTCATGCAGCCTCTCGGCCACGTGAGGACACAGCGAGAGGCAGCCATCTGTGACCCAGAGGAGAGCCCTCATCATAACCCGACCATGCTGCTGCCCTGATCTCACACTTACAGCCTCCAGAACAGTGAGAGAGAAATGTATGAGCTGAACAGTTTATGGTACTTTGTTACAGCATCCCAAACAGACTAAGACAGGCATTATACAGGGAAAACAGAGAAGTAAGTTTGGAAAAAACAAAACAGAAATAAAAGGGGTCCATTGTGGGTGTGAACTGGTGAACATCCTGATAGAGAACTGGGAGAAAGTCAGGCTCAGAGGAGAGAATAAATGGCAACAAGAGCCTGGAATCAGATGACAACAATGGTGGAAATATAGGGGTTGGGTCAGAGAAAGGAAGTGATGGAGGTGAGAGGAAATGCTGTGAAAACCTCAGAGAGCTGTGTTGTGGAGAATCATATGTGGTGACAACAGGGAAGTCGAGGGAAATAATGACCTCGAGGTAGGCAGTAGAGAGCAGAAGTTAATGAAATAACAGATAAGGTCATGGGGCTGACTGTCCCCCTCACATAAGGGCAGGAGGGACAGGGCATTTCCATACAGGTACTTTAGGGAAGGTAGCTCAGGGGATGGGAAAGACATGGTTCTGAGTTCTCTGTGGTTTCTCCAAAGTGTTAGTTAATACCTCTAATCAGATCAGCTTGAATCATGTGCCCAGTCCTGATCAATCATTTTGGAAAACCCGGCCCCAGTCAAACCATGTGGGGAGTGAATAGAGGAAGGGAGTATCTCCAAGGAAGATTCAGATTCAGATGTGTTACTGCCAAAAGAGCAGAGGATGGATATTGGGGTCGGGGTGGGGAAGGACAGCTGATGTTGACTATTGTGTCACATAGGGCTGCTTTCCAATGCTGGCACCTTGGGCACCTCGGCAGAATACTGCATGTCTCTGAGCCTCACTTATACCCATCACGTTAACTGTGGGTGACAACAGAACCTGCTTTATAGGATTATGGTGAGGATTGAATGATACGATGGAGGTCATGTGCCTGGCACGTAGTCAGTCCTTGGTAAATGTGAGCCTTCTTTCTGCCTACTGAGGAATTCTGTCCTACCACAGAAGTGTAGTTTGTGTTGATTAATGTGTGTCCACATTAACCAATTGAATGAAGAGAATCAGTGATGAAATTTGTAATTCATTAACTGTGTGCTTTCAATGAGCTTATTAACTCGTGAATTCTCCACAGGGTTACTTGTCTTCTCCTCTTTCAGTACCCCTCTTTTTTCTGGACCTTCTGGGGCACTAATATCAATATATTCCCATGTTCCTTTCAATACTTTTTGCTCTGATTTTGATATTTTTTCCCCTGCCGTCCTCACTTGAATAGTGCCTGGTAATGACACTGTTTGCCAAGATGCAGTGAGAGAGGATCTGCCATTGTATTGATTTGCAAAGACTGCTGTAACGAAATACCACAGATGAGGTGGCTTAAACAGCAGACATTCATTGTCTCAGTTCTGGTGGCTGGAAGTCCAAAATCCAGGTGCCACTGGGATTTGTTTCTTTTGAGGTCCTCTCTCCTTGGCTTGTAGATGGCCGTCTTCTCCATGTCCCCACATGGTCATCCCTCTGTGCGTGTCTGTGTCCTCATCTCTTCTTATGAGGACACCAATCATACTGGATTAGGGCTCACCTTAATGCCCACATGACTTCTTTAAAGACCTTATCTCCAATACAGTCACATTCTGAGGTACTGGGGGCTAGGACTTCAGTGTATGAATTTGGGGCACACAATTCAGCCCATGACAGCCTCTTAAAAGCCGTGAGCCCACCACGAATAGGGCTCCAAACCACTCAGTTAGCAGATTAAAGCTCTTTTGGATGCAGTGAACGGAAACCCACTCAAGCCAGTACAAGCAAAAGGAGAAGTTACTAATGAGTTACAAAGTGTAATCCCCCGAGATAGGAACTGAAATCCAGCTATCCTCTCTCCATATCTCAGGACTGGCAATATGGCCATCATCTCTGCTTTATTATTCATTCCTTCCCTCTCTCTCTCTCTCTCTCTCTCTCTCTCTCTCTCTCTCTCTCTCTCTCTCTCTTTCTCTCTGCCTCTCTCCCTCCCTCCCTCCCTCCCTCTCCTCTTCTCATCTTGTTCTTCACTTATACATGGTCCAACAAGGCAATTCGTCCCAAGATAGTATGATCTTTTATCACTAAACAGTTTTGGTCCCTAAGTTCTTATTTGAAATTCTCAAGAGAGAAAAAGCTGATTGGCCATTGGCCAGCCCTGATTGGTTGATCTTGAGTCAGGTGCTCATTGCTGGTCCAGTCAGCTATGTCTGAGTCATAAGGGAGCAGGGCTGTGTAATACAGAACTGACTTCCTGGGCCAGTCCGTTCAGCAAGTACTAAGGCAGGGGGTTCCCACGTAAGGGGATGGAGACGTGAACAGCTATCCCAAACTATGTCAACAATGTAAAATAAACCTCAGCATTCTCATTTGTAAACTAGGCATGATAATACATACTTCACAGAGTCATTCTATCAAGTAAATGAGATAATGAGTTGTAGAATTCTTTGGTGACCTGAAGCACCTAAGGTTTTTGCAGAGTTCAACAAGAGCTTACCAGTTACACTGCTATGTCTCTGTATCAGTTAGCTCTCAGCACAAAATTGCTGTGTAACAAATCACCCCAAAATCCAGTGACATAAAACAACAATCATTGTTCTCATGGATCTGTGGTTTTCCTGATGTTGGCCAATATAGGCTTGTCTCGGTTGAGAGCGGTTCTGCTTTAGATGTCTCTTACTTCCCTGGGACCAGTGGACTAGTCAGGATATATACTCCTCATAGTGACGGCAAAAGTTCAAGAATGCAGGTAGAAGCAGTCAGGCATCTTAATGCCCAGGAATCTGTCTTTAGTTTTTTGTGGGTTTTTTTAACATCTTTTTTTTTCTTTTTTTACATCTTTATTGGAGTATAATTGCTTTACAATGGTGTGTTAGTTTCTGCTTTATAACAAAGTGAATCAGTTATACGTATGCATATGTTCCCATCTCTCTTCCCGCTTGCATCTCCCTTCCTCCCACCCTCCCTATCCTACCCCTCCAGGCGGTCCCAAAGCACAGAGCTGATCTCCCTGTGCTATGTGGCTTTTTGTTTTTTTCTCTTTAAATGTGATACCATCCTAGGACTGGGCCATCTGGATCATAGCTTTATAAATGTTAACATGTGTAGCGAATCAATCACTTATACTTGCATGGTCAAATCTAAAATATAGTCAGGGTTCCTTTTGAATTCATGTGAGTGCATGATTTTTCACAGGGACTCCTTACTCCAAAAAGTAAGGCACATAAAACTCAACATCCTTGTGAAGTCAATCAAATTTTACTTATTCAGTGATGTTTTAGTTGAATTCTTTACTTAAACTATAGAATCCAAAAAACAAGAGCTCTGAGACTTGGGAAAGACCTAATATTTCTCTTTCATTTCTCAAGTAGGAAGATTGAAGCTTGGAGAGATAAAATGATGTATCCAGGGCTTCAAAAGAATTTCCAAATGTACTTATTATTGGGCTGAACGAAACGTGGATCAGACTAAATCTGGAAAGTTTAATGCTGCTGGGAAACTGGAGATTAATAAATCTGAGATTTTTTTTTGTTTTTGCCTTGGATCATACCCAACTTGGTTTAGCTTAGAGGTGCTAATTCATTACTTCTTGAGCCCCATCTGGAAATCTGGAAAGTAAACGGAAAGGTAGGAGTCGGTAAGTGGGAGAGGAATACAGAGAATACGCAGTTGAGTCGCCAAGTTGAGAAGATCATTTCCTACCTGCTCTCCAGCTTTTTCATCAGTCTCCTGGCTCTAAAACTCCTTATGAAATAAGTCTTAGCAGTATACATGTACAAACCTCTGCTCTCTGAATTGTTGCTTATTTGTGCTTCTCTGCTGCTGGGGATTTGATTATTAACCATGATGAAATGACTGGTAGGGAATCAGAGATTAAGAAAATGCTAGACGATCATCTGGTTTAAAAAAATTATACAGCCTATATTCAAAGTTCAGCACAGAATTAAAGGCAAGAAAAATGCTAATAAATATACGGAAAGGCAAAAACACATCGTAATGTTCTCTGCCTCACAAAGCAGCCACGAAGAGCCTTCAAGAAAAGATGTCAGACATCTTCCTACAAGAAAAGAAAAGATGTCAGGCATCTTCCTTCCTTTGAGCCATTTCTACACTTCTGTCCTCTCCATCTTCTCTTGATCTTACCTTTCTGATAGCCAAGCTCATTGTTTTGAAAACAAGATCTTTCTCAAATTCTGAAAGCTGGCGAAAGTATTGTTATTATTCTCTCAGGCCTTGGTGAAAAATAATCTAAGTAAAAAGCATTTGGGTGAAAGTAACAGATTCAAAATATGCAAATTATGAAACACTCACTCTGTAGTCATATCAGAAGCCAGACTCCTACTGCTATCAAATGTGATTCTCCCATCTGGGAGGGCTGGAGGTTTGCTTTTCCTATTGATGTGTTTCTTTCCAAGGTACCCTGTGCTAGGGCACACAAAGGCTGCAGCACCCCATATGATTCTAGTGCCTTTGTTGTCTGCTTTTGAACATTAAAAAAAAAAAAATGCAAGTTATGAGCTACAAACATCGCCTCGGGGTTAATATTTTTGTAAATGAAAAATGCAGTGAAATGGACATGTACGCACATCTCTAATTACTACAACTCTTTTAAGTAGAAGCGCTTTGTTGTACGAAATAGGCAAGATCGCTCCCTTGCTGACATCAGCACAGTCTTGATGTTTTACATCTCTAGTCAACTGGCTTCTGTTGTCGAGTATATTTCACCACACATTCCTCTTACACCCTGACTCCACCTTCACCTCAGATATACAATTTTTTAAAAATTATATTTGTTCTCATTTTAAGAGCTTACAGAGGCTGGCCAAAGATCTAATGAGTCCTGTTGTCCACTGTGATCTGGAAAAATGTTGGTCCCGATTCCGTCTTCATTTATACATAAGCTTCATCCAAGGAACTGAATAAAATGCAGATTCCAAGGCCCACCTGCACAAAATCTATGATAGGCTGACTCGAGGCTTGGAGATCTGATTTACAGAACATGGCACAATTTTGATGCAAGTGATCAGTAGACAAGACTTTGTGAAACACTGGTGTGCTCACAGAGAGTCGGCCCTCAGCCACCCAAACTGGGTTTGAATTCTAGCTCCATCATAGAATAACTGTGATGCTGTGAGTGCAAGGTACTATTCATTGTGCTCTTCAGTTTCCCCATCTGCAAAATAAGACGATAATGTATGCATTGCAGCACCGCCGTGAGGCTTGCATGAGTCTCCCTGGTATCTAGATGGAGCTTAGTAAATGTCCTTTTCAAAAAAATCTCTTCAGTAGTTCTTCAGTTTAGCTCAGTGGTCCATGACTCACTTTTTTTTTTTTTTTTGGCCACGTCCCACAGCATGCAGGATCTTAGTTCCCCAATCAGGGATCGAACCTGTGCCCCCTACAGTGAAAGCACGGAGACCTAACCACTGGACCGCCAGAGAAGTCCCCATGACTCATTTCTTATTCAAGAATATGACTCAACAGAGAAAAGTTAGCATGGGATGAAAGATTTGTGTGGGACCAATATTTTTTCATGCATTGTTTTACTTACATTTTAAAATGTTAACAGAGATTATATTTACAAAAATGTGACTATAATTCTTATGACTATTTTAAAGAATAACTTTTAAAAGACCACCTGTGCCAAACAGCCAGGCACTCACCACCCAGTTTAATAAATAGGACATGACCAATATCTTTAAAGTCTCCTCTTTGTTTTTTCCTAATCACGTCTTCCTCCCCCACCAGGAGAACCACTATGCAATATTTGGTGCATTTCTCTGGACCAGCAGTATCAGTATCTCCAGGAAATTTGCTAGAAATACAAATTCTCAGGCCCCATTCCCAGACTCACTGAGTTAGAAACTCTGGGGGAGAGACCCAGGAATGTGGGTTATGAAAACACCCCCAGGTGATTCTGATGCATACTGAAAACCACAGATTTGTAGTAGGTAAATTGTGTGTGTGTGCGTGTGTGACTAAACAGTGTCTTATTTAGTTTTAACTTATTTTGACCTTTGTGTCAATGAAATCATGCATTATTTGCTACTTGATATTTTTCCCTACATTATGTTTTTTTGAGGTCCATACATATTCATGAGTATTCATAAGGTCATTCATTTTACAGCTATATAGTATCCATTATTGAATATATGGCAATTTATTTATATATTTTACAGCCAAAAGACATTTGGGTTTTTCCTAATGTTTTTCTATTTTTAGCAGTGCTACCATGAACATTCCTGAAAATTTAACTGATGCACCTCTGCAAAAAAGAATGTATCTAAGGAAGTGCTTCTCAGATTTTTTTTTCATGTCATAGTGAACATGGGAAATGATAATATTCATAAACAGGGGGAAACAGGCTTCTTGGGGCCTATAGTGGATTCTTAGTCTTGGTTCTCTGAACTCCTGTTCAACCGTCCTTCAGTGTGGAGGGGTGGAAAATCTACATAAAGAAAACAAAATTCCCAGACTGGCTCGTGGCTGCGTTTCAAGAGGCAAATGAGATTTTGCCAATTAGAGGCATTCATACAAGTTGGGGAAGGCCTTAGAGGGTCCAAAGCCATCCTTGCTGCTCCTGGCTGCTGCTCCTGCTACTGCAAGTTCCCTGTGACAGGCTCCCTGTGCCTTTCCTCACGTATTTGACAGACAAGAAACAACTGCAGGGTAAATGCCAATCAAACCCACAATGGACCACTTAACACCCATGAGGTTGGCTCTTATCAGATAGACCAGACGTCCCCAACCCCTAGGCCACGGACCAGTACTGGTCCTGTTAGGACCCGGGCTGCACAGCAGGAAGTGAATGGTGGGAGAGCGAGTGAAGTTTCATGTGTATTTACAGCCGCTCCCCATCGCCTGCATTACCACCTGAGCTCCACCTCCTGTCACGTTAGCAGCGGCATTAGATTCTCATAGGAGCATGAACCCTACTGTGAACTACGCATACAAGGGATCAAGGTTGTGTGCTCCTTATGAGAATCTTATGCCTGATGATTTGAGGCAGAGCTGAGGTGATGATGCTAGTGCTGGGGAGCGGCTGCAAATACAGATTATCATTAGCAGAGAGGTTTGACTGCACAGACCATAATAAATCCCTTGTTTGCAGACTCATATCAAAACACTATCAGTGAGTGGCAAGTGACAATTAAGCGGCATCTTACAGAGTAGACTGGACATAAGCAATAGACTTCGGGTGTCACTGTCTCCCATCACCCCTTGATGGGACCATCTAGTTGCAGGAAAACAAGCTCAGGACTCCCACTGATTCTGCATTATGGTGAGTTGTATAATTATTTCATTATATATTACAATGTAATAATAATGGAAATGAAGTGCAGAATAAATGTAGTGTGCTTGAATCATCCCGAAACCATCCCCCCAACCCCGGTCCATGGAAAAGTTGTCTTCCACAAAACCAGACCCTGGTGCCATAAAGGTTGGGGACCGCTGAGACAGAGGACAGCAAGTGTTGGCAAGGATGTGGAGAAATTGAAACCCTTGTACCTTACTGGCATCCATGGAAAATGGTGCAGCATTTTGAAAATAGCCTGTCCGAAGGTTAAACATCGTTACCAGGTGACCCTAGGTATATACCCAAGAGAAATAGAAGCATGTGTCCACACAAAATCTTGTACATGAATGTTGATAGCATTATTCCTGCTAGCCACAAAGTGGAAACAACCCAAATGTCCACCAATTGAAGAATTTTAAAAAGTGGCATATGCATACAATGGATTACTATTCAGCCATAAAAAGGATTGGGGAACTGATACATGGATAAGGAATGAAGTAAATACAACATGGATAAAACTTGAAAACAGTATGCTAAGTGGAAGAAGCCAGATACAGAAGACCACGTATGATGTGATTCCATGTATATGAAATATCCAGAACAGGCAAATCCATAGAGATGGAAAGTAATTCGTTGGAGGATTACTGGACTGAATGTCAATATTATGACATAGTATGAGTGTGTTTCGTGTTTGGTAATTGCAATCATTGTTGCTTTCGTTGCAGTCATCCAGTTTATTTATCTCTTGTAAAAATAAAATACAGTGTGTGTGTGTGAAAAAAAAAAAAAAGAAAGTAATTCGTGGTTGCTGGGGTGGGAAGGGGGAGGAATGAATAGGAACTGACTGCTTCTTTTAGAGGAAATGGAAGTGTTCTGGAATTAGATAGTGGTAATGTTCTCACAAACTGTGACTACGTTAAAAACCTCTACATTGTACATTTTGAAAGCGTGAATTTTATGGTATGTGAATTATATCTCATTAAAAAAAAAACAGCAAACAATGGAAAGGGCTGACTTCTGGACCTAGCTTCCTAATCCTGGGATAGAGGCTTCACAAGCCCCTATCTACCATCCTGGGTGTAGCCAGCAGTTGCAGAGAGAGCAAAGATGAATGCCTGCAACATAGCTGAGGGGCAGTTGGTCCCAAAGTGGCTCCATTCTATATATTCCTGGGTGTGTCATGGTGGCAAGAATGCTCCTTCCACCCTTCCAAAAATTTTATAAGCACCTAATTCCAAATAGTAAATCACTCTCTGTCTTAAATACATAGAATGGTCTCTGTTTGCGGCATTAAGCCTTGACTAATTTATGGACCCAGGCAACCACCTAGAACTCCATCGACCCCCAAAGCCCACCTGCCTCCCTGAGGGATAGCAGGGTTGCTGTCCTAAGGCACCTGTAACCAGTATTGTGAAGCCCTTTGGTTTTGGCCGAGGTATGAAAATCTGAAATAATATCTTGTAGTTTTGGTGAGCATTTTATTGATTACTAGTGAAGATAACATCTTTTAATAAGTTTATTATCCATTTTTGTTTCTTTTTCTATGAAATGCTCTGCCCACTTTTAAAAATTAAGTTGTTTGTAATTATCATCTTGATTTTCAGGAGTTCTTTGCCCATTCGGGATAGTAACCCTTTGTCAGTTGTTATAAATGGCAAATGTTGTCACCTTTTTGGTGACTTGTCTTTTTATTCTTTTAAGTTTTGATGTAATTGAGTTCTGAGTCTTATTTAAGAAGTCATTCCTTACCCCAAGATAATAAAGATATTATCCTATATTGTTTTCTGGAAGTTTTAAAATCCTACCTCTTGCTTTCAGTTGCTGGGCCATTTGAAACTGGTGTTTCTCTGTGGTGAGATAGGATGTAGTTTCATATTTTCCCCTTAAGGATAACCAATCTTTCAAGCACCCCACTGATTTGTAACGTCACCTCCATCATATCCCAGGTTTCCATGTGTGTGTTGGTCTGTTTCTGGGCTTCTACTCTGTTCCACTGTTTGTCTTATGTCTCTTGACAAATACCACATTTTGTTTTCTACTATAGCTTTATAATTCCTGATAGTGAGAGTAGGGCACATTCTCCTAAGTGGCTCCTTTTTTTTTTTTTTTTAAATGTCTTGGCTATTGAGGGTATTTTGTTCTTCCATTTTGGGGGGTTTTTCAATCAGCTTCTCTAGTTCCAGGAAAATTCCTTTGGGATTTTTTTCTTGGAAGTGCATTAGATTTAGAATAATTTACATCTTTATAATATTCTGTGTTTATATCCATGAGCAGGGGATGTCTCTTTACAAAGACATTTTCAATTTCTCTTTTATAATTTCCTACTCATAAGTCTTGCACATCTTTAGTTAGATTTATTCTTAGGTACTTAATATGTGCTAAGATAAATGCTATTTTTAAATTACATGTTCTATTGCTGGTGTATAGAATTCATTGCCTTTTTTATATCAGGAAACTAGCTAAATTCCCTTATTCATTCTAATAATTTCTCGATAATCTTTTGGATTTTCTATGTTGAAAATTATATGTGAAAAGTGATAATTTTATTATTCTAATCATTATTTTTTTCTTGCTCTCATTAGAAAAAACTTTCTATGCTGCCTAGATCCTCTAGTATAATGTTGAATAGAAGTTTTGACAGTAGGTGT
Source organism: Lipotes vexillifer (assembly GCF_000442215.2). Taxonomy (NCBI): domain Eukaryota; kingdom Metazoa; phylum Chordata; class Mammalia; order Artiodactyla; family Lipotidae; genus Lipotes; species Lipotes vexillifer. Next base: position 11,441,602 of record NW_006786690.1, on the reverse strand, counting down.
GTTCTTGTGGTGCTTCTGATTCTAAAGAGAAACTTTTAAAAATTCTGCCACTTAGTATAATGTCTGCTGTAAGTTTTTTGTACCTATCCTTTATTAAATTAAGGAAAGTCCCTCTCTTCCTAGTTTGCTAAAAGTTATATCATCATCATCATTATCTTCATGGATACCAACTATATTTTATGGATTTCTTTTTCGATATATATTGAGATGATCAGGTGTTTTTCTCTCCTTTATTAATATGATGAATTACATTGTATTACTCTCCTGGAGCTGCCATAAAAAGTACCATGAACCAGGTGGCTTAAACAACAGAAATTTACTGTCTCAAAGTTCTGGAGGCTAGAAGTCTGAGATCAAGTAGCTGGTGGTGTCCGTTCCCTCTGAGGGCCATGGGAGGGAATCTGTTCATGCCTGTTTCCTAACTTCTGGTAGCCTCAGGCATTACTTGGCTTGTAGATGGTGTTCTCCCTGTTTCTTCACATCATCTTCTCTGTGCATATTGGTCTCTTTGTACAAATTTCCCGTTTTCATAAGGACACAGTCTTTTTGCAATAGGATCTACCTTAATGATCTCATCTTAACCTGCTCATCTGCAAAGACCCTATTTCCAAAACAGCTCCCATTCACAGGTATTGGGGTTAGGATTTCAACATCTTTTGGAAAGACACAAGTCAACCCCTAACCTACATTTATGATTTCCTAATGTTGAACCAACCCTGAATTCTTTTATGACGTTATTTTTTTTAAATACATACATTGTTGTGTTTAGTTTCCTAATATTTTGTTTAAATTTAATTTAGGATGTCTGTCTATATACTCATCAATGTGACTGGCCTCTAATTTTCCTTATTGAACTGTTTTTATCTGGCTTGGATATCAAAGTTATAGGAGTGTCACAAAATAAGTTAAGAAGTAGTTCCTCTTTTTCTTTTTTCTATTTTAAAAATTTTAATGAAAAATTTCAAACATACAAGGGTAGAGGAAATAATATAAAGTACCCTCATGTACCCATTACTCAGCTTCAAAAATTAACAACATATGACCAGCTGTATTTTATCTGTTCCATACTCTCTCAGTTTGGGTTGCTATAACAGATTACCATAGATTGGTAACTTAAACAACAAACATTTATTTCCCACAGTTTTGGAGATTAGGAAGTCTAAGATCAAGATGCTGGCTGATTTGGTTCCTGGTTAGGACACTCTTCCTGCTTTGTAGAAGGCTGCCTTCTTGGTATATCCTCATGTGGTGGAGAGGGAGATCACCTCCCTTATGTCTTTTTTTTATAAGGGCACTAATCCCATTTATGAGGGCTCCACCCTCATGACCTAATGACCTCTTAAAGATCCCACCTCCAGCACCACATTGGGGATTAGGTTTCGGCATATGTATTTTGGGGGGGATACAAACATTCAGTCCATAACACACATCCTACTCTGAATTCTTTTAAGGCAAATCCCATACATCATATCATTTCATCCAAACATCTATCAGTATCTATCTCTAAAAGGTAAGGCGTCTTTTTAAAAACACAGCCACAATGCCACTTATAACACCTAAATTTTTTTCAAAAATATACCAAGTTAGAAAGAGCAGTATAATGGACTCCCATATGCACATTTCTCAGCTTTGATAATTATCAATTCATCATCAATTTTGTTTCATTTCAATTCATACTCATTACCCCCTCCAAATCATTCTGAAGCAACTCCCAGGCATTATATGATTCTAACTGTGAATTTTTAATATGTAAGTCTAAATGATAAGGATTCTATTCTTAAAGAACACTGTAATACATTAGCACACCAAAAAATTAACAATAATTCCTTAACCTGATCAAATATCTAATCAGTGCTCAAGTTTCCCATTATGTCTCAGATTTTTTTAAACTGTTGATGTATTTAAATCAAATGCAAGCAAAGTCCAGATGTTGCATTTAGTTGATCTGCTTCTTACAACTTTTTACATCCGTGGTTTTCTTCTCTCTTTTTATGTATTTCATTTTGGACCATTTATTTGTTGGAAGGAACTAAATCATTTGCCCTACAAGTTTCCCACATTCTGGATATTTTTAAGTCCACACATGGCGTCTGTTAACATTTTCTTCTCTCTCCTGTACTTTCTGTAAACCAGTGTGAGGTAAGCCCAGAGGCTTGATCAGCTTCAGTTTCTTTTTTTAGCAAGACTAATTCCTCGATGCTAATGGTGCTGCATATCGTGTCAATCAGGAGGCATGGAATGTCTGTTTTGTAAAACTATGAACCATCTCACTGATGTTTTTAGTGGCCATCTAATTTGTAATTATCATAGGTTTAAGGAGTTTCAAAAGATGTAACTTCTGGCATATCAGCAATATTGACGAAAAATGTCATATTACTCATTTAAATGTATCCAATGTAACCCAAATACTAAAGTAATTTCACACCCTCTCCTTTATCTTCCTGACAAGTCCCTGTATTGCCTGGCAGAGAGCAGACAGAATGTGAGCTCTTAGCAGGCCTCCTGAGAAAGGAGAAGTGAGCAAGGGGCTTAATTAGGCATGCCCAGTCCTTCATCCCAAACTCAGCAATCAGAGAAGACACTGAATTAGTGATTGAGAGAGGCTAGGGGTGGTTCTAAACTACTGTTCCTTCCAAGGAAAATATAAACTCCAAGGAAAAGCGGTTCCTGCCCTCTCCAACCTCGTATTTACATCCCTTAGGCAGTTGCTCTCAAACAGAACTGGTCTCAGAATCACAGGGAGGCATTTGTTAGAAATAGAGATGTCTGGTGATTCTCATTCAGAGATTCATGGAGGGGCCTTGGAATCTGTTAGGCAGACATGTCTTGTGAGTACACCACTGTCAGAGCTCTGGAGGGTTCTAGAAAACCAGCAGTTATACAGGTGGTGCCTCAGTCCAAAGACAGTAGCTCTGAGTATGAATGAATTATTCCCTTTATCATAAAACAAGATAGCGATGCTTATCCCCTGGAGTTGTTTGAGGATTAAGGCACATCCATTCACTTAATAAATATTTATGGAGTGTCTGCTGTGTGCAAGGCAGTGTCCTGGACCCTGGGATGGGCGGGGAAAGAGAAAGAGAAGGAAAAGTTGCCTCAGGAAGGGAGATGGGCCTTAAGCCAGTGGTAACAAGGTTGTAGGATGAGGCTGAAGGACAGAGCAGGAGAATCTTTGCTGATCTAGAAGATATGGGGTGGGGAGTGGAATGCTGACCACCCTCTTCACTCCCTTTCTGCAGGCAAAGAGCTCACAAGCCTAGAAGGTAAATAACTTGTTAGGCGTTGAATGTTATCTCCCCAAATCTCATATGTTGAAGTCCTAACCCCCAGGGCCTCAGCATGTGACCTTATTTGGAAATACAATGCAAATCATTGTAGATGTAAGTAGTTAAGATGAGGTCGTACTGGAGTAGAGTGGACCCCTACTCCAGTATGATTGATATCCTTATAAAAGGGAAAATTCAGACGCAGAGACATGCACACATGTGAACGTGAAGGCAGAGATCAAGCCAAGGAATACCAAAGATTGCCAGGAAACCACCAGAAGCTAGGGGAGGGGCATGGAACAGATTCTCCCTCACAGCCCTCAGAAGGAACCATCCCTGCCAATAGCTCGATCTTGGACTTCTAGCCTCCAGGACTATGAGGTAATAAATTTCTGTTGTTTAAGCCACCCAGCTTGTGGTACATAGAGCAGCCCTAGCAAACTCAGACAGCCACACGTACAGTACAGACGTTCATTTGGTAAAATGACAATAACCCACCTTTATTGAGTGAGGACCTGCGTACATGCCAGGCATTTCTGTAAATGCATTACCTGCTTCATCTCACTTATCCCCATTCTACAGAGGATGAAACTGAGGCATGGAGAGGCATGGAGGTTAAGCCAGCTGCCTGAGGTCACATAGGCAGTCAGTAGTCAGGATTCAAACCCAGCACGCCTAGAGTCTGTCAAGCCCAAGCTCTAAGCTTCCACAATCCCTGTTTAACACGGAGCACTGAGTGCTTGTGCAAAGGCTCTTGAAATCAGTTTCACTGGATATTTCTGGAACAATTTCCAGCCGTTCTCAACTGGCACAGTGTCATGTCAAGAGGTGTCCTGTTTCGCTTGGCTGCTTTAATTCCGTTGGTCAAAACAAAAATCCAGGAGCCATACCACTTGGGTTTCCCTGAAAGAGCTGTGTGTGCCTCCAAGTCGGCAAATTGCCCACCCCAGTTTCTCTACCGGATTTGAAGGGTGAAGGCGGTTGAGATACACATGTATATTTTAGCAGCAGCAGCAGCTTCAAGGATTGCTGCTGCACGTATAAGCAAGTCTGCTGGAAGGCAAATTGCAGCCATCTGACTTTGAAGGAACTTTAGTGCCGCTGAGCAGGATGGGAATCCCAGGACTGCCATCACCTGACATGGCCCAGGACCCAAGGATTGTCCCTTTGTTACCGAATGTGGCCCCATGTGGCAGCGTGAGGCTGAGGCCCTTCGCCTGCCTCCCCACCTCGAGTCCCACCAGGCAGTTTTCTCCCGCTGAACTGCACGCTTTTGTTGGGGGCTCTGCAGAACCTGGTCCGGCCTGCACTTCCCTGAGCTATTGGATTTAGAATCTGGGATTTTATTTCAGTGCAGCCCTCATCCAAAGCCAGAAGTGGCTGAGCGTCTCCAAGCCCTGGGGTTGTTGGATGGGTGGTCAGGAAAGGCACTGCTGCTAAACAATGTCCTGGCCAGCAGCCCTGGCAGGCAGCAGGGAGCCACAGCCCAGACAGCTTGTGGAAAGGATGGTGATCCGAGGCACGGGTGGAAGGTGGCAAGGAAAGGTGTGGGCCTTTTGGGGTCCCTTTGAGACGTACAGAGGCATAGTATGATGGCCAGGTCAAGGGTGCTAGAACAGACACACCTGCATTATCATACCGGCTCCCATATCAACTCACTTTCCTATCTCTAAATTCTACCACATGTGTTTGCTTCATATGGTAATCACACGAAGCATCTGGCCCAGGACCTGGAACATTCTAGAAGTTTGATAGATGCACCTCCCTTTCCCCTTTTCTTTCTGGCATTTCCTCTATGACAGCAGTATTTTAAGGGTGTTCTGGGGGTTCTGTGTTATTTCAATTCAAGCAACATTTATTAAGTGTCTTCCGTAAGCAAAGCACAGAGCTTGGTACAGGGGATAAAGAAATGAACAACAGAGACCCTGATCCCCACTGTCACGTCACTCACTGGAGCCCTAGAGGTTCCAATGGGAAGCCGTAGCCAAGTGGTCCAGTGAGCCCACATCCCACAAGGGTGACCTACTGTCCCAGTTTATCCAGGACTGAAGAGGTTCCTGGGACATGGGGATAAAATCAGGAAGGTCCTGGGCAAATTGCAAGAGGAATTGTTGGTCACCCTAGTTCCAACACCCCAGCTCCCCATTCCCACACATACAGTTTAGGTAATCCACTTGGATCAGCTTAATTGTTTTTACCTCTCGCATATAGTGAATTTCCAAGGAAGGTTTTGTCAGAAGAAATAATTTTGTTGCCTAAAAAAAAATTTTTTTTTGACATCTTCACCTCCTTGCCCTATTCGATGAGCCGTTTCTTTTGCAGACATTTTATTCATAGCGTGCACTCAGGCACCAGACGTGATTCAATTGCGGGACAGGACACACGTGCAGAGCTTCTCTCCATCTACAAAATGGGGTTATCAGTGCCGGCTTGAAATTCCCACCAAGGGAAGAGCTCACAACCATTTGAACTTGAAAATTACCCCTATAAAATACAACCTGAAAGATGTGTCTCAGGACAGGAAGTCCCTTCAGCTTGTCTATGTGCTTGAATGATTCCTTATTCCTTATTCCCTCCTATTGAATGAAACCTTATTTGTGAGATTACAGAAGCCAGAGTCTACCTTTGCGCCTGAGTGTATTCAAGCATCTTGCTCTGCAAGGGTATTACTAAGCATCTCTGTCATTCTAGGGATTCGGGCCAATGATCCTCATTAAAGGATGCTCTAATTCCTTCCAAGACACTGATGCCCCTCTCGGCAAAAACATAGAGGCCCTGAGGCTCTCAGCATTCTTGCCTGCGTGGAGATGGTCTTTACCAAGGAAACAGAAGTTCAGCATGGTGTGTTCCTCCAGCTCCTGGGATTCATTGCACTGCAGAAGTTAGGACAGCTTTGTACCAACCCCCAAAATCTTTCCACCAGGTTTCTTTTCTGCCTTCTCCAGGAGCTCGTGCTTCCTTAGTAGTTGGTGAGGTTTCCTTGACACTGGCAGTGCCTAGGGACACGGAGTGCCCTTTAGCGAAGAATTCAGCCAGGAAGATAATAGATGCTAATGTCAGAAGGGGAGCCCTGGGGGGAAAGGATCTGGAGAGTGCTGTTTCTGTAATTTCCCCATGGAATTTCGATCTGCCCTGGCCAGGGAATGAGCTCAGACAAATGAGTTTATTTATTCTCTTGAGTGACTACCAGAATGGAAGTGTCGCAGAGCAAAGGGGGATTCGGGGAGCAAACCACAGTTAGTGATATTATCCAGAACTTGGCACTTCCAAGATTTTCTTTTTTACTTTCACAGAATATTAATTGGGCTGCAGTTTTTTTAGACAAAATAATTTCCTGAAGTCTGAGTCTTCCTTTCTGGATTTGCAGACGCTATCAAGGCATTTTTGTCAAGTCCCCAGATTTTAAATTATTGTTTGAGGCCAGACTCACACTTGTCACGGCAGAGACGTGTTCTTCATTCTAAGAGGAAAAGCCCCATTTTCTAGGGTTATTCTTAAAGAGGTTGTTGATAGTGGAGCCAACTGACTTGAGGAGGAAGTACCTCCGCCAATTAAAAAGTGGGCAAAGGATCTGAACAGACATTTCTCCAAAGAACGTACACAAAGTGTTGATAAACATATGGAAAGATGCTCAACATCATTGGCCATCAGGGAAATGCAAATCAAAGCCACAATGAGATGCCATTTCACATCGGCTAGGATGGCTGTAACAAAACAGTCAGATAATAACAAGCCCTGTCAAGGATGTGGAGAAACTGGAACCCTTATGCATTGCTGGTGGAAATGGGAAATGTCGCAGCCACCGTGGAAAACAGTCTGGCAGTTCCTCAAAAGATTAAACGTAGAGTTACCATGCAGTCCAGAAATTCAAGAGGATTGCAAACATATACCCACACAAAAACTTGTATATAAATGTCCATAGCAGCATTATTCATAATAGCCAACAAGTGGAAACAACCCAAATGCCAGTCAACTGATGAATAAACAAATTAAATGTGGTATATTCATATAATGGAATATTATTTGGCAATAAGAAAGAATGGGTACTGATACATCCTAGAACCTAGATAAACCTTGAAAACATTATGCTAAGTGAAAGAAGCCAGATATAGGGAACCACTTATTGTATGATTCCATTTATATGAAATGCCTAGAATAGGCAAATCCATAGAAGCAGAAATTGATCAGTGATTGCCTGGGGCAGGGAGGAAGGAAAAGGGAGGAAGGAGGAAATGGGGGGTGACTTTTAATAGGCAAAGGGATTTCTTTGGGGTGATGAGAATGTTCTAAAATTACTGATTGTGGTAATGGCTGCACAATCCTGTGAATGTACCAAAAACCATTGTATGCTTTAAGTAGGTGAATTGTATGGCATTTCAATTATATCTCTGTAAAGTAATTGTTTAAGGAAGGACTTGACTCTTGAACTGACTGCAGAGGACCAAGTGGTAGTCACCAAGGTGAAGGGCGAAGAGCAGAGCCTCTCAGCATCAGCCTGTGCAAAGGCCCTGTGGCAGGAGAAAGCATGATAAGTTCAGGGTTCTGAGAAGAAGCCAGTGGGGCTGAAACCCAGAAAGTGTTGGAGAACAGAGAGTGACAGGAGGTTGGACAGCAGGGAGGGGCAAGATTCTAGAGGACTTTGCAGGCCAGGGAAGAGGGTTTTGTCTTTACCCTCAGGTCACAGACAGCTGTTACAGGAAATGACTATCAGATTTACTTTATGATCAGATGGACTGAGCTACAATGTGGAGAATGGATTGGAGAGAAGGTAGAGAGGAAAGTGAAGTGCCACTGGCAGATCATGGAGCAGTTCAGGCAGCGATGACAAATAGCACCCGGGAGTGTTTGGTCATCACAGGCACCTTGAGAAGTAAGCACATCAGCAGTTACCATCTTCATTTGACACATGAGAAAGTGGTTGTATGTGGGGTCCTTCAGCAGCAAATGATAACAGAGATGGCTGTCTCCATTTTACCCTTAATGGAAACAGGAAATCCTGCCCCTGCCCCCACCCCCCGAAAAAAAACAGATCTCTTTTAGCTCTTGAATGGTGCCAGGTTGGCACTTTTCTCCTCTTGGGTTTGCTGAAAGTAAATGTCACAGTGCCACATACTCAACTGTGCACTCAGGAGACACAAATCTCCATTGGAATCCCAGCTCCCCCGCTGGTGAACTGTGGCCTCAACCTCTCTATGCCTCAGGCTCCCAGTCAGTGAAATGTTGATTAGAATAGTACATAGCTCAGGGGATTGTTGAGATAATTAAGTAAAACAATTCCCATAAAGAACTTATGACAGAGCCTGGTATATGTCAAGTGCCCAATCAATGTTGGCCGTTATTATAATTTTTACAATTGTTATTACTTTGAACAAAAAGCAGACATACAACAGCTGGTTACTTCTCCCATCCCAGCATCTGGTGGCTTCAGCATTTCCCTGGCACCTCTCTAAGCAAAACTCTTTCCTTGCATCTCCTGTGCAGCAACCAACAGTCCAATATCTGGCCCTGAGAATTGACCAAGACAGAGGCCCAAGAGGCTGGTGTTCCAATGGCCAGGTGACATGTGGATCTAAAATCCCTGAAGCAGCAGGATTTGTCCTTTCTGCATGATTGCATTGTCCCTGTCGCATTCCTGTGGAAGTGGAAGGCTCCCTCTCAGAATGACCACTGACCACTTCATTCAAGCCCATGCATGAGACCAGAGCCGGCTTCCTGGGTGTGCAACCTGTGTAGTTGCCTCGAACCCTGCACTTAGAAGGGCCCCATGCTTTGGTCAATGTGCTACTCTTGTCATCTTGAAATTCTTAGTAATTTTTGAACAAGGGGCCCTCCCAGCTTTTTCGTTTTGCACTGGGCCCTGCGAATTGTATCATTATAGTGTGGCCCCATTGCCCCTCCAACTGCTAGCACCCACAGGGCGTAGTGGTGGTAGGGGAGATCAGCTGTTAGCTGATTTAAATTCAGCAAGGGAACAGTGTCACAGGCTGTGACTGTGGGTATATGCCTGCCTTCTAAGCAAGCGTGGGAGGTAGTGGTTAAGATTCAAGTAGCCATATTAAGAGGCTAAAGGGACTCAGGAACCATAATCTTGTTTCACTCTCTCTCTCTCCACCCCTCTCCCTCCCTCCTTCTTACCGTTTAGTGCCCCAGCATCTCTTCAGCCTAGGAACTAGGACCACGTCTGTATTCCTGTCCTAGGGCTGCCATAACAAAGTACAACAGACTGGGTGGCTTAAACAAATGAAATTTGTTATCTCACACTTCTGGAGGCTGGAAGTCCAAGATCAAGGTGTCAGCAGGGTTGGTTTCCTCTGAGGCCTCTCTCCTTGGCTTGTAGGTCACCGTCTTCTCCCTGTGTCTACACACTTGCTCTGTGTGTATCTGTGTCCGCATCTCCTCTTCTTATAAGAACACCAGTTATATCAGCACCCACCCTAATGGCCTTATTTTAACTTAATTACCTCTTTAAAAACCCTATCTCCAAATAAGGTCACTTTCTGAGATAACGGGGTCTAAGACTTCAAAATGTGAATTTGGGGGTATGATGGTTAATTAATTTGTCAACTTGACTGGATCATGGGCTGCACAGATATTTGGCTAAACGTTATTTCTAGGAGTGCCTGTGTGGGTATTTCCAGATGAAATTAGCTTTTGAATCAGTGGACTCAATAAATTGATTTGCCCTCTCCAATGTGAGTGGTCGTCATCCAATCCACTGAAGGCCAGTATAGAACAAAAGACAGAGGATGGAAGAATTTGCCACGCCCAATCTGACTGACTGAGTTGGGACATCCGTCTTCTCCTACCCTCAGCTACCCTGATTCTCAGGGCCTCAGATTCACACTGAATTACACCACCAGCTCTCCTGGGTCCCCAGCTTACAGATAGCAGATGATGGGACTTTGCAACTTCCATAAAATTGCATGAACTATGTAATAAACCTCTTCTTGTGTATATATCTAGGAAGAGCCTATTTGTTCTAGAGAACCCTGACTAGTACAGGGGAGGACACAGTTCAGCCCATGGCAATGTCTTGAAGTGGGGACGGCGCCATCTCAGGATGTTGAGATGGTAAATGCCATGTCTGCGTGTGTGTGTGTGTGTGTGTGTGTGTGTGTGTGTGTGTGTATTGATACAAGTATTCACACAAAGGCTTTGCTTTCAGCCTCTGAAACAGGACTCATAGGCCCACATTAAATCCAGGTTCTCTGCTCTGCTCACCCACCACCAGGCTTTTGCATGCAGCAAAGCACCACATGAGTGGCACTAAGCACATAGACAAAAAAAAAAGAAAAAAGAAAGAAAGAAAAAACAGGCTCTGCAATCCCAGTTCTAACTTTTCACATCTGTAAGATGGAGGTACTTTCTACAACTGCCACAAGGGTTCAGTTGGATAACCCACGTAAAGCACTTAGCACAGTAGCATTCAATAACTAATAACCATTATTAAATACCATCTGCAGCTTTCATGTAGTACTGGTAGCCTATTCATTCAGTCTTGAAATTATGGGTAAATGATCCCTCGAAAGCCATGCAGTTTCCAGAACAAGTTTTAAGCTTACTTTTTGGATCAACCAGGGCCCCTAGGTCAGCATTTCTGGAGAACCCAAATCCTTGGTGTAACAGAACTTACCTGATTTTCTCACTGAGGATCTTGGGACTATAACTCATTACTTGAATTTTCTTTATATTAGTCTTGATTTTTCAGTCTTCCAAGTTGTGGACCTGTGGTTATTTCCATAATCTTGTCTGGTCATTTTTATGTGGATTGTGCTAATGGATTTTAACTGTTCTCTAGTGGGTGTGGGGAGAGGAAATTACTCCTCCTAAGAAACCGTATATGAATTGAGGGAAAATTTAATCTGATGGAGGGGAAGAGTAATTGGAATATGATTCAGTTTTATATATACTAATATTTTTATTAGTGTTTGCAAATCCAGTTAATGACTTAGAAAGTGAGTGAGAGTTTCATGCTCTCCAGGTGAGCCTGTGATGATAGGAGCTGTGGGGAAGGGAGACCCACTGCCTGTGGAACTTTTGGAGACGTTTGGTTCCATGACCTTGACACAGGCTTACGATCTGTGACAGACACTGTGGGCTTGTTCACCCAACACCCATACCCACTCTGGGCTCCTTCCCCGCTTGCCTTTCTCTATGATCCTTTTCCCATCCTGCATTGCAGCCAGAGGAAGTCATGTGACACCATTCTGACCAATGAGGACTAAGCAGAGATCTGTGGGTGATGATACTAGAAAACATTTTCATTTCTGGATAAAAAGAAACAGAAAATGCTGGCACCACCAATCCCTCTCGTTTCACCCTTAACCTTGAGTACAGATCTCATGTCTGGAACTGCAGGAGTCATCTTGGGGCCATAAGGCAACAGGCTGAAACGGTGAAGATGGCAGAATGGGAAGACAAAAGAGACGGAGTCCTTGAGCAGTTGAGCCAACTCTGAAGTCCTCCTCACATGAGAGACTTAACCCTGATCTATGGAAGCCACCACTGGCAGGTTTTCCAAGATGTGCAGTTACATGCATTCCCAATGGACTTTAATTCAATGGACATCCTCGATGCCTCACAGAGTACTTTGCAGGGACGGTTTCTAAAAACATAATCCAGAGAAACCCCTGGACTAGGGTTTGGGTGGCCTCAAGGGGAGTAGCTTGGGCAGATAGTCACGTGGGCTCAGCTCAGACAGAAGTGCTCATACTTCCACAGTGAGAAAGCAACAAAGAAAAGATGGGGCTGGGCTGAGATGAGGGAGAATCGGGAATTAGAGTCCAGAATGACTGCAAAAATAGCACCTTTTCCGTAAGGAGTCTCCAGTGCTAGAGCAAAGGATGGGATACATCGTTTCTGTGGATGTTGTTTGTATGTGTCGTCTTGCCCGCTGACATTGCTCCGGGCTGTCCTTTCACAGGAGCAATAAAATCAAGCCATGTGCACCTCACTCCGCAGTTTGCACAGCATTTGAGCATCTCTTTTGTCCTCTGATCAGTCCAGTTGTTTTGCATTGTAGCAGTGTTAGGGGGCAGAGGACACAGGGAGGAGATGGATGGGCTGAGATGCTGGGTGGCACCCCAAGGAGGGGCCTTGTGAAAAATTGCCCACATGGCCAAGGACTCCTCTGTTTGGGGTCCCTTCTGGGGCTTTGGTTCAGTGACCATGAAGTCTGGGAGGGGGAGCTGAGAGATCAGGGTGTAGGCAGAGTCTCCAAGGGCCGATGCAGGCTGGCAGGGATGATCAATACCCAGTGAGTAAAGGCAGGTGCAGGGCTAATGTGCAGCCTCCCTGTGGGCATCTGACTTTCCAGAAGCCACCTGCCAGGCTGGCCGAGCTCACCTCCCCTGCAGAGGTGCAGAGGCGAGGGTGGCAGGTTCTGGGTGATAAATGGGCTCCTGCCTCGCCACCTTTCCTCTTCTCTGTGTGTGTCTGTGCATGAGGGGCCTCATTTCTCATGTCAGCTGCTGGCTTAGGCTGATGGATGAGCCGGAATGCTGCTGCCTCCTCCGTGCACCTGTTTCCTCCAGCCCCGACCCCCACCCCCACGACCACGGCGGACCCTGCAGCCTCAGCTTTCACTCCAGCAGATGTGACGATTCTGGGTGGAACTGAGGGCAGCCTGGCCACGCCTGAGGGACGCCCCTGGGGTGCGCACTGTATCGTTTAGGCAGGCTTAACAGGTCCTGGTGATCCCACTGAGCAATGATGGGGTGGCGGGGCTGGGGAGGTGATGGCTGAACTAACACTCGTGAGAACCAGCTGTGAGACAGGAACTGTGCAGCCTCGTTGTCTCTTTAAGTCTCACACGACCCTGGAAGCATTGCTCCCTTTTTGCAGAGAAACTGAGTCTCAAACCAATATCACTTATATGAGTATCTGACACAGCTGCTGAGTGGAACAGCCAGAATTTAAGCCCACTTCTCTAGCCCCAAAGGCTGCTGAGGAGTAGATTAAGTGTCCGTGAAATACCCCTTCAAATCTGAGATTCTGTGTTCCAGGGCCACCACAGATGACACGAACTACTAAAGCATTGAATGATGCGTCAACATTTGGCATCTTCCCTCAGCTCCAAGAACTCCATCTCTAGTTTCTTCCCTTTCTTCTTGTTCTTATATCCTCCTCCTCTCATTCGTCATCAACTCCTTGTTTTTCTTCCTTTAAGGAAGTTCAGAATCTCTATAAATTAAGTTTGAATCCCTTGCTGACACTGCGGGTTGGGGTCTTGCCACAGGCTCATGAAACCATTTGCAAGATGGAGACATTGTCCCTTTTCCTCGTCTTTGTCAAGATTACCCCAAATCCTTGATCTTGGCCCATTGTTCTTCATACCAAGCTCTTCTGCACCATTACGATTTTCTTGAGTGTGTTTTATGTTTCTGAGAGGCACCAAAGATGCACAGAGTAAAATGGTCCCAGATTAAACCATTGACTAACCTTGCTGGAGACATCAAGCTCATAGGTCAACATCTTCTTACAGCCCCCAAACAGCTGGTGTCAGCATGCCCCGCTCTCCGAGTGTGGCATCTTGACTCTCCATACACAGCCTCAGTGTCTCTAAGGAGGTGATAAGCCTTTGGGAAAGTCCTCAGGGTTGAAAATAGCCATAAGCAAGTCCATTGTCCATCTCTACCTGGAGATGCCCCCTATGAGGTTCTCTCTCCCAACAGACCAATAAGATAACAATGGAAGTGAACTGCATTGCATATTCACTCTGTGATAGAAAGGGTTCTAAGTGTATTGCGTGAATTATCTTCACCATAAACTGATGAGGAGCGCTACTATAATCGCCACTTACAGGTGAGAAAACCAAGGCTCAGAGAGGTGAAATAACTTGGCCTTTGTCAGACAGCTAGTAGGTGGCAGAGCCAGAAGAACATAGGCAATTTGAGCCCAGAGCCCACTTGCTTAACCACCATGCAAATTTGTTTTGTGCCTGTATGTCATCGGTGCATCTTGAAAACAGAGGCATCCACCACAGCAGGTGCCTATGCATCGTGAGGAAGTGTGATTGACTTGTCCTCCTCTGCTCTCCATACAAAGGTCCACGGCCTCAGGCTTCTCTCCAAGACACTGAAATCCCCTTGTAGATACACCACAATTGCAATGGAACTAACAATTTCTGGCATGGTTGGCACCTGCCTTGTGCCAAGCACAGGGCCAGGCCCTGCAGATAGTTATTTTGTTTCAAGCTCATGGCATCCTTACAAGCTGCTGTTCTCCCATTTCACAGATGAGGCCACTGAGGAGCAGAGAGGTTTGATAACTCACCCAAGGCCAGGCAGCTGGTAAGAAAAGGACCTGGAATTCACACCCAGATTTGTCTGACTCCATCTGACAGGTGGAATGGGGATCTTATCAGAGAAACTGTCCAAGCCTAGGACATTTCTGGAAAATCAGGCCAATTAGATTCTAATGTTATTAATATGAAATACCTAACCTCCCAATACTTCTGTATATTTCACCCATAAGTACTTTATGAGGCACCTATCTGTGGGAATAGCTTCCACACCACCCCCAAAGTGCCTATAGGTCATAGATGGCCCTCTGTCCCCACCTGGTTCAGACCTTCCTTTAAGAGCCCTGGACACAGAGGCTCCCGGTGCATGTGACCACATTTGATGTGATAGAAAGAAATGAGGCTCTGGAGTCAGACAGACTCAATCACCTTCCAGCTGTGTGACCTGTGGCAAGGTATTTAACCTCTCTGAGTCCCAGTTTCCTCATCTATCAAATGAGGATAATGACACTTAACTCAAAGGGTGGTTGAGGAGGTAGAGAACATAATTATTGCAGCCACAAAGCTGTGGCCCTCAGGTTCCACTGACCTCCCCACCCCGCAACCCCTGTGCCAGACACACTGGCCTTCAATCATTTTTATTCAGTTACTGAAAGGTACAGTTGTTTTTCCTGCTCAAAGACCTTTCCATATGCTGTCTCTTCTGCCCATACTCTGCCCAAAACACAGACCCTCCCAGCTTCTCCCCTGCCAAACACATGCACATACATATATATATATATATATATATATATATATATATATATATATATACGTGCACACAGACACACAGAGACCCAGAAACACACACACACCACAGAGTGACAGAGAGACACACACGCACATAGGCACAAACTCATGCATGTAGATACAGGAGGCACACACACATTACCTGGTTAATCCCTACACATTCTTTCAGGGAATTCTTCCCGAGGTCAGACTCCTTGGTTAAACCATCACAAAGAACCACATTCCTTCCCTTCATTGTGTTTATTTTTGCACTGACTCCCCGAATCACAGGGCACTGCCTGCCCCTCTTCTGTGGGTAAGAACAACATCTGTGTCTGCCCACCACCTCAGATTGCACAGGTTGGAATCCTGACTCCACTACTCATTGTCTGTGTAACCTTTGGCGAGTTCACTGCTCTGTGCCTCAGTTTCTCCATATGTAAGGTGTAAAATAATAGTACATACCTCACTGAGTTGTTGTAAGGATTAAATGAGTTACTACAGGGCTTCCCTGGTGGTGCAGTGGTTGAGAGTCCGCCTGCCGATGCAGGGGACACGGGTTCGTGCCCCAGTCCGGGAAGATCCCACATGCCCTGGAGCGGTTGGGCCCGTGAGCCATGGCCGCTGAGCCTGCGCGTCCGGAGCCTGTGCTCTGCAACGGGAGAGGCCACAACAGTGAGAGGCCTGCGTACAATCAATCAATCAATAAGTAAATAAGTAAATAAATAAATAAACAAGTAAATAAATAAATAAATAAGTAAGTAAGTAAGTTACTACAGTGACAGCACTTAAAGCATAGCCAGCCTTAGAGGAAATATTATGTGAGAGTCAGCTATCATTATTTGATGAATGAATGAATGTCTGGCATAGAAAGGACACTGAATAGATAGTACTAACAACTAATATTATTATTACTGTCACTGCATGTGGGTCAGCTTTTCAGGTAAGTGCTGTAGTGGTGGGTCAGTGTGTTACTTGCTGGTCCTTTTAGCTCCTCAGTAGAGAGGCCTAGGCATGCAGTGGGTAAGGGGTTAGGATTCTGCCTCAGCCTGTCTGGGTCTAAGCCCCATGTCCATAATTCTGTGCAGCCAGTGCTTTAATCTCTGCAAGCCTCGGTGCGTTCCTCATAGACTTGTGAGTTCCGATTAAGGTGACACCTGTACATGACCAGCTCAGCTCCTGTGCCTTGCTTGTGGTCCACACTCAGAGAATGTAAACCCCGCCGCCACCATTATTGTTAATACCCATGGGCCGTTACCTTGTTCTGGCCACAGACATACAAAATTATACTCCTTGGAAATAATGTGGGACTGAGTTTTTGCATTTCATTCTCAGAAGATGAGTTGTGTCATTGTGAGCAAAGAACAGCACAGTTGTGTGTGTGAGTGTGTGTATATGTGTATGTGTGTTCACGTGTATGTATGTGTGTGGCATGCCATGCTGTGTTGAAATTATCCAGAAGCAAAAGCCCTTGGCTTAGTTACATATCAATTAGCAATGATTTCATCTGCAAGAAACAGAAAACCTGACTCCTGGGGCTCACATAGAAGGGCTTACATTTTCTCTCTCAAGAAGTCAGAAGGTGGGCAGATGCCAGCAGAGTTCTCTGTCTCCTCCATGTCAGGGCCAACTTCCCTGTAGTCCTCTAGATCTTTCCTCGGATTGTTGCTTCTGTTAAAGGATAAGTGCTGCGCTGAGTCCAGGCATCAAGTTTACATCAAGCTAGAAAAATGGAGTAAGGGTGGCATGAGTGGATCCATCCTCTCCTGTCAGAAAAGCAAACACAGATTTCCATTGGTGTCTCATTAGCCACAACTGTACTGCGTAGGAGGACAGTTTGGGAGAGCCACCTGTGGTGCTGGGACTCAGGTGGCTCCCTCCCCCCACAGTGGTCCTTAACATCCCCACCTCCACACCCAGCGGCAACCCTGCTGACAGATGCTGTTCTCTGGCACCATCTACCCTATGGGGAGCTCTGTCGACCCACCACTCCCCTGCCCCCCAACATTAGGTAAAACTTCATCTCCCCGCTTTCACTCTTACTCATTCGAAAACAGAGTAAGAGGAATGGCCTTGAACTTGCTTAGATTTACATTAAAAATGTAAGTCTGGTACAAACATCAGACTTTATGATGAGTAACAAATTACAGGAGACACCTCACTGGGTTGTGACATGGAGGATGAGAATAGCAGGTGGAAATGGCCAAAACACAGGAGAAATCAGTTTAAAATAAGTAAAATTGGCTCTGTCTTAAAGGGGGTCATTTTAAATAATCTTCCATGTAAATAGTCCAAAAATCAGCCCAAATGCCACAGGGCCCATGTCACTCACTGAACTGCCTCTGTGTTCTCTCCAGTGCAACTCAAGACGGCGTGTATATAAAGACCCATCAGGACATGTTGAAAATGGAAGCTATTCCCTTGATTTACATTTAAGGGAATGCAGTTCTTTTTCTTTCTGACTTTAGATTTATGATTTATTTTATGATTTATTTTCTTCCCTCCCCCAACACACGTGCATTATTCTGATGTTCTTTTGATATATATCGCTGCATGTTCTCCATTTCTCTTATTTTCATTTAATTACTCCACGGATTATTTTTAGTTTTCAGACAAAAATTTGGGAAAGGAATAAAAGCACACCTGGCACATGAAGCCCATGGTATCCGCTTGCTCCTGTTTCTCTGTACATACCTCCAGGTCTTTGGAAATGGGTGGAGGCGGGGATCAAGTCCCCCTTGCTTTGTTAAATGTGAACAGTGGTTCTCAGCCATGGTAGGCGGTGTTGTGTATGTAACTGGTTACTAATATTAGAGTTTACAAACCATTTACTCTTTTCCTTTTCAATAAGCTGCAGCGAATTCAAGATTTCTAGTAAGGGCAGGGGTGGCCTTCTGGTGGTGGGCAAGATACTGAGCATAAGGAGAAACGTGTTTTACCTGCACCAAAAGGAGAGCGAGGCTGTTGCTGATACAATGTGATTAGTTGGGGTGGTTAAAAGTATCCATCCATTCAACAATCGTTTACTGAGCTACTATTGTGTGCCAAGCACTGTCTTCAGTGTTGTTAGAGCATAACAACAGGGGAAGTGTCAACATCATCCCTGCTTTCTTGGAGTTTACAACCTGGTGAGGGAAATAGACGAGAAATGAGACAAACAGAGAACATTATTAGACTGTGGGAAAGCACTGCAATTCAGTCAGTCATTGCTGAAACAAAGCTGCATCACAAACCACTCCAAAAGCCCGGGGGCTTATTTTTCATTCACAGTCTGATGGGAAGCTGTGGTTCTGCTGGTCTCAGCAGGGCTTGGCCTCAGGCTGCGCCCTCAGTCTCCCACCCTCCTCGGCTCAGCGGCACCTTGCGTGCATTCTTCTCATGGTGGATAGCGGGAGTTCAAGAGGGTAGACCCGGCCTTCTGAACAATTTAAAACTTCTACTCGGATCACATTTGCTGAAGTCCGTTAACCAAAACAAGTCACATGGCCAAGCCCCAAGTCAGCAGGGCAGGGAAGATTCAGGAAGACGAGGGCAAATACTGGCCCAAGAGTGATGGCGTTTATCACAAGCATTAAGAAGGAAATAATGGTGGTGGGGGTGGGAAGGCTGTTCTGTGTAACATGGTTAAGAAAGACCTCCCTGGGGAGAGTTGGGGAACAGTGGAGCTGAAAAAAATATCCATCCTGTGAAGAGGCGAGAGTGGTGTCCTTGGTAGAGACACCCACAAACGCAAGGGTCCAGAGACAGGAAAGTGCTTGGACTGTGGTGGGCAAGGGGGAGAGTTGGCTATGGAAGAAGTGGATACATAACCTAGGATAGGATCCTATAGGGATTAAGACTTGGGGTTATATTCCAAGTTTGATGGCCAGCCACTGAAGAATTTTCGGCAGCAGAGTGATGTAATCTGATTTGTATTTTCGAAGGGTCCTTGTCGCGTCACCGAGGAACATAGGTTAGAGATGATGACTTTGACTAAGATGGCAGACGTTTCAATAGCCATGTATGTGAGAGGTTCAACTGCCAGATATTGCAACACTTTTCTTGAGAAACCAAAAAGGCTTTCTCTCCCACAAATCTGTTTGGCACTTCATAAAATCTGAGTACATCCCTGGGGTACGTCCCACCTGTGAACACCAGCTTCTCATGAAACGAGGGAAGATGGAGGTGGAGAGTCCTTTTTTAACCTGAATGTGAAGGTATATGCCTTGCTGGAGACCCACCCTGCATTCTGCAAGCTTGTGGCTCCCAGAACCTAGGAAAAGAAACCACGTTCACACTAATGTCAGACTCAGCCTTGGGGAGGGTTGATAAAATCCACATGTTGGGGCACTGAAGGCTTCACCAAGAGAATTCACGGAAACGTCTTAGGCAGAAAGCTTAGCCTCTGTCCAGTGAGCCCAGGAGGTTATGCACCTGAACCACAGATCATTCACACAGGGTTCCATCCAGAACATGAAGGATGGCCAAATGCACGCTCCTCATAATTCACATATCCTGTTGTGTTTGCTGTACCCGCTGCATGGAGAAGCAATGTCAGTGGGATCTACAAGCCAGAAGCAGTGGGGGAGGGTTCCATCCTGAGTGTCCACTGCCCAAGAGTGCTGAGAGCTGTGCCTCTCTTCTTCAGACCTGCCCACTTCTTACTCCAGACCCATCAGCTTGGGAAAAATATACACAGGTTTTTATCACGGGTTTGATTTTGGCCACTCTCACACCAACCCTCCAGGGTTGTGTAGACACCCCCCCTCAGAGTGACCCTGAGCTGGGCGCTGCAGGGATCTATCTGTTCCCGTGACTCATATCAGGCTCGGAGCCCCCTCTTTACTCTTGACAAGGCTGTTCTTCCTGTTGGGAGACTTGGCTTGATGCTTACAGCCCTATCAGCAGATGAAGCAAGACATATGCCAGCAGCAGGAAGCATGCATTAAACACAGAAACCTCTTCAGATCACGATTGTACGGGCCCGTTCTACGTAGAAGACACTTGGCAGGCATTCACAGGAACCAGGTCCCAGACATGAAGAATTAATCAAGTGTGACACAGTCCTTACTTTCCAAGGCTGGCCCCTTCTTATCATCTGGGTCTCATCCCAGATGTCACCTCTGCCAGGAGGCCTTCCTTGATTACTCTGCCAAAGTCAGGACCCCTGTGTCACTTCCTATCATACCACCTTGTTTTCCCTTTATGGCACTTACAATAATCTTACTTCTTTGCATATTTGTGTTTTATCTGTGTCTCCCAATTAGACTGTAAGCTTTGGGAGGACTGAGATCTCCTTCACTGTATCCTGCTACCTAGTACAGGATTTGGCACTTGGACGTTTGATGGATATACGAATGAATGAATGAAAAACTGGGACATGCACAGGAGGACAAG
>NW_006786690.1:11417252-11420896 GCF_000442215.2 Lipotes vexillifer | reverse complement strand
TTCCCTATTTCAGAACTGACAGGCTTCCCCTGAAACTTTTCCAACTACGCGCTATGGTTGAAATGCCTGACAAGTTTGGGAGCTGAAGTGCCTTGAGTCACAGCAAAGAGTTGGAGGGAGCAGACAGATCTATAATGAAGTTGTCACTCACTCTCAAATCAATGCAGACCATAATGTGGAAGCGGGTATGGCATCTCCCACCTTGCACCAGGAAAGACTTGAGAAAGTGAGCTGAGATCAACAGGCAAGCAAATGGAGGCTCATGAACATTTAATAAAAATCCCAGAGAAGAGTCAGGATGTATAGTTATGACGCTGAAGCAGATACATCTGCCCAGAGGTTGAGTGGATGAGATTGTAAACATTAAGAAAACTGTATGACTACAGATGAGGCCCCTCTAACAAGAATGTTTTAGTTGATCACTCCTGTTGGATGTCATGAAATTATGCCAAATATACATACAGGTGTCCACATACAGTTACCTGGGAAGGGGATCATAATTTTCTCAAGAGTCTATGATCTCCAAAAGAGATTAAAGACTGCTACTCATAGGTCACTTGTGGAGAAGATTATACAGATCATAAATGTATAGAAACTGAAGGTGAAAACGTGTCTTGCGTCTTGGTCACCAAAAGTCACGCCTCCCCTTGCCTTTCCAGTCGTAGAGAACAGCCTGAGTTGGAAGGAGGGCGGTTAGACGGGGTTCAGCGTCAGTTATGAACACGTTGGGGTTATGAGAGTGGCGTGGAAACGTAGAGCATGATATTAGTTCATGGCCTTTTTACGTATATCTTTACCGGATGTCTTGGCCCTCCACATCCCTCCTTGGTTTAGCTCTTTGAAATACATTTCCCTCCAGGCTATAGACTAGGATTCCAAGGACCATACTCCTGCTTGGTGTTTTCAGTGATCAAACAAAGAAGCCAAAGGAAGTAGATGTCACTGTTTCGCAAAGTGTGGCCCATGGGCTATCACCTGGGATACTTGTCAGAGATGCAAATCTCTGAGCTCAAGCTCGGACCCACTAAATTAGAGTCTGTAAAGATGGGGTGCAGGAGTCTATACTTTTAAGAGGCTCCCCGCCTCATTCTGATGCACAAGGAAATTTAAACCTTGGTCGTAGTAGGAGCTCTCGAATGTTCTCCAAGTTGACTCCAGAGTGAACAAAGGCTGCCTTTGCAGGTGCCCTTCTCCCTTCCTACTTTTTGTGTGTGTGTGTGGTACGCGGGCCTCTCACTGTTGTGGCCTCTCCCGTTGCGGAGCACAGGCTCCGGACGCGCAGGCGCAGCGGCCACGGCTCACGGGCCCAGCCGCTCCGCGGCGTGTGGGATCTTCCCGGACCGGGGCACGAACCCGCGTCCCCGGCATCGGCAGGCGGACTCTCAACCACTGCGCCACCAGGGAAGCCCTCCCTTCCTATTGATGCCTATCCAGTTCTGTCTGTTCTTTGAGCTTATCTCATTGCCCATTGCATCCAAGAAGCCTTTTTCAGCTTTCAGACTTCTCTAGCTTTCAATGGCTTTTTTTTTCATGAATGCAGCACTCAGCATTCTTGCCTTCTGCTCTTTTCCATGTGTGAGGAGGCTCTGGTCTCCTCAATTCCATTATAAGCAATGGGCTCCTCAAAGCAATGGGCTCCTCAAAGCAAATGGGCTCCTCAAAGCAATGGGTGCCTCAAAGCATGAGGCACCCTATTCAGTGCCTCATTTATCTCTAGGGGCGAGAAGGATGTGCAAAAACAACCCTTCCTCCAGAGTATACCTGACTCTCAAAATGTTAGCAAGCCTGTTTTAGACTCTACAAAACAGAAACAAAATAATTTACCAACTTCAAGTACTGATGGTGTGTATGTCTTGCCATTTGGAAATCCCAGTCTCCTCCTGCTTTTGGTTTCCCAAGGCTGCCCTTCCTATTGGTATTTCCTTTTGAAGTGGTAGGAGATGGACCCAGAAGAACTTGAGTTACATTCTTCAGTGCAAAGAGTTGGTGCAAGAAACTGGCTGGCCGCAGCAGTATGCAAAGAAGCACAAAGAGTTTCACCTACCCCTGTTTGCTTTCATCCAACACCTCAACTGGATGCTTTTCTTTGAGGTTCAAAGACTTCAGGGAAAGGGTGTTGAGCTCAGCACCCCCCAAGGACCTGCTCAGGACCTTGAGAAGAAAGTCTGACAGTGGCTCAGGCCAAACTATGCACAGGATGGCTGCACATCTTTGTGCTTTTCACCCTTGAATTCCATCTCATGAGACCTGAATATCTTCAATATGCTTCAGTGAGCATCTGGAATTTTGGAAGCTTGCTAAAATCACATTCCATTCTGAGAAAGTTTGGTCATTCCCCAGCGTCATGTCAAACATTGCTATTTTTCTTTTAGAGGTCACCCATAAGGAACTGGACAATGGATTCACTTCAGTGCATTTCCAGTGATCCAGCAGGCTTCTGAAACCAGCGGACTTTAAATATATTCCCAAGGGTACATCTAAGATTTATAAAACCATTCAAAATCTCTTTCTTAGTGCATGGGGCATTACCACACCAGAGTCTTAATGCATGACATGATTTACTTTTGCCTTTTCCCCTCATTCTTGAACAGTTGGCCTGGTAGCTGCTCCTGCAACTCATAACAGAGACGTCAACTGTGGAAGCTGATGAAGTCCTAGGACCGTGTCGTCTTTCAACAGAACATTCAAAACAGAACATTCAGAAATCATTCAAAATTATTTTTGGAAGCCTTAAGAAGCACTATTGCTCTGCAGCCAAAGCTTGTTCTTTTTATTAAATAAGAAGATAGAGCTATGAGCCTTTGAAAGAAGGATTAGCATTAAAAAATTAATAATACATAGAACGTGGCTCTTCTCTTTTTCTACATAGTCACAGAGCCCTATGTTTAGGAAAGGATATACGTCTACCACGTTTTCATTAGCCTGTGTCAGCTAAGGTTTCACAACTTGGATCGGATTGAGTACGTCCTCACTAGAAGATAGCCAGCCGAGGAAAAGACTACAATAATCTACAACTAACAATAAGGTACAACCAGTGAAATCCGTGCTGGGACCAGAATCTTCTTCCACAGTTTGGGAAACAAAATACAAGCCATGATATCAAAATCATTGAAGCAATTCATACCTTGACATTTAGGGATATTTTAGAGGGTCTGACAACTCCCTGAAATTGAATGCAAAACTGCAAATGTGTGTGCAAGCTTGAGTTTTAATGGGGAAAGGGTCTAACTCTCATTCGATTTTCCAAGGGATCTGTGACCCCAGAAAAGGTTGAAAAAGCTGCATTCAACATCAAGCGTGCCTGTTTGCTGAACCTAGAAGCAGTAATTCTGAAGACAGTGGAGGAAATTATCTGCAATCAAGATTACTCCAGTTCATGTAGGGGATCCAGTTGTCTGACTGGAGAATGATATAAGGGACAGGAGCTGGCTTTTCTACTTTTTTTTAAATTGATGAAAATTTCAGTGAACATTTGGGTGGCAAGGTCTCTGCTAGGAATCAGAATTCCAAACATGCATTGGCCCCAGCTCTGTCTTTAATGGGCTCACGCTATACAGTGAGAGGCAAGGCAATCCCCTCTGTTTCTAAAATTATGGTTCACGTATCTTTGCTCTGCTGTAGGAAAAATCCGACAGAAGCAGCTT
>NW_006786690.1:11404947-11417242 GCF_000442215.2 Lipotes vexillifer | reverse complement strand
TTCAGCAGCAGGGAGCTC
This sequence comes from Lipotes vexillifer, assembly GCF_000442215.2. NCBI lineage: Eukaryota > Metazoa > Chordata > Mammalia > Artiodactyla > Lipotidae > Lipotes > Lipotes vexillifer. The sequence continues at coordinate 11,417,224 of NW_006786690.1, read as the reverse complement.
CTGTGTGTAATGAGTTGTAGTAGAGATGCTTTTGCTGTTTGGGGGAAATCCCATGAGAGTTCAGAAAATAGGCGACCTCTCCCTCCCTCTGGAAAGCACACTCATCTTGCCTGTCTGCTCACTGCTCCTCCGCATTAGGGGAGGGAACATAACAATTTCTGTTTCAAGAGACTAAATTGCTTGGCTGACTGTCGTGGCCCTGGGTGGGACCAAAGCAAGACATCGTTAATGGAATGTGTAGCTGCATTTTTTGATGGCTGGTTTTGAAAAGTATTTAACTGGAGAACATTAGCACAGCTTGGGCAAAAGTGCTTTGTGGGAAAATTAAATCCCCATATTTCTCCATTTCTGCAACTGCTCCCTTAGTACAGACTTTTAAAGGGGGCTTTGGCAGAGGCCAACGTGTTGGGGCTGGCTCTGAGGGTCCCTGGACCACACCCGAGCTCACACTCAATTGGTCGTTGCTTTGTGGTCCTCACCGCTCATGGCCAATCTATCAGAGGCTCATAGCGTCTCTGGCAGGCCATCTAGAAAGGATTGAGAGGGATGGTTCAGCAAAGAGGAAGTGAACTTGGGGTGGAATGGGCTTTGGTCTCCATCACAGCCCTTCCTGATTCCAGCCTATTTGGATCTAAGACCCTGCTATTGAAAACTGCCCAGGCCACCCTCACTGTGAAAGTAAGCATCGCAGGTGACTCTTGGAAAAGCAATGCCTTGTTCTGTGCCACCATGGGGGCCAATCCCACCCCTGACCACAGGGGATGGAAACTGAGGTGAGCAGAGTAACCAAGAGTAGCCAATCACAGACCAGGATATGATGGGTGAGCTTCTGGGACTGCCTTTCCCAGACAGGCCTAGATGTTGCCACATTTAGCTCCAAACCAGCAGCATCTACCTACAAAGGCACCTTCACAATCAAAATTAATTCTTTGAAGGACAGGTTCAGATTGTCTTTTTTGGGCACAGTGTTAAGAATCGTTGCCACATTTAGCTCCAAACCAGCAGCATCTACCTACAAAGGCACCTTCACAATCAAAATTAATTCTTTGAAGGACAGGTTCAGATTGTCTTTTTTGGGCACAGTCGTTAAGAATCCACCTGCCAATGCAGGGGACACGGGTTCAAGCCCTGGTCCAGGAAGATCCCACATGCTGCAGAGCAACTAGGCCCGTGGGCTGCAACTGCTGAGCCTGCGCTCTAGGGCCCCCGCGTGCCACAACTACTGAAGCCCACGTGCCTGCAGCCCGTGCTCCGCAACAAGAGAAGTCACCCCAGTGAGAAGCCCACGCACCGCAACCAGGAGTGGCCCCCCGCTCGCCGCAACTAGAGAAAGCCCATGTGCAGCAGCGAAGACCCAATGCAGCCAAAAATAAATAAACAAAATAAATAAATTTTTTTAATTGAAAAAAAAAAAAAAAGATTGGCTTTTTCAGGCATTTACCCCCTGTTGGAGGTTTAGGCATGAAATTAGCATAATTTGACCTTCATGTCCCCGATTCATTCTATTATATTTCACTCAATATTGTGGGCAGGGGCCCCTATTCTGCCATTCATTCCAAATAATTTGTTCTCCAGGATCTGCTCATCTCGTTTATACTGAGTTGAACCCTAAAGTGTGGAGCGGAAAGTAGAGTACACAGTGGGGTATTTAATGAAGAGGTGTTGACCCCAAGTGACCCCACAAGTTCATATTCTACCACCTTCTCTGTGAAGTCCTCCCCGATCCTTCTACTGAAATAAATCACTTCTTCCCTCTCACAGCTGCCATCCTCTGCACCTATCTAATGAAACACTCTACACTGCTTTGGCATGACTTATTCACTCCCATGGCAGCCCCATTTCTGTGTTCTCCCAATGCCATGTCAGACAATAACTAGCATGAACGTTTTGGTTAAAGTCTAGCCAGCCTGATGTTTTGGGCCGCTTCCACCTTTAATGATAATCACACAGCTATCGCTGACGCCTCTGTGGTCCAGGCACTCTGTCTACATTATGTCATTCATATGTATCTCTTGCTATAATCCCCTAGTGGAGGATACTATAATTATCCTGCTTTACAGGTGAGGAAACTAAGTCTCAAAGAGACTGAGGTGTTTCCCCCAAGATCATTAGCTATGCTAGTGCCAGACTTGAACTCCAGCCTACTTAACTCCAAAGACTGTGTTATTGATCCCACTGGGACACTGCCTGTCCTCAGATACCCATGACAGAGCCTCCAACTGGGCAATGGTTCCCACCATTGAGTTGGAAAGCAAACCCTACATACAGAGTGGTTAGCTACCAATGGATGATGCTAAAGTAGTGGGTGAAAGTTTGATGAGATACAACGTGGGTGCAGAGTCCCAAAGTATCTTCCCTCAAATTAGCCATGAACTAGAAATGGAGACATGGTATCATTTTACATATCAGGAGAAAACTGACCGATACAACCTTAATCAAGTGATCAAAGCCAACATCATCAATATGGGGGCAACAAAGGATAGCTTATGTCTCCTGGTGTGAGGCACTGAGAAGGACACAGCGTCACTCTGGTCTTCCTGCCACTAATGCAAAAACTTGAATCTCGTCATGAGGAAACATTAGGAGCATGCTCTGAAAAACTGGCCTGTGTTCTTCAAAAATATCAAAGTCAGGAAACACAAAGTAAGGCTAAGGGGCTCTTTCATGTTAAAGGAAACTAAAGGTTCTGGATTAAAGGTAAGTAAGTGCAGTGCATGTTCTTAGGCTGTAGCCTGAACTGTGGCAAAAATAGCTATGTCGGACATTACTAAGACAAGCGATGAGATTTGAATATGTACTCTGAATTAGATAACAGGGTTGTATCAATGTTAAATTTTCTGATTTTGATTACTGTGATTTTATACTGATTATATAGGAGAATATTCTTAGGAAATGTGGACTTTAGTACTTAGGGTTATATGGACACAATATCTCCGAGTAACTCAATGGTGCAGAAAAACATAATATGCATATATTAAATAAATAAAGCCAGTGAGACAAAGTAGAAATAATAGGTGGATCTGGGTAAAGGTGTACGGGAGTTTCATGTACAATTCCTACAACTTTATAATTTTCAAAATTATATTGAAATTCAAAATTGCCCTCCTGGAGATCATTGGCTCCATTTTACAGGCAATGAAACTGAGACACAGAGAGGTTGGGTATCTGTGTGCCTAAGGTCACACAGCCAGTACTTGCCAGATCCAGGATTTAAGACCAGTTAGTCTATCTCCAGAGCCTATATTTTCAACAACTACTCTAAAATTTTGTCTTGGTATTATCCTGATATATATGAATCTCTGGTTTGTCAGATGATCTCCAGGGGTGCAGTTCTAAAGATGAGCAAATTGCTTTTAGATTTGGAAGCCATTTCATCAGGCACACACTGTCCATGAAGGCCTTGAATGCAATGCAGTTAACAAGAATAAGAAATTGGCAGCCTGATGTTTTTGGCCCAGTCAAAATGCGTGGAGTCTCATTACTAATTAAGTCTCCTCATTTTTCCCAGAGCAATGCCACCTGTGGGTTTGCCTGATTTATGTATTTATTTTTCCAAATGGCAGCTACCTGACAGTTTCAGGAACCTGAGAAAAATAACTAGGATATTAAAAAAGAAATGGGGTCTCCCAAAAATGCAACAGGATGGGCCCTTAAAAAATGATAGATTTTTGGACCTCCCTGTTGGCACAGTGGTTGAGAGTCCGCCTGCCGATGCAGGGGACACGGGTTCGTGCCCCGGTCCGGGAAGATCCCACATGCCGCGGAACGGCTGGGCCCGTGAGCCATGGCCAGTGAGCCTGCACGTCCGGAGGCTGTGCTCCGCAACGGAAAAAGATAGATTTTGGTGATACACCAAAACTAAATTGAAGCCTAAAACTTCGATTTTAAGTCAGAAAATTACCATTCAATTAATAACGATGAACTTATACCTACTCGTTATAAGGTACTGTACAAGACACTACTGGGGACTTGAAGGTGAATAAGATATGGACCTGTTCTCAAGTTACACAGTAGAGGACCTCAGTGTCTGGAGCAAAGTGACCAGAGTGAGAGTGCAGAATGAGATGAACTCAAAGCAGTGGCCAGACCTAGATTTCTGGGGCCTTGGAGGCCATGGGAAAGAATTTGGGTTTGATGCTAAGTGCCACAGGAATCCACTGAAGGGTATTAAGCACAGGAATGGCATTCATTGATTTACATTTTGAACACAAAATTTCTGGGAGTTGTATGGGCCAAGCCCAAAGCAAGAAGATCCAAGATGAAGCCGTTGTAGTTCATCAGGCAAGAGATGATGATGTGCTAGACAACGGTGAGAACAATGGAGAGAGCCCAGTTCCCAAGCCACAGCTATTTTGGAGACAGAGACATCGTGACTTACCAGTGAGATTGGGTTGGGTTGGGTGGGAGTGAGGGGCAATGAGGGAAAGGCAGGAGCCAAGGATGACCTAGTTTTGAAAGAAGAGTATGGTTTGAACATGTGGGGGTGAGAAGGATGATGTTCTAGGCAGAAAAGTGTGAGCATCAGGTGAGAAAATGGCGCCCATGTCCAGGGAAGCAGGAGTAACTGGAATCTTTCTGGAAAATGAAATGCCAAAGGGAAAAGGGTGGGGTGTATGGTTGGAGCTAGAGTGGAAAATGCCAGACCAAAGAAAATGAATTTCTTTCTGCAGGCAATATGGAGCCACCACAGGACTTTGAACAGATTAGAAAACTCCCAGCAGGCCCCTGAGGGTTAGAACGAGTCCACCACCTTCCTAATGACCCACTCTTGTACTCAGCGATTTAAAGAATATTTTGCATCTAGCATAAATCTCTCTATTGGCTCCGTGGAAAACGCACACACCCACACATTGCCTACCTCACTGATTTTTAAAACAGTTTCAATTCCCTTTTAAGGCTGTTGGTGGGCCGACATATTTACCAGACTATTGACAATTTCACACGTTCAAATGACAACCTCCAACTTCTGCAAATAAAAGATCTTTATGTTCCCCAGTTGTGAAGTTTACTTGCAATTTCTATGTAGCACGTTCCATCTGTGCTTGCATTCAGAGACTCTGTGAGCACATCTGCTCACTGCCACATTTGAGAATCCCCAAGAAAAAGAAGGTTTTGTTGTAAAGGGCCTGGCAGCCCCACCTCTTTCCAAAGGACGCCTCGCAGATGCTGTGCTAGAGTGAAACAGTCACAACGGAGGCACCGACCCCAACAGTGTGTCCAACTATTTTGAGAAGTCCAACACCAAAGGGAGGTCACAATGATGAGCTTGATAAGAGCTCCATCAGGCTTTTTGTGCTACTGATGAGATGCCCTGTTTGGGCATTCTGTGGATCATTCTGTCACTCAGTAAGTATTTGAAATAGTGGATGTGAAAGGCCTGTGTGACTGTGTTGAGAAATTAAAGGTTAGAGGCTCTTCTCATCACTTATTGAGTTGCAGGACCAATACTCTACGTGTACCACAAGAGGAAGAAAGAAGGAGTATAGTAGGAGGTTATGATTAAACAAGGACTTTGCAGGCAGATAGACCTGGGTTTGAGTCCAGGCTCTACCCTGTATTGGCCATGAGACATTGAACTTGACCTCTCAAAGTCTCTGGTTTCCTTAGCTGCACAATCACATAATAAGAATTACTTTGTGGGCTTCCCTGGTGGCGCAGTGGTTGAGAGCCCGCCTGCCGATGCAGGGGACACGGGTTCGTGCCCCGGTCCGGGAAGATCCCACATGCCGCGGAGCGGCTAGGCCCGTGAGCCGTGGCCGCTGAGCCTGCGCGTCCGGAGCCTGTGCTCCGCAACGGAAGAGGCCGCAACAGTGAGAGGCCCGCGTACCGCAAAAAAAAAAAAAAAAAAAAAAAAAAAGAATTACTTTGTGGAATTTTGAGGTTCATTCTATAAGATTATTTGTATACAGTTTTTATCTCAGAATAAGTCCCCAGTAAAGCTTAAAACATCCCCTTCTCTTATAACCATGTTGAAAGCAGTTCTCTACATTAAGCCATTAGATGGATGACAGGACTCATGGGGCCGAGGAAATTTAGAGAAGCATCAGTGTAATGGAATAATCAGGAAGGCATCACGGAGACCAGACATTGTAGCCTGGTATTGAACCACAAGAAGTGTGTCAGCAGGGCTTTGTAGTTCTCTCCTGTAGGATTTAATACAGTATATTCCAGTTGAGATATGACTGGACTCTAAAGAGCAGGGGCCATGCCTGATTCTTCCTTGTAGTGGTTCCAGTGCTTAGCACAGTGCAAGGCACCCAGAAATGGGCTATATATATGGGATGGATGGATGGATGGATGGGTGGATGAATGGGTGGATGGAACTAATGAGAGAAATTTTAAGAGACTAGCATCCTAAAAAAGAAGAAAGCACTGCAAATGTATGGAGGTGGGGATAAGATGGTCCATGACATTTTTGGCTAATAATGAACTCATGATGTTTGGAGCAGGGAATGTGTACTAGGGAACTACAGGAATGTAAGTGTCTCAATATTAGAACCAAACTCAGGGTCCTTTGTAGGCTGGGAAGAGATGGTCACCTGATACAGAAGTCATTTGGGACATCTTCAGCTGGAGAGTATCAGATGAAGAAAGGTGTTAGGAGAGTTGGTCTGACAGCAGTGTGAACAAAAGACCTAGAGGTGACAGAAATAAGAGGGTAAAGCCAGTCAGAGGCTACTCTGGGGAAGCAGAAGGTGCAGGAAATAGAAATGACTGGAGTCAGTGGGCTCAGGTTCAAATCCTGGCTCGGCTGTGTGACCTTAGACATGTTGCCTAACATCTCAGAGTCTCTGTTTCCTCAAAACGCCTGGCATATAATCCTGTTCCCTTCTCCTTGCAATTAAATTTACTTTGGGAATATCTTTAAACAATAATAACACTTGATACTGAGTACTTCCTTGGTGGAAAGCCCTACATCAGGGCTTTGTGGGCACTGCCTGCTTTCCCTAAATTAATAGTTACAACAATTCTAGGAGGTACATAATATTATTGTCCCCAATTAATAGATGGAGAAACTGAGACTTAGGGCAGTTTAATGACTTGTGCAGTCTCTCTCAGCGGATGGGAGAGGCAGGATTTAAACTCAGGTCAACCTGATGCCTGAGCTTGCATTCATTATTTCTTGTTAAGCTTTTATTAACATGTAATGCGTGTGGTGAGTAGCCTCCTAAAATGACTCCTCCCTCCCAGTATTCACACCCGTGTGTAATGTCCTGCCTGTGAGTTTGGACTGGACCTAGTGACTTGCTTCTATGAGTAGAATGTGACGGGTGATGAGATGTCACTTCCATGATTAGGTTACAAATGACTATGTCTTCCACCTTGGCAGCACCCTTTCTGTTTCCTTCTTGGCTTGCATGCTTTGGTAAAGCAAACTGCCACGCTGGAGAGGCCCACATGGCAAGGAATTGGGGGTGACCTCTGCCCCTCCACCCCAAGGAAAATTTCTCTCAAGATCTATCACCATAGAGTAGTTCTGCCTGATTTTGAACTTCATAAAAATGGAATCATGTGGTAAGTACATCTTTGTGTGTGACTTCTCTCTTGGAGCCTCTGCCTTCTTAATCTCTCCCTAAATTTCCTCATCAATGGAACAAGCGATCTTCATTATTGGTCTTAGCTTGCTATGTTCTTCATCTGTCCCACATAACTAATTCTGTGTATTTTATCCATCCCGTATAATAATTCTGTGTATGTATTCTGCATAACAAATATCCCCAAAATGTCACTTAAAAAGAAGTTCAGCTTTTCCTGCCATGGAGATGTGATGCTTATACTTTTTACAAACCATTTAAAGAAATTGAACAACCCTTAAGGGATTCTCTGTTTTTGTCCCTTGTTGTCCTAAATTCACCAGGACGCTCTGGGTAAGTCACTCCACTTTTCTGGGCCAAGGTTTTCTCTTGTGCAAAATCAGGCAGTTTGTCCTGAACTTGTGAGAAGAACTTCTGGTCTAGATCATGACACACCCCCTAATGTCACCCCTCTACTCAGACATGTTGACAAATTTAAGTAATTTTCAAAATCTAGTTTAATTTTAATTCATCCGAAACACACATAAAATTGACCACTTGGGATGGGGAGAGATTATGAAATGAAATAAATAATAAATAGGCTGTGAATTCAAAAGAGGTGGGAATCATAGGCCTGGAAAAAAATGATGGCTTAGCTTTTTCAAGTGGAAAATGAGGCCAATAAAGACAAATTACAATGATAATTGCCTGGTTCTAATCAGTGGCAAATTACGGGTAAGTGGGTAACTGGGCAGTTAGTCCCAGAAAAAGCCATTTGCTCTGTGATATTAGACACAGATTTGAAAATTTAGCCTTGAATAAAAACACTTTAACTCCCATGGGCAATTTCTTTCCACTTCTGTACATTTAATCCTTCCCGTTGGTTATTCAGAGTTTGTACAGCCCTGTGTTCACCTGTACTTACACCAAGAACATACGGCACTACTAGGAGGAAAGGGGAGCGAGTTCTCAGGTGTGGATTTTGCCCTGAACCTGTGTCACCTACTGGGGTCACCCTGTAGCTAGATTTGTCCAGAAGTTCTATGGTAGCTTTCTACTTAAAGCTGATCAAATTTAGAACCATAGAATTTCCACACCTTATTTACCAACTCACTTTTTTATTAAAGCGAATGAAAAGAAGCCTTATCCAAGCCCATTGCTCTGAGGTACTTGATCTCTCCTTACTCCTCAGGTACTTTTGTGAATCATCCTTGCCTCTGCTCCCTATGCCCCGCTCACATGGATTCTCATCAGTTCTAAGGTTTAGAGAAAACATTTTCATGTTTCTAGGACTTCGTATAATTGGCCCCTTCTAAATGTTCCTTTCCAAAAAGCATCCCTTGCGCACCCTAACCAGTAGCTTCTTTCCTGGTCATCTCTCTTACTGCATCCTAATTCTTACAATGACAGACCATCATTCTTCCATTCATTTTTGCTGTTGTTGTTTAAAAGTAAATTCTTTATTAAGTATAATTTACATGCCATGAAATTCGCCCTTTTAAAGTTTACAAATCAGTGGTTTCTAGTATATTCACGAGGTGTGCAATCATCACCATTATCTAATTCCAGAACATTTTCATCATTCAAAAAGAAGCAGTCACTCCCAAATCTCCCTTCCCACAAACCCCTGGGAACCACTAATCTACATTCTATGTCTATGGATTTGTCAATTCTGGACGTTTTATATAAATGGAACACTGTAATATGTGGTCTTCTGTATCTGGCTTCCTTCACTCAGCATAATGTTTTCCAGTTTCCTCTATGTGGTAGCCTGTATCCGAATTTTATTCCCTTTAATAGCTGAATAAATTCCATCGTATGGATGTACCACAATTGTTTATCCATTCATCAGCTGATGGGTAATTGGGTTCTTTCTACTTTTGGATAATTATGACTAATGCTGCTATGAACATTCACGTACAAATGACATTTATTTGTACATGAATGACATTTGTGTGACATTTATTTTCTTCTATTCACTTGTTCTTTTTCTGTCTCCACAATTATGATGAAATGTCCATGAGGTCAAATTCCTCACCTGTCTCATATACTGCTGTTTCCCCAAAGCCCTGAGACAGAGTCTGGCGACTAAACATTTGATAAGTGAATACAAAAATAACAAAACAGTGAAGCAGATATTATAGAACATATTTTATTTTCCCTGCGGTACGCAGGCCTCTACCTGTTGTGGCCTCTTCCGTTGCGGAGCACAGGCTCCGGACACGCAGGCTCAGCGGCCATGGCTCACGGGCCCAGCCGCTCCGCGGCATGTGGGATCTTCCCGGACCGGGGCACGAACCCGCGTCCCCTGCATCGGCAGGCGGACTCTCGACCACTGTGCCACCAGGGAAGCCCTATAGAACATATTTTTAAAACCAACTTTATTGTTACAATAAATGTCATTCATTACATACAAACCTTACACCCAATAAAACATACACACTTTAAAAGTGTACCATTTGATGAGTTTTGACAAATGTAAATACTTGTATAACTACCACCATAATCAAGATAAAAAACATGACAGTCAAGATGTAAAACCTTTACATAACCTTAAAATATTCCCTTGTGCCCCTCCCAGTCCATGTTTAGCCCCCAGTCCCATCCCTAAGTAAACAGTGATCTGCTTTCTATCACTTGACAAGATCTGCCTTTGCTAGAATTTCATATAAATTGAACCACATACTATGTGTTCTTTTGCATCTCAAGTCTTTTGCTCAACATCTTTCTGATACTTATCCTTCTTCTTTCATGTATTGGTAGGTGTGTTCCTTTTCATGACTGAGTAGTATTCCACTGGAAGTATATGCTACAATTTACTTATCCATTCATCTGATAAGGGATATTAGGATGTTCCCAGTTTTTGGCTTTATGAATAATGTGTCTGTGAACATTTTAAACCCAAGAGTGGAATTGCTGCCTCAGTGGAAATTGCTGTTTAACTTTATAGAAGCTGCTCAACTTCTGCCCAGAATAGTTACACTATTTTAGATTCCCATCAACAATACATGAGCTTTCCAGTAGCTCCCCATCCTCATCACACTTGATATTATCTATTTTTAAATTTTAGTCATCTGGGTGGATATGTATTGGTATCTTTTTCTGGGTTTCATTTGAAATTTTTTGATGGCTTCATGATATTAAGCATCTTTTCATGTGATTTTTGGCCTTTGGTGAAGTATCTGTCCAAATCTTTTGCTGACTTTTTTTTGAGTTGTTTATTTTCTTAAAGTGTTCTTTATATATTCTGGTTATAAGTCCTTAGTCAGATACATGTATGGCAAATATTTTCTCACACTTTGGCTTGCTTTTTTTCATTTTCCTAATGGTCTTTCAAAGAGTAAAATATTTTAAATTTGGTACAATCGAATTAATCATTTTTTTTCCTATCTTCCTTTATGGATTATGCTTTTGTGTCCCAATTAGTAAATTTTCTGCCTATATCAGGATCACGAAGATTTTTTTCCTGTTTTCTTCTAGAAGTTTTATAGTTTTAACTTCTATGTGTAGGTCTAGGTGGGCTTTGAATTAATGTTGTGTATGACATAAAGTAAGGGTTGAGACTCGTTCATCTGTACCCATTTGGTCCAACATCATGTGCTGAAAAGATTATTCTTTTCCCATTTAATTCCTTGGCTCCTTGTTGAAAATCAATTGATCATACATGTGTACCTCTATTTTTGAATTCTTACTTCTGTTCCATTGATCTACATGCCTATCCTTATATCAATACCATACTACCTTGATTACTATAGATTTGTAGTGAGTCTGGAAATCTGGTTAGTACAAGTCCTCCACTTTTGTTCTTTTTACGACTTATTTTGCTAGTCTAAGTATTTTACATTTCTATATAAATGCTAGAAAATCTTATTAATTTCTACAGAAAATCCTCATAGGATTTTAGTTGGAATTGCACTGACTGGGCAGGTCAGTTTGGGGAGAATTCATACATTAAAAACATTAAGACTTTCAATCCATGAGTATGTTATATCTCTCGGAGATTTTTTAAGGTTTCCTCAATTTTTTTCAGCAATATTTTATAGTTTTAGATATTCAGCTCTTATACCTATTTTAATGTATTTATCCCTAGGTATCTCATGTTTGTATGCTATTATTTTTAAATTTCAATTTCTAATTATTCATTTTAGCATATAGAAATAGAATCGATTTCATATATGGACCTTGTATCCTGCTGTCTTGCTAGACTCACTTATTACTTATAGTAGCTGCTCCGCGGCATGTGGGATCCTCCCGGACCGGGGCACGAACCCATGTCCCCTGCGTCGGCAGGCGGACTCTCAACCACTGCGCCACCAGGGAAGCCCCTATAGTAGCTTTTTAAAAGATTTCTTTTAATTTTCTCTATATATGGTCATGTCATCTGAAAATAAAGTTTTACTTCTTCTTTTCCAATCTGTATGCCTTTTATTTCATTTTCTTGACTTCCACTGTCAAGGACTTCTCAATTGATGTCAAATAAGAGTGAAGAAAGTAGACATCCTTGTCTTATTCCTGAACTAGAGGAAAAACATTCAGGCTTACACTCTTAAATATGGTGTTACCTGTAGGGTTTTTGTAGGTGTCCTTTATCAATGTGAAGAAATTCCCCTTCTGTTCCTACTTTGCTGAGGATTTTTTTTTTTTTTTAATCATGGAAGTACATTGAAAATGTCAGATAAATGTGCTGTGTTGATATTATGTTTTCTCCTTTATTCTGTTAATAAGGTGTATTACACTGATTGATTTTCAAATTTTAAACTACC
>NW_006786690.1:11400283-11404937 GCF_000442215.2 Lipotes vexillifer | reverse complement strand
CATTCCTGGGATAACTCTTACTTGACCATGATGGATGTAGTACTCCTCATGTATATTGTAAAGTTTTACTTACTAAAATTATGTTAAGAACTTTTGAGTCTGTATTCCAGTAGTTTTCTTCTCTTACAATATCGTTGTCAAGTGTTGATGTCAAAGTGATTCTGACGCTACAAAATAAGATGGGAAGAGCTCCCTCTTCTACTTTCTGAACTAGTTTTTAGTATTGGTTAATTTCTTCCTTAAATGATTGATAGTGTCCATGAGTGAAGTCATCTGGGCATAAAGTTTTCTTTATAATAAGGGTTTATTTAAAAAATGAATTTAACTTCTTTAACATATATAGGACTATTCATATTTTCTACTTTTTGGTTTCAGCTTTGCTTATTTGTGTCTTTCAAGAAATTTTTCAGACCTCCATACTGTATTCCACAGTGGCTGCACCAATTTACATTCCCACCAACAGTGTGTAAAGGTTCCTGTTTTTCCACATCCTCGTCAACATTTGGTATTCATGTTCTTTTTGATGATAACCATTCTGACAGGTGTGAGGTGATATCATGTTTTGGTTTTGATTTGCATTTCCCTGATGATTAGCGATATTGAGTATCTTTTCATGTGCCTGTTGGCCATCTGTATTTCCTCTTTAGAAAAATGTCTATTCAGTTCTTCTGCTCATTTTTTAATTGGTTTGTTTGTTCTTCTGATGTTGAGTTGTATGAGCTGTTTATATATATGTTGGATATTAATCCTTTATCGATCATATCATTTGCAAATACTTTGTCCCATCCAGTAGGTTGTCTTTTCATTTTGTTGACGATTTCCTTTGCTGTGAAAAAGCTTTTAAGTGTAATTAGGTCCCATTTGTTTATTCTTGCTTTTGTTTCCTTTACTTTAGGAGACGGATCCAAAAATATATCACTGTGATTTATGTCAAAGAGTGTTCCGTCTTTGTTTTCCTCTAGGCATTTTATAGTATCCAGTCTTACATTTAGGTCTTTAATCCATTTTGAGTTTATTTTTGTATATGGTGTTAGAGAATGTTCTAATTTCATTCTTTAACATGTAGCTGTCCAGTTTTCTCCGCACCATTTATTGAAGAGACTGTCTCTTCTCCATTGTATATTCTTGCCTCCTTTGCCATAGATTAATTGACCATAAGTGCATGGGTTTATTTCTGGGCTTTCCGTCTTGTTCCATTGATCTATATGTCTGTTTTTGTGCCAGTACCGTACTGTTTGGATTACTGTGGCTTTGTAATATAGTCCGAAGTCAGGAAGCATGATTCTACCATATGACCCAGAAATTCCACTTCTGGATATATATCTGATAAAAAGACAAAAGCATTAGTTTGAAAAGATATGTGTACCCCAATGTTCGTAATAGCACAATTTACAATTACCAAGATATGAAAGCAGTCTAAGTGCCCATCAACAGATGAATGGTTGAAGACGTGGTGGTATATATACACAATGGGATATTACTCAGCCATAAAAAAAGGAACGAAATTGGGTCATTTGCAGAGACATGAATGGACTTAGAGGGCATTATGCTCAGTGAAATGAGTCAGACAGAGATAGATAATCACTGTATGGTATCATGTGGAATCTAAAATATACAACAAACTGCTGAAGATAACAAAAAAAAGAAGCAGACTCACAGATAGAGAGAACAAACTAGTGGTTACCAGTAGTGGGGAGGGGCAATATAGGGGTGAGGTAGTGGGAGGTACAAATTATTGGTTGTGAGATAAGCTCAAGGATGTATTGTACAACATGGGAAATATAGCCAATATTTTGTAACAACTGTAAATGGACAGTAACCTTTAAAAATTGTATGAAAACTTTTTAAAAAGGAAATTGTCTATTTCAATTAAATTTTAAAATTTATTGACAAAGCATTGTTCAAAATACTTTGCTATTCCTTTACTGTCTATAGAATCTTTAATAATTTAGGATCCAGTGATGTCCCCTATTGCATTCCTAATATTGGTAATTTGTGTCTCTTCTCTTTGTTTCTTAACCAGTCCAGCTAATAGTTTATTAATTTTGTTGATTTTTCAAAAATTTTGGTTTAATTCATTTTTCTCTATTGTTTATCAATTTTCTATTTCATTGATGTCTGCTCTTTATTATTTTCTTCTGCTCATTTTGGGTTAATATTCTCTTCTTTATCTAGATTCTTAATGGGATACTTGGTTCATTGATTTTGAGCCTTTTAAAAAAATCGTTTTATACCATTTAAAGCTATAAATCCCTGTTTTATATATTATGTTTTCATTTTAGTTTAGTTCAAAATATTTCCTAATTTCTCATATGATTTTGGTCTTGACCCATAGATTATTTACAAGTATTTTCCTTAATTTCCAATTATCTGCGAATTTTCCACACATTGTTCTGCTATTGATTTCTACTTTGATTCTCGAAAGAATGCCGAAAGAACATAGTCGGTATGATTTTAAATCTTTTAAGTGTACTGAAAGCCTCTTTTTGGAGTTCAGCATATGGTTTATCTTGGTGAATATTGCGTATGTCCTTGAAGTGCATGTATATACTGCTGTTGTTTGTTGGAGCAGTCTATAAATGTCACTTAGGTCAGATTCGTTAAAAGTGTTGTTCATGTTTTCCATATATTTACTGATTTTCTGTCTACTTCTATTGATTATTGAAAGAGTGCTGGAGTTTCCGACTATGGTTGTAAATACGTGGCTTTCTTTGTGAAGTTCTGTCAGGTTTTGTTTCATGAAGATCAGTTTTGAAGCTCTCTTATTTAGGATTGTTATGGCATCTTGATGACTTGACCCCAATATCATTATATGATGTTCCTCTTTATCCCTGTTAACATTCCTTGTTCAGAAGTCTATTTGGCTGATGTCAATATAGCCACTGCAGCTTTCCTATGATTGTTGTTTACATGCTATAACTTTTTCCTGCCTTCGACTTTCAGCCCATTTGTGTCTTCATATTTAAAATAGGTTTCTGGTACATAATATATAGTCGGGGTTCGCACTTTTTTATTCTAGTCTGAAAGTCTCTGCCTTTTCATTGTAACTTTTAGGTCACTTATATTTGATGTATTATTTACATGTGTGCATAAGTCTGTCATCTTGCTATGTGTTTTCTACTTGCCCCATCTGTTCTTTGTTCCTCTTTTCCTCCCTTCTTTTGGATTATTTGAGTATTTTTAAGGGTTCCATTTTTTCTCCATTTTTTATTTTTATTTTTTTGGATGCACTGTGCAGCTTGCGAGATCTTAGTTCCCCAACGAGGGACTGAAGCCGGGCCCTCAGCAGTGAAAGCATGGAGTCCTAACCACTGGACTGCCAGGGAATTGCCTCTCTATTATTGATATATTAGCTATGCTTTATTTTTAAAAGTTACTCTATGGTGTACATTATGTATCTTTAATATATCACAGCATAACTTCAAATGATACATTAGTACTTCCTGAACCTTACGACAACATACTCCTATTTTCTCCTTCCCACTTTTTGTGCTACTTTTATCATAGATTATCATATATCAACATATGTTATAAACTTCCTGATAATGTATTACTGTTTTTATTTTAAACAGGCAATTATCTTTTAAAGAAATTTAAAATGAGAAATATTTTTTTTTATTGAAGTATAGTTGATTTACAATATTGTGTTAGTTTCAGGTGTACAGCATAGTGATTCCTTTTTTTTCAGATTATATTCCATTATAGGTTACTATAAGATTCTGGGTATAATTCCCTGTGCTTTACAGTAAATCCTTGTTGCTTGTCTATTCTATGTGTAGTAGTTTGTATCTGTTGAGCCCATACTCCTAATTTGTTCCTCCCATTTGGTAACCATAAGTTTGTTTTCTATGTATGTGAGTCTATTTCTGTTTTGAATGTAGATTCATTTGTATTATTTTTTAGATTCCACATCTAAGTTGTATCATATGGTATTTGTCACTCTGAGTATTCTCTAGGTCTACCCATGTTGCTGTAAGTGGCAATATTTCATTTTTTTGTGGCTGAGTAATAGTCCATTTGTATATGTATACCACATCTTCTTAAGCCAGTTGTCTGTTGATGGGCATTTGGGTTGCTTCCATGTCTTGGCTATTGTAAATAGTGGTGTTATTTTTTTTACATTTATCTTCCTATTCATTATTTCCAGTGTTATTTATTCGTTGTTACATTCATTTTGTATCTTTTGCAGTGCAGGCCTTTCAGTGACAAATTCTCTCAACTTTTCTATGCCTGAAAAAGTCTTAATTTTGTCTTCATTTTTGGAAGATATTTTTCCTGGCTCTAAAATTCTATATTAACAGTTTGTTTTCCTTTCAGCCCTTTGAAAATGTCATTTCATTTTTTTCTGGATTGCATAGTTTTTGCTTGTTTGTTTGGGTTTTTTATCCTGGATTGCATAGTTTTTGACACGAAGATTTTTGTCATTTTTATCTTTATTCCTCTGAATTTAATATGTCTTTTTCCCGTTCTGCTTTTAAGATTTTTTTCCTTTGGTATTTATTTTCAGTAATTTGATTATGATGTGCCTTGGTATGGTTTTCTTTGTGTGTATCCTGCTTGGGGTTCATTGAGTTTCTTGAGTCTGCAATTTATAGTTTTCATTAAATTTGGAAAATATTTGAATCTATTCTCTTCCAATAATTTTTTTTTTTTT
>NW_006786690.1:11399465-11400273 GCF_000442215.2 Lipotes vexillifer | reverse complement strand
TTTGCGATACGCGGGCCTCTCACTGTCGTGGCCTCTCCCGTTGCGGAGCACGGGCTCCGGACGCGCAGGCCCAGCGGCCATGGCTCACGGGCCCAGCCGCTCCGCGGCACGTGGCATCTTCCCGGACCGGGGCACGAACCCGTGTCCCCTGCATCGGCAGGCGGACTCTCAACCACTGCGCCACCAGAGAAGCCCTCTCTTCCAATAATTTTCTCCTCACCATGATGCATATGTTAGACCACTAGATAGTATCCTGTAATTCAATGGGATTCTGTTCATTTTTCTTTCTGAAATTTATTTTGGATTGTTTCTATAGCTACATCTCCTGGATCACTAACTTTATTCTTTAGTATTTAATTTGCTGCATTTAAATTGCTAATCCTACCCAGTGAATTTTTAATTTCAGATATTGTCCTTTTCATCTCTAGGAGTTCCACTGGTTCTCTTTACATCTTTGATTTCTCTTCTCAGTGTATTCAGGTTTTCCTTTAAATACTTGAAACTAGTTAAAATAACTTTTTAAACCTCCTTCTCTGCTAATTGCATCATCTTTATCATTTCTGGGCCTGTTTCTTTGATCATTTATTTTTTTCCTGCTTCTGTGCCTGTCAGGTAATTTGTATTGGGTGCTGGACATTGTAAATTTTACATCTCAGGGATTAGATTTTGTTGTCTTCTTTTAGAGAGTTCTGGGCTCTGTTCTGGGGGGATGCATTTTACTTGCACGCAAGTCAGTTTCATCCCTTCTAGGCTTGTTTATACTTTGTTATGGTGGGTCTACAATAGCCTTTAGTAAAACTAATAGGTG
>NW_006786690.1:11387740-11399449 GCF_000442215.2 Lipotes vexillifer | reverse complement strand
GGGGGCGGGGAGGCGTCTCTACTGAATGACCCAAGTGATTGTTGAATCACCAGTGAGAACTCTGGCTGGAATCAAATGATTCACAAGCCTGTATGAGCTCTGGGAACCTGTCAGCTCATGACTCACTGGTTGGTCTTTACCTGCCTCATGGATTTTCATCATCTACGCGTGAGTCTCTGTTTTTAGCAAAGACTCCAGGGTATCCCTGTGCAGATCTGGGGAGCTCTTTTCCTACAAAGCCCCGTCTTCTCTAGGACTCAGCCCTCAGAGTCTCTGAACTCACATTTCACTCTCCTCACCTCAACTCAGCAAGTCCTCTGAACTCTGCTTGGGACCCCCTCCCTTCTCCACAGTCTCCAGACATAGAGTCAGGGTGATCATAAGGCTCGTCTTGCTTGCCCCCTCCCTTCTCCACAGTCTCCAGACATAGAGTCAGGGTGATCATAAGGCTCGTCTTGCTTGTTTTCGTTCTCTCAGGGGTCACAGATCTGCTTTGTCTGCTGTCCAGTGTCTGAAAACTGTTGGTTCATATATCGTGTCCAATTTTCCAATTATTGACGGCAGGACAGTAAATCAGTTCCCAGTTTTCCCATCATGACTGGAAGCAGAAATCTCTAACAGAACACATCTTTAAACAGAGTCAAATTTGATTATTTTGTCACTAACCCTCACCCATTAGTAATTTATTCCAAATATAATCTTATGTATACATTTGTTCAGAATATTATTGTTATGATTGATGCTGTTATTGAAGTCACAAAAGAATTATAACTATCAAGTATTAAATGTTTATTATTTGTCAGTTATGGTGCTAAGCATTTTACCATTATTCTTTTCAGTATCACTATCTTAAAATTGAGGTAACTGAGAGTATGGGACAGTAATGGTGGAGTCAGGATTCAAGCTCAAGTACCATATTTTTGTAACCCACCCCACTTTGTTTTGCATTTACCAAACCTTTGGTGGCATGAGGAAGAGGAGGGAGGTGTATGTGATTATGGCAGATAGAAGCTCTATACCATGTTTCTCAAATTGAGGTGAGATGAAAGGGATATAGTTCCCCGGGTTCTATCTCAAAACATCTTTGTCATCATCTCTGAGCAGTTATATATGTAATCTGTATTTTATTTAAGTTCTCAAGGGGTTCTTATACACAAACATTTGAGAATCATTACCCTGACTGAACTGAGGATTTAATATGTTTCCTCGTGTTATTCTTAGCACTAACTGCTTCCAAACGATCAAGGAATCTCCTTCTTTACTTGCACGCCTGCTGATCCCCACCGCTCCACAATTCCACCATCAAATATTTGAACTCCAAGACCTCCAGCATCCTCTATCCCACCAAATTAAAAAATAAAGAGGAATTTCCACCGTAAAATCTGTTCCATGGTGAAAAACTGTTTCCTGGCCATTATCTATACCTGTTTTTTGTCATTTGCATTTAAATATAGTGACTTTCTCGTTAGAAAAACCCCAACAGTCAGTCGCAAGCTTTCAATTAGCCTCTGATACCCTCTGCTTTGAATCATAAAGCTTCTAACTACAAAGTCTTGCTTATATCAAAACATAATGTTTTGAACTTTGGATTGAGGCATTCGACTCTATAGACTTTAGTTCCCATGTTTTTCAAATTAGTGGGTTAGATACTTGAAGGCTCTTGCAGCTCTAAAATGTTATTATTTAAAATATTAAATTTTTTAATAGCAAAAATTTATCCGTGTCTTTGCTTTGTTTTTAAACTACTTTAAAGAGATTTTGCTTCTACAATTATATTCTCTGCAATTAATACTACAAGTCACAAGAATGCACGGTAGCATTTCCTGGCAACCCCAGATGGCAAAAATGCACCATGAAACAGCCTTTCCTCTTCTGAAATGCTCATTCAGGCTCTTTGAAGGGTACAGCATGACTTACAAAATTTGGTTTGTCAAGGTGGAGAAGATTTATTGATCGAGGTGTAGCCAAACAATCAAAGGAAATGCTGAGTGTTTGTCTTCTTTAAAAAAAAATCCATCTCAAAGTCAAAACCAACCAAGAACATTTTGTATTGAGAATGGCCAAGCAAAGAAAAACACAGAGCTTTTTATCTGTGGTAAGAAGAGGCTTTGTCTGTCTCCTTTTTATTTAAATGGGAGCGTTTGGGTTATAAGATACTGTGAATTGTTGAGTAGCTCTTACTGAAAGTGTAGCATAGAGGGTATTTAATTACTCCTCTATGAGGCGCATGATGCATTTTAAAGCCTGGACCTGGGTTTTCTTACCAAGGATGTAGAAACCAGTAACAGAACTTAGTATTTATAATTTTGTCCCTGGCTCACTAAGGCAGCCCTAGCCAGCTGTGCAGTCAAAGTTACTGCATTTATTTGATCAGAAAATGATCACTGTGTACTATAAAAGCATCATTCATTTCTTAGTACCATTGATCTCCAGAGAGTTTCACTCAGACCTTGCCAGGAATTTCAAATGCCAGGTGGTGGGGCTATATTTTTCTATGATTAATCGTATAGTCCAAATTCAGTGAATACAGCTCATTAAAGAGAGCAGACTTCCTATTAATGAATGCTTAGTGCCAGAATTCAAGACTCAGAAGTTCCAGACCTAGAAATAAGGCAGACACTGGATTCTAAAAGAGGAGCCGTTACCCAAGGGCATCCCTGGAGAGACTCTTGCCAGATTCCTTCGGCACATATTGGAGTACGACCCCTCAAGAGCTAGTTCACTTCGATATTATGCGTTTCATATTTCATTCACCGTAAGGGCTTTATCGCCAAATATGACTGTGAAGACACAGGACCTAATTTTTAACGCTCAAATTATCCACTGTCCGTTCAACCCTAACAAACTTGTTAGAGGCTGTCCGAAAAACTTGGTCTGAAAACCAGGTATGGACTGATGACGTCACTTTATCCAACCAGATGCATTTGAACTATAGAAAATGGTCTTGCAAAACTCTGTTCATATTTAAAGACTTAGTTAGGTCTCCTCCCCATTCCCACAACTTTATTTGCCCTTCTTTGCTCCTCGGGCAGCCTCCAAACAGCCTCCTGGAATCAGTCTCATTTGTCTCATGTCCGTTCCATACACAACCTCTTGATTACAGTGTTATAGGAAAGCGACATCTGAAATCAGTGTCAGTCGTTTTCAATCTTTTATCTGAAGGAAAGGCCTCTTGTACTGGAATTGACGAGGTTAGTCCCGCAGTTTAGTGACTGATACCAACAAAGCTTTATTTCTCATTCATACTAGATACAGTTTTGAGTCATGGTGGCGGGGTGGGGGCGGGATGTTCTAATATCTCCTCACTCAGGAGCCAAGACAAATGGAGCCGCTGTCACCACCTGGAGTGGCACCCAATCGGTGCAGCAGGGGGAGGGAACATAGCAAATCACACATTTTTTCTTAAAGACTCTAAGAAGTGCTTCCACTTGCATTGCACGTGGCCAAATCATGCTACCTGATGGATGAGCAGAGAGATGTGATCCTACCACAGGCCCAGGAAGGGAAGACCTGAATACATTGGGGGACCGCACAGACAACTACATAGTCTATCATTCTGGTCACCAAACAGTTCACCTTCTTTCTTATGCACGAAAATACCCTTGTCCCTTATGAAAGTTCCATTCAGGCAGGACATGAAGCTCAAGGTCCAGGATCTCTGAATGATGTAAGGTAGTCTCTACATCAAGTCTGCGTCCAGAACTGAAAAGATGAGGAAGCTGTTCATCACACATGCACTCTCTAATGACGGCATAGGGACAGGGTAAGATTAATAAATGCTCCCATGCATAAAGGGGAAGGACACTAGTCTGTAGCAGTTCTGTAATCCTGCTGGGCAGACATTGTGAGGTTTCCCTCCCCAGAGGAAAGATCATGATCCCATTCTCTTGGAATTTCTCCCCTGTCCATTGTCCTTTGGGAGCCCCATCTCTGTCCTCTAGGAGATTCTTCCTTTGCAAACATCCCCCTTGGCTACATTTGAATTGGGAAATAAGTCTTCCTTTGGAGAAGAATACCTTTCCCAGCTCGCGCTCTGCATGTGCAGAGTTGGGGCCCAAAAGGTGACTTGAAGTCTAGAACCATCACTTCCTCTTTTAGTCCCAGTGACGTAGCCTTTATTATTACAACTTGCCTCCCGAACATGCCTTGTTAACTTTGTGATTCCAGCCAACAATTTGTGCTGATAGCCACACCCATCATTCATTTCAAAATACAACCCTCATATTTGCTGTATTTCCCTGCTTTCCTACTGCCTGCTTCCTTCTTTCTCAAAATAAATCACTACATCTTGAACCTATCAGGTGTTGGTGAGGGAATCACATCCTTATTTATGTTTTTCCCCTGAGATATTTGGCCCACTTGATAGGATTCACTGGATCTTTAGTTGACACCTTAATCCAGTCAAAAATTCAACCATTAGTTATGATGGCTACACCCTTCATCTGACTCCTGCCACAGACTGAGTTTTTGCTTTTGACCTTTACGGTTCCAAGATTTGAACGTGTGGAGCAGGTAGTTGAGAAGCAGTTGTCCCTTCCAACCTTAGGAGCCTTTGAATCATGGACCCCTTTTCCTTTCCTTTCCTGTTTGCAAACTGACCAATTCCTTTATGAGTTCATCTCGTACTTGGAATACCTCGCCAAATGCAGCCAATAGCTGCATTTTAAGTCAGTCTCCTCTGACTGTTTTCCTATCCTATTCTGTTTTCCAACCTGTTCACCTAAGTGTGCATTATATCTTTAAGGATGTGATGTGCTTCCCAGTGTCACCACAGGTGACAATCTGCCAAACATTTTTCTACTCCCTAATGTGGATCACCATCTCCCCATGACTACAGTTTCTTTGCTAATTCCTAGTGACTGCTGACCCAACGGCACAGCTTTTAGGTTTGGATTACAGCAGCAGCTCACTGCAAGGTGCCAGTTTCTGTATGAGTGAGTATGGGCTATGTGTACTGCAGTAACAAGCATCCTTAAATCTCAGTGCCTTAAAAAAAAAAAAAAAAAAACACTTATTTTCTGCTTATATCACATGTCCATTTCCAGTTAGCAGACGTCTCTGCCCCATGAAGCTCTCACTGAGGGACCCACAGTCATGAAGCTTTGACAATCTGAAATATCTCCAGTAACCATGACAGGGAAGTGAAGGAAGCAAATGTTTCATCTTCCTAGAAATGGCCAGGCAGCACTGCTATTCACATTTCTTTGGCCAAAAGAAGACATGTGACATTAATTGACTTCAAGTATGGGAGTGCCAGCCTGCTAAGTTTCTGAAAAGGAGGAAGGTGCTCAAACTATAGATTTCTACCTCATCACTGTTATTCCCTAGCCCCCTCCCACAGGCTCCATGTTTTAAAGGATTTTTACCAGCCAAACCACGTTAATTATGTGATAGTTTCTCCACTTAAAGTATTCAAAGACTTATAGGTGCAAATACAGATGTAGCTTTCTAAACAGTTACTGAATATCAAAACTATCTGGGGCTTCCCTGATGGCGCAGTGGTTAAGAATCCGCCTGCCAATGCAGGGGACATGGGTTTGAGTCCTGGTCCAGGAAGATCCCACATGCCACAGAGCAACTAAGCCTGTGTGCCACAACTACTGAGCCCATGTGCCACAACTACTGAAGCCCACGCACCTAGAGCCTGTGCTCTGCAACAAGAGAAGCCACCGCAGTAAGCCCGTGCACCACCACGAAGTGTAGCTCCCCCTCGCCACAACTAAAGAAAGCCCGTGCACTGCAACGAAGACCCAACACAGCCAAAACTAAATAAAATTTTAAAAACTTAATTTATCAAAAAAAGATTTTAAAACTATCTGTGTAACCTTATTGAAAATTAATGCACAATTTCCATTAGGCTGTATAAAATTATGAACATGGCCCATGAACCCACATAATTGCCTCTGGGACCCTAGAAATTCAGGTGCCTTGGGAAGGTGGCCATTATTAGGTCTTTATCAAGTAGGTTCTGTGCACAGAATTTTCTAGGGAGAAGAAAAAGAGCTGAAAGGGGAGGAAAAAGGGCAGAGACAGTAATCTAATTTATAATTTTGCCTGGGCCCTGTCTACACCCACCAGTACCCCTACTAGCTCAAATGGCCATGTTCTTCTGAGTGCATTATTCTCCCCCTCCCTCCCTCCTCCTCCTCCCCTCCCCTCCTTCCTCCTCCTTCTCTCTCTCCCCCTCCCCCTCACTCCATCCCTCCATCCCCCCTCCTCCTCCCCCTCCCTCCTCCTCCTTCTCTTTCTCTCTCCCCCCACTTCCTCCTTCCCTCCATCCCCAAATCTCTGATGTTCTTCCACCGTGGTGATTAAAAGCAAACAGGAGCCACCATCTCTCTGAGCATTAAAGCCAAAAAGACCCAGCTGAGACAGTGTAGAGCTGCAGTCATCTAAATTATTATATATTTGTAAAGGAAGCCTCACTTTTCCTGTGTGTGTCTCCTTTACTCTCACACTACTACCCCACACATAGCACAACACTTCTGATGCCAGAGGTGTGGGTTTTTTCCCCCCACCGCAAGCAATTCTCTGCAACATCAGCTGGATGTCTTACAGTTTAACTGACTACCACCCCACACATAGCACAACACTTCTGATACCAGAGATGTGGGTTTTTTCCCCCCCACCGCAAGCAATTCTCTGCAACATCAGCTGGATGTCTTACAATTTAACTCAGTTCTGATGCTATCAACCTGGAGGTAGCATCAGCTCCCACAGGGTCAGGGCTCAGTCCTACAAGACATGCTTCTGACCAATCAGCTATAAATCAAAGGTCCCCACGACCCCTTCCTTGGGTTTGATTATTTGTTATAAAGTTTCACAGAACTCAGGAAAAGAGTTTATTTACTGTTTGCTAGTTTATTACGAAAGAATACGATGAAGTATAGAGATGAATATCCAGAGGGAAGACATGCACAGGGCAAGGTGTGGGAAAGGGCATGGAGCTTCCACACTCTCTCCAGATGCTCCACTCTCCCAGCACCTCCATGAATTCACCAACCCAGAAGCTCTCCAAATCCAGTGCTTTGGGGATTTTTATGGAGGCTTCATCATGTCAGCATGATTGATCATTAACTCCATTTCCAGCCCCTCTCCCCTCTCTGAAGAATAGGAGGTGGGGCTGAAAATTCCAGGCTTCTAATCATGGTTTGATCTTTCTGATGCCCAGCACCTGTCCAGGAGCTCACAGGAGTCACCTCATTAGAATAAAAGACACTGCTGTCACCCAGGAAATTCCAAGGGATTTCGGAACTTTGTGTCAGGAGCCAGGGTCAAAGACCAATCTTAGAACAAAAGATGCTCCTAGTATTCTTATCACTTAGGCAATTACGAGGGTTTGGGGAGCTCAGTGCCAGGAACCAGGGGCAGAGAACAATCTATGTATTTTCTATTCTCTCACAGTATTCAATACTGACTTGAAAATGCTGACTTAAGAACATAGTATGTTTGCTTCTCTACATTTCCAATTAGCTTTATTCCTTGTTTAGAACATTTCTGAGAAAATACCAAAGATCAGTAACCCAAACTCCTTACATCAATCATACATGACCTTTTAGCATCATTTGACACAGCTGGTTACTCCCTTCTTCTCAAAACACTTTCATCGTGTGGCTTCTGGGACAACCCTCTCTCTTGATTCTCCTCTGACTGTACAAGCCACTGCTTTTCCATCTTCTTTGCTGATCTCTCTACATCCGCCTCGCCTCTTAGCGGTGTGACCACCCCCCCGCCCCAGGATTCCAGTCCAGGGAACTCTTGTCAAAGCTATACTCACTCCACAGGCGACGTCACCTGGTTTACTGGCTTTGAAAACCATCTCTGCATTGAGGACTCCCCGGTTTCTATCCCAAATCCAGACTTCTGCTGTGAACTCCACATTCTTATATCCAACTGCCTACCTGACATCTCCACTTGGGTGTCTCATGGCCATCTCAAACCTAGCAAAGCCAAAGACTCACATTCTGGTTTCATCTCTCAATGATGCCCACCACCACCACCACTTCGTAGCAAAAGAGAACTTCTTCCTTCCTCATGCTCAGACTGCAAACCTCAAAGGCGTTCTGTTGCCAAAATTCAGCCTCTGTACCCCGACGCCAAATTAAACCTTGGAGACAGAGTTTTTGGGTGAACCAGAAAAGAATAGCTTTATTGCTTTGCCAGGCAAAGGGGGGCCACAGCGGGCAAATGCCCTCAAGACAGTGTGTCCCAACACTGGGGAGTTTGTGAGGAGTTTTACAGTCAAGAGGCAGTGTTGCTGGTAAGGATCAGGCCTGCATTCCTTCAATCTAGAGCTCTTCTGGCATCAGGTGGTCTCGTGATCTGCGGTTCTCAGGGTTATTGAACTGTGCCCTTCCCTCTGGAATATCTCCCAGGTGGTGGAGGTTTTAGCTGTGCAGAAGAGATCAAAGATATCCTTATGTGTATCCCTTGAGGATGAACCAGGACCCTGCCCCAAGGCTGCACTACTGTTTCTTGACTGCTCCTTCCTTGTCTCTGCATCCCCTTCCTTCCCTGATTAGCAACTGTTTGAACCTGCCCTTTGGAACTCAGGGAAGGGGACACAGAAAGGCTTTTGTGCCCAAGAGCCCCACAACATCCTGCTCAGTTTCAAGTCTTGATGTGTCTCTTTCTATCACATGTTCTATAGAACACACCTAGACATTTTACTTGTCCTTCCTCAGAATATATCCAGAATCCAAATTCTGTACCACCTCCATCTCCACCACCCTGGTGCAAGCCACCATCTCTCACTTGCATTGTTGCATTGGCTCCCTGATGGGTCTCCTTCCTCCCATCCTTGCCCTCCACACTCATTTCTTAACAAAACGGAAGTCAGAATGACCCTTTTTAAATGAATTCAGATCAAGGCATACCGCTGCTCAAAACCCTCCTTTGGATTCCCCATCTCACTCAAAATACTATTCTAAATCCTTACTTACCCTGGCCAGCAAGACCGTGCACGCTCTGGCTTCCCTACTCCCTCTCACCTCACCTCTTTCCCCTCTTTGCCTCCTTCACCTGCCTGAGCCACCCTGGAGCCCTGCCTGTCCTCAGCCATGCCAAGCACTCCCCCAACCCACGGCTGTGCACTTGCTAGCCACCCAGTCTCTGCACAGCTCCCTTCTGCACTTCTCTTCTAGGACCAAGTTCATCTGTAGGCTTCTAGTCTTCTCAGGGTGGTTTTTTTAATGATCGCCCCACATATAATGCAACCCCTTCCCTCATTATCTATCCCCCTTGTTCTGCTTTGTGTTCTTTAGAGCCTTCACACTACACATTTTTTGCTGGTTTAGGCATCACGAGTCTCGTCCTGTCAACATTAGCTCCATGAGGGCAGCCCTTTGCCTTTTGTGTTCACAATCCCAATGCCTAGAACAGCACCTGGAACAGAGTTAGTGCTCGGCAAATGCTTAATCAATGATTGGAGAAATATGTCAGCATAAGTTAAGAGGTGTGCCCTGAGGAATTATGTATTTAAAAAGATAAAGAGTCGATGTTTCCAAATGATGATTTTTTTATAAACTAGAGGGGCTTCAAAGTTATCCATAATCCAATGTCTCTGTGACTGACTTGTATTTCAATTTATTCTCTTAAATAGTAGAGAAAGGGTGGAATTACAGCCGGCAGGTCAGGAACCCATGATCACACATATCCTGAGCTCCAGCCACCCAAGACCCTGTTTACTATTCCCCAACATGCCCAGCCCTTCCCACTCTTTCAGAGACCCCTTCCTGGATGCCCAACCAACTCATTTTCCATAGTTAATCCCATTCCTAGCTCCAGTGCCACATCTTCAAGAGGCCCTCTCATTCCCCCAGCTGGCCTCAATCTCTCCCTTCTCTATTTTTCCTTAGGGCTAAGCATCTATCCCTTTTCTATTTCTGTGATTTAATAATGTGTGTGCCTGCCTTTCTCACTTTCTAGGGTCTGAGTCTTTGAGAGCTGTCTCCTATTCATGCCTGATTACCCGGTAGCGTTTTGAATGCAGGTAGCTGTAAAGATTTGTGAATTAAAACCCTGTAAGTTTGCAATAGACTGACTCCCCACTTTCACTATTTAAGACCTTTTCCTGGGACCGTGGATGTGATCCTCCTGTCTACTCAAAAGAGAATGGGCTGTCATCAGCCCCACAGTGTCACCAGTGTAAACACTCATCCAGTGTCTCCAATACTAAATTTACAGGTAGCCACAGAAAACGGTCTCCTCTGATGGACCATGGAAAAACAATTGTGCTCACGTACGAATGCTTAGAGAAGGGGGAAATTAAAAAGATGGTCTTGCTAAGCTATCTAGAAGAGAATCTTTCAGAATAAAATTACATTAGCATCAGAGATTCTAGTATCTAAGCCCTTGGATCACTTACTTTTTCCTTATAAATATTTTTGTATGTTCAGTGAACAGAGATGTCTCTGGCTCATGTAAGGTGAATAACTTTTAATCTTTTTCTTCAACTATATACCAGGAAGACAAAAAAATATGACCTGTTTTTTCCCCATGGAGTAACAATTTAAGCCTCCAGCAATGTCTGTGCTACCCTTCATCTACTACTTTTAGTTTTCCACTGTCCTTGGTCCAAATGTTCCTCCTCCTACCCGTCTTAAGTCTCTTTAGCTGCAGTAGATATATGTGTGTGAATTTCAAAGGAGATACATTGCTAGTGTTTGTTATGCTTTTCCACTTTTCTCTGTATCTCTTCTCTGCTCTCAATTACCCCCCTCCAAATCTTCCCTTACTTCTTAAAGTCGTGTGTGTGTGCGTGAGTGTGTGTGTGTGCGTGCACGTGCATACGTTGAGAAGACAGTCCTAACTTAAGAAGCTCCAGATTCTGTGTACACTTGGTGGATCAAAGGATTGTGTCTTTATCAAGATACCCCTATAAAACCATACCTCCTAAGACATATTTTGCAAAGTTTGTTGGGAAGCTGCCACATTTAAGAGAAGCATTAGTAAAATGATTACTCAGAAGTTAAGTCATCAGAATGTAGAAGGATATAGAACATACATTCAAGACTTGGATGTAAAAAAAAAAGAGAGAGAGAGAGAGAAATGCAACTCAAACCACCTCAACCAGAATAAGAATTTTAACTATTCAGATGACCAAACAGTCTAAGTGTATCCCAGCTTCAGGCTTTCTTAGATCCAGGTACTGAAACAATGTTGTCAGAAATCTCTCTCTCCTTCTCTCAGCTCTCTTTTACCCTTTGTTGGCATCCATTCTCGGGCTGATCTTCCCACAGGACGATGAAATGTCCATTAAGAACGCTGAGCCTGCGATCGACTAGATTAGTAGCTCCAGCAGAAGGAGATTGTCTCTTTTCAGTGGTTCTAGAACAAGTCCCAGGGAAATCATCCACTTGCCCAATTTGGGGATTTTTCTCACCAGTGAGCCAATGACTGTGGCCGGGGGAAGGAGGCTGAAGTCAGTCCCACCCGAACCACGTGGGAGAGGAGATGGCCCCCGCCATGGAAATTCAGATGCTATTACCAGGAGAGGGAATAGACATTATCAGACAAAAATGACACCTATCCATATGAAGTGGTGTACTTTATATGAAGAAACATGGAACGCATTGGAGAAGACTCGGAGGGGGAAGAGCACTTAGATATGACCCACAGGGATGCAGCAGAACATGGGTCGGGGGGGGGGGGGGGGTGGAGCCAGGGGGGTCCGCTTCCAAAGTCTGCAGAGCAATTTAACTGGACAGC
>NW_006786690.1:11350743-11387057 GCF_000442215.2 Lipotes vexillifer | reverse complement strand
GGGGTGGGGTTGAGCCAGGTGTGTCCGCTTCCAAAGTCTGCAGAGCCATTTAACTGGACAGCAAAAGCAAGGGGCGTTAAGGCAGCCTGACCCAAAGTTGAAGCCCACCACTGCCTCTAAGTAACTCAGCCATGTTTCTTAACTTCCTGGATGCCAGTTTCCCCCCAGTTCAAAGGATGGGTCTCAAGGATGTTAATGAGCCCGTGTTTGGGTCCCAGGCAGCTCAGTGCTCAGCTCTGGGAGTCACTGCTCAGTGTCCGCCTCTCCATCACCCCCTCCCCTTCTAGCATGTTGCACATGCTGGGTTTGTTTCAAGATTGCCTTCTGGGGAGGAAGAGTCTAATTTAATAACACTTGCTATTAAAGAATTCCTAACACTTCCTAGAGCTTGCTAATCACATGCATTAACAAGGACAGAGTACTGCCAATTCCAAACAGCTGGAAGCTGCTTGAGGCACCCTCAGCTCATGACAGTGTGACAGCTGTGCAGGTTCTCTCTGAATTCATTGGAATGGCACCTCTGCAGTACAGAAACAGAGGAAGCCCCGTGACAAACGGAAAGAATCATCGTGTTAGATGGGCACTGGGAGAAGATGGAACGCTATTAACTTGAGAAGACAGCAGTTCTCTTCTTACTGTGGGAGATAATTTCTTGCTGGGCAGTTAGAGGACGTAGGCCAGTGCCTGTTTCTCTTTCTGCTATCTTCCCTTTTCTTTCCTCATCTCAACGTCCCCAAGGCTGGTGTTAGGCTGAGACTCAGAAGAGTGAGGCTCTCACCATCCCTGCTGTGGCAGTGGGGGAAGGTAGCGTCTGACCAAAACACAGTCAGGCTCCTCCTTTCAGGACCACAGCTGGACCAGCTAATCCCCCTGGGAGTTTCTTTGCACGTGTCAGAAGCAAACTGAAGATATTGGTACTGAAGTTTGGTAAGGCCAATCCAGGACTACCACTTGGAGAGCTGGACTTCTCATCAGGAACCGTGACTCTCTGCTTTGCAAGGACGTAAATACGTGTATGTATGTAGATACGTGTATGTGGTCATCAAGTCTTTCAGAAGAACCCAGGCAACTGGAAAAAACTAAAATGCTGATGAAAAGGGATGGTTATGTACATTATGCTACATACATGCAATGGAGCACTGCGTAATCATTTCAAAGAATGAGACATACTATATGTGGTAATATGGAAAGACTTCTAGGATATATTGCTATCTGGAAAATTCAACCTGCAGAACAGCAATAGCTTATGTAGGGTATATACAGTTTCATAAATAACAGTGCATGCATATACATTTATATGTTGATGTATGAACAGAAAAGAATGCTAGAATCTCTGGATTATAGCTAGGCCCACACCTCCTAGAACTACACTTTCTAGACTCCCTTGCAGCTAAGATTTGCCCAGTGGTGTGAGCATAAAATGACGTGTGCAACTTCTGGACCCTAAATGGAATGGCAATGTCCTGTGACACATCCCCTGCTGTGGAAGTGGTGGTGAGCTCTCTCCTATCGTGTAGACAAGGGAAACTGTGAAACAGCGCGACAGAAGGAGCTTGGACTCCCACCCGAAAGGCAGTCATTACAGCCAGGATGGCCCACTGTGACGTGGGAGAGACATCAGCTCATTTCTTATTTATGCACCTCTATGTATGTTTCAGGGTCTCTGTTTAGCAGTGGTTTCTATCCTTATATGAGCAGAACATCCCTCAGATAGTTGACAGTGGTTACCTCTGAGGTATGGCATTGCAAGTGGACAAGTAGGGAGAAAGAGATTTTTACTACTTTACTTTTTTATTGTATATGCTGATTTTTTTTAAAAAATTTTGCAGTTAGTATGTTTTGCTTGTTAACGTTCTTGGACCTCATTTGCCATATTGGGTTAATTACAAGCTTTGGCTCATGGTACACTCTCATCATTGGTCCATGCAGGGCCTGCTTTTGTTTAACTACTTATTTCTTTAAAAGAGTAATAAGCACCATCTTTTCACCTCCCACAACAAAACCTAGACCTTCATCTACATATACTGCCCACCCGACCCCATCCTCTGGAGTACTTAATTATTTGCCCCACCTGGGGTAGCTAATCATTCTCTCGAATTCCATCTTTCCCCTGCTTTTCTTCTTCTGTATTTTTATTGCATCTGTATGTACTCCTTAAAAGTCCATTTTTACTTTAGTTGACTTCGTTTTTATAAAAAAGATACCATGATATATATAAACTTTTGAGACTTTTTTTTCACTTCTAAGATTCATCCACATTTTTGCAAGTTGCTCTAGGTCAGGGATCTGAAAACTTTTCCTGTAAAGGGCCATATGGGAAATATTTTAGACCCTGCAGGCCACCTATGATCTGTCACTTTGTTTATTTTATAACCCTCAAAAAATGTAAAAGCCACCCTTAGCCTGCAGACCATACAAAAGTAGGCCACGTAGTTTGCTGACCCCAGCTCTGGTTCATCAGTTGTGACTACAATTTCATATTAATTGTACTATGATTTATTAATGGGTTCTTCCATTAATGATACTTGGTTTATCTCCAGGCTTTTGCTATTAGGTAGAGTGTATTCTTAGTATCTCCTGTAATACATATGCAAGAGTTTCTTTGGAGAACTTTCCCAGGAGTGGAATTGCTGAGTAATGGGAGATGTGAATGTCCATCTTCGGGAGGAATGCTGAGGACAGCAAATCAAAGACAGGGCAGCACCAACCTTGTTATCGACCTCTGAAATTTGCGACCTCTGAAACGACTTCCCTGGCCATCTGAGCACCAAACTATTCATTTGTTATCTTGCTTTTTTGTGTGCTTGCTTTATCTTTGGGGCTTCACAACCCAGCTTGAATGTAATTCCTTCCCAGGCATGTCCTCTGGCAGCGTGATTGTACTACCCTCCTGTGCACCAGTGAATATAAACGTGGGCTCCAGCATTAGACTTGGACTTGGATCTAGGCTCTGCTAGTTTCTTGCCATTTGACCGAGGGCAAGTCACTTACAGATTCGAACTCGAGTTTTTACCTCTTTAAAGCAGTGAGAATACCAGTGCTCTAGTTCATTATGTGGTGGCAAAGAACAGGAAATCACTCTAAGTACCAAGCGAAAAGGAGACCGAGTGGAAGCCTAAGTAAGAGCTGGAGAAGTGACAACCTCTCGGGGACTCAGTAGAAGGGCCTAGTGGACCTGTCCTCACGATACTGCCATCAGCAGAAACTGGTTTCTGGCTCTGGGCCACTCCGGTTTTCATTCACTCATCAGATATTTATTGAGCACCTACTACTTTCCAGGCTCTTCTAATGCTTGCAATGCAGCAGTGATCCCTGCCCTTGAGGGGCTGACATTCTAGTGGGAGAGACACAAAAACCAGTGAACATAACCAATAAGAAGAGTGTAAACTATATTAGAAGTCGATGAGTGTCGTGGGTAAAGAAAGAGTACAGCTGGACAAAAGGTTGGGGGTGTTGAGGGGGAGGGCGCTACTTATGTGAAATAAAGTGCACTGGGTGGACTTCATTATGGGACTGACATTTGAGCAAAGACTTGAAAGAGGTGAGTGAAGGAGAATGTGGTCACCTGGTGGGGAGTGTTCCAGGCAGAGGAAACGTGGCTGAAAGACCTGGACTGAGGCTGGATCTGGCCCCGGGAGGCCAGCTGGAGCAGAGTGAGTAACAGAGGGGAGAAAGAGCTCAGGTCTGAATGTAATAAGGAGCCAGATCCTACAGGGCACTGTGAGCCATCACAGGGACTTAGATGGGAAGTCACTGTGGGGTTATGATCAGAGGAACAGCATGAAGAGATGATGAGCAGATGAAGGTGGGGCTGGGAGATCTGATTCCAAGTGCATTTGTGTGACTGCTGGCAGAGGCTTTACTTCCTCACCACGTGGACCCCTCCATGGGTTTGCTCATAACTTAGTAGCTGGCTTTCCCCAGAGCAAGAGATAAAAGAGAGAGAGACAGAAAGAGACAGAGAGACGGAGACAGAGGCAGACAAACAGAGAGACTGTCGTTTCTGCCTTATTCTATTCCTTAGCAGCAACACACTAAGTCCAGCCCACACTCAACACAGGAAGGGATTGATTGAACCAGGGAACAAATACCAGGAGGTGAGGATCCTCCTGGAGACAACCTAGGACAAGGAGAACAAGGGCAGAAACAGAGAAGCTGGTTAGAAGGTTCCTGCAGTGATTCAGGGTAGAGCTGCTGGTGTGTCTCTCGCTAGGGAGATAGCTGCAGAGGAGTAAGACATCGTGGGCTTCCGGGTATAGTTTGTCCATAAAGCGAAAGGAATCTCCTGCGTGGTTAGATGTGAGGGGTGAGAATAAGAAATGAGGTAGGGATGGCTCTGAGGCTTTTTGGCTTGAGCAACCAAAAGGATGGAGTTGCCCTTACTTGAGATGGTAGGATAGTAGCTAGGACAGTTTGGGATAGCAAGAGAAAATAAGACTATAGTTTGGACATGGATGCTACGTAAGCAGTTTGGGAAGGAAGATTCAAATTCCAGGGGGAGCAGATTTGAGTGACTTAGCTTGAGTGAATGATCTCTCTTTGGCTGGGGGAGGGCAGGGGTTTTGGGAAATTTTTTTGATGGTATTCACATAAGAAAATTAACATTTCAAAGTGTACAATTCAATGGCATTTAGTATGGTCACAGTGTTGGCAATCATAACCTCTGTCTAGTTCCAAAACATTTTCATCACCCCAAAGGGAATTCCTGTACCCGTTAAACAGTTGCTACCCCTCCCTCCCTTTCCCCAGCCCCTAGAAACCACTCATCTGATTTCTGTCTCTATGAATTTACATATTCTGGGTATTTCATTTAAATGGAATCATACAATATGTGACTCTTTGTGTCTGGCATCTCTTACTTAGCATAATGTTTTCAAGGTTCATCCACACTGTAGCATGTATCAGTGCTTCATTCCTTCTACAGCTGAATGATATTCCATAATATGGGTATATCATATATTGTTTCTCTATTCTTCAGTTGATAGACATTTGGGTTATTTCCACTTGGGGGCTATAATGAATACTGCTGCTGTGAGTATTCATGTACAAATGTTGGACTATTTTCAATTATTTTGGGTATATATCTGGGAGCCAAATTTCTGTTACATGGATAATTTTTTTTAACACCTTTATTGTAGAATAACTGCTTTACAGTGGTGTGTTAGTTTCTGCTGTGTAACAAAATGAGTCAGCTATACGTATACATATATCCCCATATCCCCTCCCTCTTGCGTCTGATCTCCCTGTGCTATGCAGCTGCTTCCCACTAGCTATCTACCATACGTTTGGTAGTGGATATATGTCCATGCCTCTCTCTCACTTCATCCCGGCTTACCCTTCCCCTTCTGCCTGTCCTCAAGTCCATTCTCTACATCTGTGTCTTTATTCCTGTCCTGCCCCTAGGTTCTTCAGAACCATTTTTTTTTTTTAGATTCCATATATATATGTTAGCATACAGTACTTGATTTTCTCTTTCTGACTTATTTCACACTGTATGACAGACTCTAGGTCCATCCACCTCACTACAAATAACTCAATTTCATTTCTTTTTATGGCTGAGTAATATTCCACTGTATATATGTGCCACATCTTCTTTATCCATTCATCTGTCGATGGACACTTAGGTTGCTTCCACGTCCTGGCTATTGTAAATAGAGCTGCAATGAACATTGTGGGACATGACTCTTTTTGAATTACGGTTTGCTCAGGGTATATGCCCAGTAGTGGGATTGCTGGGTCATATGGTAGTTCTATTTTTAGTTTTTTAAGGAACCTCCATACTGTTCTCCATAGTGGCTGTATCAATTTACATTCCCACCAACAGTGCAAGAGGGTTCCCTTATCTCCACACCCTCTCCAGCATTTATTGTTTCTAGATGTTTTGATGATGGCCATTCTGACTGGTGGGAGGTGATACCTCATTGTAGTTTTCATTTGCATTTCTCTAATGATTAATGATGTTGAGCATCCTTTCATGTGTTTGTTGGCAATCTGTATATCTTCTTTAGAGAAATGTCTATTTAGGTCTTCTGCCCATTTTTGGATTGGGTTGTTTGGATATTGAGCTGCATGAGCTGTTTGTATATTTTGGAGGTTAATCCTTTGTCAGCTGCTTCATTTGAAAATATTGCCTCCCAATCTGAGGGTTGACTTTTCATCTTGTTTATGGTTTCCTTTGCTGTGCAAAAGCTTTTAAGTTTCATTAGGTCCCATTTGTTTAGTTTTGCTTTTATTTCCATTTCTCTAGGAGGTGGGTCAAAAAGGATCTTGGTGTGATTTATGTCACAGAGTGTTCTGCCTATGTTTTCCTCTAAGTGTTTTATAGTGTCTGGCCTTACATTTAGGTCTTTAATCCATTTTGAGTTTATTTTTGTGTTTGGTGTTAGGGAGTGTTCTAATTTCATTCTTTTACATGTAACTGTCCAGTTTTCCCAGCACCACTTATTGAAGAGACTGTCTTCTCTCCATTGTACATCCTTGCCTCCTTTGTCATAGATTATTTGACCATAGGCGTGTTGGTTTATCTCTGGGCTTTCTATCCTGTTCTACTGATCTATATTTCTGTTTTTGTGCCAGTACCATACTGTCTTGATTACTGTAACTTTGTAGTATAGTCTGAAGTCAGGGAGACTGATTCTTCCGGGTCCATTTTTCTTTCTCGAGATTGCTTTGGCTCTTCGGGGTCTTTTGTGTTTCCATACAAATTGTGAATTTTTTTATTCTAGTTCTGTGAAAAATGCCATTGGTAGTTTGATAGGGTTTGCACTGAATCTGTAGATTGCTTTGGGTAGTAGAGTCATTTTCACAATGTTGATTCTTCCAATCCAAGAACATGGTATATTTCTCCATCTGTTTGTTTCATTTTTAATTTCTTTCATCAGTCTCTTATAGTGTTCTGCATACAGGTCTTTTGTCTCCTTAGGTAGGTTTGTTCCTAGGCATTTTTTTCTTTTTGTTGAAGTGGTACATGGGAGTGTTTCCTTGATTTCGCTTTCAGATTTTTCATCATTAGTGTATAGGAATGCCAGAGATTTCTGTGCATTAATTTTGTATCCTGCTACTTTACCAAATTCATTGATTAGCTCTAGTAGTTTTCTGGTAGTATCTTTAGGATTCTCTGTGTATAGTATCATGTCATCTGCAAACAGTGACAGTTTTATCTCTTCTTTTCTGATTTGGATTCCTTTTGTTTCCTTTTCTTCTCTGATTGCTGTGGCTAAAACTTCCAAAACTATGTTGAATAAGAGTGGTGAGATTGGGCAACCTTGTCTTCTTCCTGATCTTCATGGAAACGGTTTCAGTTTTTCCCCATTGGGAACAACGTTGGCTGTGGGGTTGTCATATATGACCTTTATTATATTGAGGTAAGTTCCCTCTATGCTCACTTTCTGGAGAGTTTTTATCATTAATGGATGTTGAATTTTGTCAGAAGCTTTTTCTGCATCTACTGAGATGATCATATGGTTTTTATCCTTCAGCTTGTTAATATGGTGTATCATATTGATTGATTTGCATATATTGAGGAATCCTTGCATTCCTGGGATAAACCCCACTTGATCATGGTGTACGATCCTTTTAATGTGCTATTGGATTCTGTTTGCTAGTATTTTGTTGAGGATTTTTGCATCTATGTTCATCAGTGAAATTGGCCTCTAGTTTTCTTTTTTTGTGACGTCTGTGGTTTTGGTATCAGGGTGATGGTGGGCTCATAGAATGAGTTGGGGGAGTGTTCCTCCCTCTGCTATATTTTGGAAGAGATTGAGAAGGATAGTTGTTAGCTCTTCTTTAAATAAAAGTTGATAGAATTCGACTGTGAAGCCATCTGGTCCTGGGCTTTTGTTTCTTGGAAGATTTTTAATCACAGTTTGAATTTCAGTGCTTGTGATTGGTCCGCTTATATTTTCTATTTCTTCCTGGTTCAGTCTTTGAAGGTTGTGCTTTTCCAAGAATTTGTCCATTTCTTCCAGGTTTTCCATTCTGTTGGCATACAGTTGCTTGTTGTAATCTCTCAAGATCTTTTGTATTTCTGCAGTGTCAGTTTTTACTTCTTTTTCATTTCTAATTCTGTTGATTGGAGTCTTTTCCCTTTTTTTCTTAATGAGTCTGGCTAATGGTTTATCAATTTTGTTTATCTTCTCAAAGAACCAGCTTTTAGTTTTATTGATGCTTGCTATCTTTTCCTCATTTCTTTTTCATTTATATCTGATCTGATCTTTATGATTTCTTTCCTTCTGCTAACTTTGGGGGTTTTTTGTTCTTTCGCTAATTGCTTTAGCTGTACGGTTTGGTTGTTTATTTGAGATGTTTCTTGTTTCTTAAGGTAGGATTGTAATGCTATAAACTTCCCTCTTAGAACTGCTTTTGCTACATCCCATAGGTTTTGGGTTGTCCTGTTTTCATTGTCATTTGTTTCTAGGTATTTTTTGATTTCCTCTTTGATTTCTTCAGTGATCTCTTGGTTATTAAGTAGTGTGTTGTTTAGCCTCCATGTGTTTGTATTTTTTACAGTTTTTTTTCCCTCTAACTGATATCTAGTCTTATAGTGTTGTGGTCGGAAAAGATACTTGATGTGATTTCAATTTTCTTAAATTTACCAAGGCTTGATTTGTGACCCAAGATATGATCTATTCCAGAGAATGTTCCATGAGCACATGAGAAGAAAGTGTATTCTGTTGGTTTTGGATGGAATGTCCTATAAATATCAGTTAAGTCCATCTTGTTTAATGTGTCATTTACAGCTTGTGTTTCCTTATTTATTTTCATTTTGGATGATCTGTCCATTGGTGAAAGTGAGGTGTTATAGTCCCCTACTATGATTGTGTTACTGTCAATTTCCCCTTTTATAGCTGTTAGCATTTGTGTTATGTACTGAGGTGCTCCTATGTTGGGTGCATAAATATTTACAATTGTAATATCTTCTTCTTGGATTGATCCCTTGATCATTATGTAGTGTCCTTCTTTGTCTCTTGTAATAGTCTATATTTTAAAGTCTTTTGTCTGATATGAGAATTGCTACTCCAGATTTCTTTTGATTTCCATTTGCATGGAATATCTTTTTCCATCCCCTCACTTTCAGTCTGTATGTGTCCCTAGGTCTGAAGTGCGTCTCTTATAGAAAGCATATATACGGGTCTTGTTTTTGTATCCATTCAGCCAGTCTGTGTCTTTTGGTTGGAGCATTTGATCCATTTACATGTAAGGTAATTATCTGTATGTACATTCCTGTTACCATTTGCTTAATTGTTTTGTGTTTGTTTTTGTAGGTCTTTTCCTTCTGTTGTGTTTCCTGCCTAGGGAAGTTCCTTTAGCATTTGTTGTAAAGCTAGTTTTGTGGTGCTGAATTCTCTTAGCTCTTGCTTGTCTGTTAAGGTTTTCATTTCTCTGTCAAATCTGAATGAGATTCTTGATGGGTAGAGTAATCTTGGTTGTAGGTTTTGCCCTTTCATCACTTTAAATATGTCTTGCCAACTCCCTTCTGGCTTGCAGAGTTTCTGCTGAAAGGTCAGCTGTTAACCTTATAGGGAGTTCCTTGTATGTTATTTGTTGCTTTTCCCTTGCTGCTTTTAACATTTTTTCTTTGTATTTAATTTTTGATAGTTTGATTAATATGTGTCTTGGCATGTTTCTCCTTGGACTTATCCTGTATGGGACTGTTTGCACTTCCTGGACTTGACTGACTATTTCCTTTTCCATATTAGGGTAGTTTTCCACTATAATCTCTTCAAATATTTTCTCAGTCCCTTTCTTTTTCTCTTCTTCTTCTGGGACCCCTACAATTTGAATGTTGGTGCTTTTAAAATTATCCCAGAGGTCTCTGAGACTGTCCTCAATTCTTTTCATTCTTTTTTCTTTATTCTGCTCCGTGACAGTTATTTCCACTATTTTATCTTGCAGGTCACTTATCCGTTCTTCTGCCTCAGTTATTCTCCTATTGATTCCTTCTAGAGAATTTTTAATTTCATTTATTGAGTTGTTCATCATTGTTTGTTTGCTCTTTAGTTCTTCTAGGTCTTTATTAAACGTTCCTTGTATTTTCTCCATTGTATTTCCAAAATTTTGGATCATCTTTACTATCATTACTCTGAATTCTTTTTCACGTAAACTGCCTATTTCTTCTTCATTTGTTTGGTCTGGTGGGCTTTTACCTTGCTCCTTCATGTGCTGTGTATTTCTCTGTCTTCTCATTTTGCTTAACTTACTGTGTTTGGGGTCCCCTTTTCACAGGCTGCAGGTTTGTAATTCCATTCTCTTTGGTGTCTTCCCCCAGTGGGTAAGGTTGGTTCAGTGGGTTGTGTAGGCCTCCTGGTGGAGGGGACTGGTGGCTGTGTTCTGGTGGATAAGGCTGGATCTTGTCTTTCTGGTGGGCAGAACCACGCCCGGTGGAGTGTTTTGGAGTGTCCATGAACTTATTATGATTTTAGGCAGCCTCTCCGCTAATTGGTGGGGTTGTGTTCCAGTCTTGCTAGTTTTTTGGCACGGGGTGTCCAGCACTGGAGCTTGCTAGTTGTTGAGTGGAGCTGGATCTTAGCATTGAGACGGAGATCTCTGGGAGACCTCTTGCCAATTGATGTTACAAGGGGCTGGGAGGTCTCTGGTGGACCAATGTCCTGAACTTGGCTTTCCCACCTCAGAGGCTCAGGCCTGACACCCGGGTGGAGCACCAAGACCCTGTCAGCCACATGGCTCAGAGGAAAAGGAAGAAAGAAAAAAATGAAAGAAAGAAAAGAATAATAAAATAAATTTATTAAATTAAAAAGGTTTAAAAGTACTAAAATAAAAAAGTAATTAAAAAAGAAGAGAGCAACCAAACCAATAAACAAATCCACCAATGATAACAAGCGCTAAAAACTATACTAAGAAAAAAACAAAGACAGAACCCTAGGACAAATGGTAAACGCAAACCTATACAGACAAAAATCACAGAAAGAAGCATACACATACACACTCACAAAAAAAGGAAAAAAAAAAAAAAATATATATATATATAAAGGAAGTGAGCAACCAAATAAATAAACAAATCTACCAATGACAATAAGCTCTAAATACTAAACTAAGATAAACATAAAACTAGAAACAAATTAGATGCAGAAAGCACAGCCCAAGTCTACAGTTGCTCCCAAATTCCACCACCCCAGTGTTGGGATGATTCATTGTCTCTTCAGGTATTCCACTGATGCAGGGTACTTCAAGTTGATTGTGGACTTTTAACCCACTGTTCCTGAGGCTCACAGAGAAATTTCCCTTTCTCTTCTTTGTTCGCACAGCTCCTGGGGTTCAGCTTTGGGTTTGGCCCCGCCTCTGCATGTAGGTCGCCCTCTGGCATCTGTTCTTCACCCAGACAGGAAAGGGTTACAGGAGTGGCTGATTTGGGGGCTCTGGCTCGCTCAGACTGTGGGGAGGGAGGGGTATGGAATGTGGGGTGAGCCTGCGGAGGCAGAGGCCAACATGACATTGCAACAGCCTGAGGCACACCGTGTGTTCTCCCAGGGAAGTTGTCCCTGGATCACGGAACCCTGGCAGTGGTGGGCTGCACAGGCTCCAGGGAGGGGAGGTGTGGATAGTGACCTGTGCTTGCACACAGGATTCTTGAGGGCTGCAGTAGGAGCCTTAGCATCTCATGCCCATCTCTTGTGTCCGTGCTCATAGCCTCGGCTTGCACCCATCTCTGGAGCTTGTTTAGACAGTGCTCTGAATCCCCTCTCCTTGCGCACCCTGAAACAATTGTCTCTTGACTCTTAGGCAGTTCCAGACTTTTTCCCGGATTCCCTCCCAGCTAGCTGTGGCACACCAGCCCCCCTCAGGCTGTGTTCACTCAGTCAACCCCAGTCCTCTCCCTGGGATCCTACCTCCGAAGCCCGAGCCTCAGCTCCCAGCCCCCACCCACCCCAGTGGGTGAGAAGACAAGCTTCTCAGACTGCTGAGTGCTGGTTGGCACCAATCCTCTGTGCAGGAATCTCTCCGCTTTGCCCTCTGCACCCCTGTTGCTGAAGAACTAAAGAGCAAACAAACAGTGATGTTGGCCCCGAAGCTTCGCCCCCTGTCTCCACCAGTGAAGGGGCTTCCTAGTGTGTGGAAACTTTTCCTCCTTCACAGCTCCCTCCCAGAGGTGCAGATCCCATCTCTATTTTTTTGTCTCTGTTTTTCCTTTTTTCTTTTTCCCTACCCAGGTATGTGGGGAGTTTCTTGCCTTTTGGGAAGTCTGAGGTCTTCTGCCAGCATTCAGTAGGTGTTCTGTAGGAGTTCTGTAGGAGTTGTTCCACATGTGGATATATTTTTGATGTATTTGTGGGGAAGAAAGTGATCTCCATGTCTTACTCCTCTACCATCTTGAAGGTCCTCTGGATAACTTTTTGAGGACTCATAACACTCTTTTCCACAGCAGCTGCACCATCTTACATTCCGATCAGCAGTGTATGATGCTTCTAATTTCTCTACATCCTTGTCAACACTTGTTATTGTCTGTTTTCATTTTAGGCATTGCTAGTAACTATGAAGTGGTGTCTCATTGTGGTTTTGATTTTCGGTTTCCTAATAATGACTAATAATGTCCAACATCTTTTATGTGTTTGTTGGTCATTTGTATATCTTTTTTGGAGAAGCATCTACTCAAGCCCTTCCCTATTTTTTCTCAATTTGCTTGTTTGTCATTTTGTTGAACGATAAGTATTTTGTATAACCTGGATACTATACCCTTATCAGATATATAATTTGTGAATACTGTTTTTCATTCTGTAGGTTGCTTTTTCACTTTCTTTATAGTATCCTTTGATGCACAGAAGTTTGCAATTTTGATGAAGTCTGATTTATCTAATTTTTCTTTTGTTGCTTGTCTGGACAGCGTATGAAGACTTATCCAAGTCAAAAATTTGGTGGCATTATCAGAATGAGGTGAGAAGAGATGCCAAGTGGGCAAAACAACAAACATCCACCACAGTTAGCAACTTCACAGGTTGTTAGACAATTAAATGAGATGACACATACCAAGCACTTAGCATGGAGTAAGTGCCTAATAAATGTTAACTCTTATTATTTGAGTCTAGCACCAGTGTTTGATGTGTAATTTTGGAAAGAATAAATATGATGCAGGCAGATGCCACATTCTTTCTCTTGGTCTCTGTCCAGAGTAAGTAGACTGTCTGAGGGGTGGGGAGGAAGAAAATGGTATTGGAAGCATCCCTAGAGGAAAAGAATGTGGATGAGTTTTTTTTTGACTTGGCAATATTTTAATAGTTCGGTCTTAAGGGAGGAAAATATATTTAGGATCCTGTTTTACACATACTGTTTTCCCTCAGTCAGTTTTATATGTTGTCAAGATTTAAAGCTGAGTCGAGATGCGTGCACAGATCTTGAAATTCCTAAAATTCTCTCCCTTATTCCTTTTCTACCTCTCTGGCAAGCAGCTATTTGTAAGAAGGGAATGGCCTCCTCTATCTGAGAAATTTGTTCTAATACTACTTGTGGTTGTCACTCTTGATTGTCTACCTAGTGGTCATCTCCCCCTTTTCTTTGGACCCCTTCCAATTCTCCAAAGAGAG
Source organism: Lipotes vexillifer (assembly GCF_000442215.2). Classification (NCBI taxonomy): domain Eukaryota; kingdom Metazoa; phylum Chordata; class Mammalia; order Artiodactyla; family Lipotidae; genus Lipotes; species Lipotes vexillifer. Next base: position 11,373,522 of record NW_006786690.1, on the reverse strand, counting down.
AAGCTCAATCTTTCTGAGCTAATCAAGGAGGTTTCTCTATCCTCCTGCCCAGGGATTGTTTTAGGAATGACATTGACCCTCTTCTGGCCAATAATATGTGAAAGGAATCCTGCTAGGGAACTTCTGTCCTCAGAAGGTGTCCTCAGAAATAAAGAGCTGATGGGAGGAAATGTTGCTCTCCTTGCTATATGCCATTGTGTCTGCAGGCAAAGGCAGGAACCTCTCTAGCCAATATGTGACCCCAAATGGAATCCACCATGTCAAATATGGTAGCATAGAAAGCACCTGGATCTTCTGTTGGTGGTGTTGAGCAAATGAGCCAACCCTGGATTCATCTCATCTTTAGAATCCTTGATAGAGAGGTGAGATGACAAATGTCCTCCCTATTTAGCACACTTTCAGTGAAAGTTTCTGTTACTTATTGTTAAAAGCACCCTGAAGGATGCATTATTTCAGGAGAGACCCACATATGCAACCCATGATGGAAAGCAGCCCTCCCCAGTTGGGCAGGTAATGGAATCAGTCGTTAGGACCAATGTGGTAAAGATGTTACAATTCCACTGCCCAGAAACTGATAAAAAAAAATCAACAAAGCTCTCATCTTTATCAGAATTCATAGATGAGCACAATCAGGGGTAAAAAGAGAGAGATTGGATTCTTTATGAAATAAGAAAAGCGGTAATATGGAGAGGAAAAAAAAAAACCCATAAACACAGACATTCAAAGCTACCGAATACTATCATCCCTCAGGAGATGCTCCTGTTCTGCTTCTTTGAATGGGCAGGAGGAGAAAAAGTCAGCCCAAAAAATAAATGCTTGAACTACTTTAGACACTTAGCAAATTAAGTATCGCATAAATATGAATTAAGTATCTACTATATATTAGGCACGGGAGGGGAGGAAAATTAGAGTGGGTGGAGCTGTGTATTAGTCAGTGTTCTCCAGAGAAACAGAACTAGTAGAATGTGGATATGTATAGGAAGAGATTTATTGGAAGGAGTTGGCTCACATGATTGTGGAGCTGACAAGCCCCAAGATCTGCAGGGTGAGTCAGCAAGCTGGAGACTCAAGAAAGCCAATGGTGTAGTTCCAGCCCAAAGGCTGGCAGACTCGAGATCCAGGGAGAGCCGATGTTTCAGTTCAAGTCTAAAGGCAAGGCAGGCGGGCAGGACGAATTTCCTCTTATTCGGAGAAAGTCAGCCTTTTGCGCTCTTCAGGCCTTCAACTGACTAGGCGGGGCCCACCCACGTTGGGATGGGCAATCTGCCATACAGAGTCCATCAGTTTCAGTGTTAAACTCATCCAAAAACACCCCCACAGTAGCACTTAGAAAACGTTTGTCCCATATCTGGATCCCCGCCATGGCCCAGTCAACTGACACATAAAATTAACCATCACAAGCAACAATAGGTTTTCTCTAAAAATACAGTCGTCCCTCCTTCCCACGAGTTATCTGTAGGCCCTTAACTTTTTACCATGGTTAACAAAGCACCTCTCAATTTGGGTTGCAAATATTCACAAGATACCTGTCTTCCTTATCCTGCTGCTTCAAGCAGCAATCCCAGCATATGTCACCATGAATTTCCCTAGCTGTAGTTTTCTGTGGAATTCTGCAGAACAGTGGACACATTTACATATCTGGATGCTTTACACCTCTTGTTACTGAATATGTAGCTGGTAACAACATGGACGTGGGGAAAAGGGTGAAGGGTCTTTCATCAGTGTGCCAGATGAATACATTCAGGCCATTCTGAGTATCTCCAGTATGCCAGAGTTGCTTTTTGCATCGTTAAATTGCTGGCTCATTGGAAGGTATTTCTTATTTATCTTTGGGTCCCCAATGCCCTATTTCTGTGCTTTACACAGAGCAGACATTCAGGAAATATTTGTTTATTTGGATATTAAGCTATGCAGTTAGTTCTTTAGAAAAGGTTTGCTTTAAATAACCAAGTTTTACTGCCCTCCAAATCTCTGAAAATATTTCAGCAGGGCTCTACTTTCCCTGAACCACTGGGTGTCTACTTGGTCAATATGAGAGGTGGAGGGCACCAGCTCGAGAGTCAGAAAAAGCTGGGTTCAGACCCCAGCTGTAACACTTCCTTAGTGACCTTAGCATGGTTCTTAACCTCTCTAAGCCTCATTATTTGTTCTTCTAAGGAGAAAAATGTGCATTTCATCCCAAAGTTATGCACTGTCTAGAAGACACCTCTCCAGTTTATCTGATTCTGATCTTATATAAGTTGTAAACAACCAATAGTAGCAACAAAAAATACTGCGTGTCTGTAGCCATGCAAGTTGTGTTCTGTCCTGTAGAGGTCTCATGGTCTTCCCTGGTCCACTGTGGAAGATGCCAGCTTTGCCTTCATCTGCTGTTTATTCCAACATTCTTGAGCTACATGTGTGTTTGTTCTTCAGCCTCTTAACGTTTGCTTGGTTCACCCATTCTGAGTAAAATTAACTTTTTTTTCTTTTTTTGGTCATATTATATCTGTATGAGCACCATGGTTTTACTTTCTTTTTTTAAGTTAGCCTTTAAAACACTCATCTGTGAAATGGGGAGTTAGCAATGATGACCTCAAGGGGTCATTTTGTTTGTTTGTTTTGTTTTGTTTTGTGTTTTTTGGGGGGGGTATGCGGGCCTCTCACTCTTGTGGCCTCTCCCGTTGTGGAGCACAGGCTCCGGACGCGCAGGCTCGATGGCCATGGCTCACGGGCCCAGCCGCTCCGCGGCATGTGGGATCTTCCCGGGCCGGGGCACGAACCCGCGTCCCCTGCATTGGCAGGCGGACTCTCAACCACTGCGCCACCAGGGAAGCCCTCTCAAGGGGTCATTTTAATGATCAAATATGATGTCTGCCTGCATTTGACCCTCTTTGCCACGTTCTTCATGGTGCAGACAGTGACTGTTGTGGAATCTTAAGTCAGGCCATGCTGCTCCCTGACTCAGAGCACTGCAGTGGCTCCCAGCTCACCAAGTCCACATGCTCCCGTGACCCCCGTCCCTGCTGTCCTCGGGTCTTGCACACCCTTCCTTCACTCCTTTCCAGCTGAATAGTCCTCCTTGCTGTTCTGCAGACACACACGGATACTGCTGCCTCAGGACCTTGGCACAGGTTACTCCCTCTACATGGAAACCCTGCCCTCAATCCTCCACGTGGCTAATCCCTCACTTCCTTCAGGTCTTGACTCAGCTGTCATGTTCCCAGAAAGCCTCCTCTAGCTGCCCACCTAGAATTTCAATCCACCCACCTCCCCCAAGCAACACTTCCAATCTCTTTGTCCTGCCCCATTCTCCTTAGTACTGACCACTTCCCGACAATCTGAATATGGTACTAAGTTACTGAATGTATTTCCTGCCTCTCCCACTAGCACGTAAGCTCCATGAGAGCAGAGATGCTTTTTGTCCATTCCGTTCACTGCTATAACCCCAGTGCTTACAGTGGTGCCTTGCACATAGTAGGCTCTCGATAAACGAAGGCTCTGAGATAGCACATAGAGCACTTAGTCCAATGCTTGGCATATAGGAAGAGCCCCCAAATATTACCTGTGACAGGAAAAAGAAACAAGAAAGCGAGGAGCATCAGGCTGCAAGGAAGTTGGGAGAAGTGGAATTCTAAAGAAATGAGGAAGAAAACAAGGCAGGAGCACTTTCGGGAAAAGCTAAGGGATGAGAGGCATCAGAGGGAAACCCAGAGAGCTGCAGTTGTCCTGATCAGATGTGGTTTGTATTAACTCATGTTGGTTAGACGCCATAGTACTTAGCTGGCACATGTCCTGTCCCAGCCAGTGCTGTCTGCTGAAGTCAAAACCGTAAGTTCATGAGAGCATCGATAGTTGGGAGCGTGGGGGGGGGGGGGGGGGGGGGGGAATGTCGAGCGAACACATCAGAAAGACTATTTGAGTCCACTTCATGCATTTTTCTGCCACACTCCAGCAATTTAGGAAAATTGGCACAAATAAATGGAGATTGCTTTGCACTGAAGTGCTTAATTGCAGGAGTGAAAGATAATTCTTCCTTGGTTAAGAGCTAATGATCTGAAGGTCAGCCAATGCAGATGTGGGTGGTAGATTTCTCTGACAGTCTTCACAGAAGAGTGGCACTGACTCTGGCATTTCCTGTCTCTTTGTGGCACCACACTGTTTGTTAAGTGCCATGCCTGCAAAACTTCAGGCCCATTAACCAGCTGCCCTAAAAGAAGACCATCATTTCAGTCCTGGCGACCCTACTTTTGAGAACCATATCCAGTTTGTATTGAGTTAAATCGGAGCCACAAACTGGTTGCGGAGCACAGGCTCCGGACGCGCAGGCTCAGCGGCCATGGCTCACGGGCCCAGCCACTCGGCGGCATGTGGGATCTTCCCGGACTGGGGCATGAACCCGTGTCCCCTGCATCGGCAGGTGGACTCTCAACCACTGAGCCACCAGGAAAGCCCCAATGGAATTTTTTTAAAATCTCTCTTTTCAATTAATTCCTTTGCTAATTAGTTTTCATTTTGAGACCCATTTTGAGACACTTAACACTGGTAGGCAGCCATTTCCCTTTCATGTCCTTTAGAGAACTCATCCAATTAAAAATAAATTACGACATTTTTATGTAAAGAAATTGGGGCTCCATTTTGCTTTTTAAAATCCCTGGACTTTAACCTCTATGGCTGTGTTACATTAGGATATGAGTTTCTGAGTTTTGTCCAACTCAGCTGTTCTTTCTCTTGCTAGATGATGGATCCACAACCAGAACCTCATCCTTCTAACCCCATCAGCCAGAATTTTTATTCTCGCACTGGTGCCAGTGGGATCGTGTTCCAAGATCTTACCCTGCATATTACGGGCATTCTAACCTCCAAGGAAGGAGTATTTTTCATTTTCAGTTGCTATTTCCATCTTTCACCAAATACTCACTGAAGGACAGTACAACCTAGGCCCCACCTAGGCCTGTGCTAAGACAGTAAACGTCAGCTGCCCAAGTCTACTATTACGTCTGTGGTTCACGTTACATGCCTGTGGAACAGTGCTGGTCTAGGAATTGGGGATCCAGCAGGAAAAAAAAAATTAAAAGTTCCTGTCTTCATGTAACTTCCATTCTAATGGAGAGAATATAGACCTTGAAAACAAAATGAATTAAAATGCATAGTATGTCAAATTGTGATGAATGCTATGGGGAAAAATATAATAAAACAGGAAAGGAAGCTAAAGGGTGGGAGAGGAGAGGCAGGTCACTTAAACAGGGAGCTCAGGAAGACTTCAGCAAAACTGAGACTCTTTTGGGAGAAGGGCGTTTCAGTGAGGGAACAGCCAGTGCCAAGTGAGACTGCTTTGCAAGAAACCAGTTCAGGGAAGAAAACGTTAATAGCATCCTCATTGGTCAAGAGTCTTAAGCTGACAAAAACTCCCACCAGGTTCAGGAAAAAAAGGGAGCCTTTGGTTTAGCTCTTGTAGATGGGGAGTCCATGGATGGAGCCAGCTTTGGGGGCTCTAAACACAGAAAAACACACACCGTCCCCAGTTCCTCTTTTATATCCTGATATCTGCAGCAGGCAGACATGAGACCAGTGGTTATCAAACTCTAGCTGTATCAGCATCACCACTTCTGATTCAGCAGGTCTGGGATGGACCCAAGAATTTGCTTTTCTGATAAGTGCCCAGGTGCTACTCGAGCCGTTGCCGGTCCAGGCACCACCCTTTGAGCACGACTGTGTTAGACAATACCTACATTTTTAAAACCAACAAGTGGGAGAATAAGCATGCTATCTGAAAACGTGGCGGTGACAACGTGAGAAATAGTTCAAAGAGCAAAAAGAGGTTTGTCTTAGGGGAGGTGGAATCGGGTGTGAGGGGAGAGGGGCAGGAGGCTGCTAATGTCCGTTAGAAGCCTTGTGGTACTGTTTGGCTTTTAAAAACTCCACATGTGTGTTATTTTGATAAAAATAAAAGGTGGATTTTCAGAAAGAATGTACATGAAAAAGTGGCACTTGTCATCCTGCAATAGATGGTTCCCGGTGTGCATTTCTGAGGAGTGGCAATACATCAAGAGGTCACCCTCCAGGTGGACCCTGGCCCCACGGTGACCCCAGCTGGGCCGACTTTCTGGCTGCTTCCTGCCATTTGGGGGGCTCATCACTGCCCCTAGAGGGGCATAGGCTCTTTTCCCACTGCCAGCCTCAGTCTATGCCCAAGGAAGAGGAAGAAATGCTTGGTTGTGTTGTGCTCCAAGGGCACAGTTGGGGTGCCTGATTCCAGAGTGGAACTCTCAAAGCGATGACTAAGGGATGATTCATAGCACCAGGCTGGAGTCAGTGCCTCTCAGCTGAGCCCCTGCCCTGTCTTTATCCTGTCTCATCCCTCCTTGTGACTGTCCCCCCTCCCCTGGAAAAGCATGGCAGAAGAGTGCGGGCACAGAGCAGGAGGTATGGTGGGGACGGTTTGAGTAGCTGCTCAGAGCTTTGGGCAGCCTTCTCTTTCCTAGGGTGAATTTCCTGTACATTCCTTCGCCATCAGCAGAAAAGACCTCCAGGGCTCTGATCAGAGTGTGGTTTCTTGGATAGTAGAGTGGGATATTGTGATGTATAATAAGAAATATATATTTGGTCTTCAACCTGCTTTGTTTTCTGGCACTGAGCTTCTAAAACCTTTGGAATTTCCTGCGATGAGGGCATGAAGTGTCTCTTATTATGTTAATGAAGTGACTTTTGGAAGCATCTAAGGATGGGGTTGGTTGCCAGGGGAACCAGTCAGGTGATTGGAGGGTAACCTCGGGGCAGGGGAGCAGGGCTGGAGGTTGAATCAATGACCAATGGCCAGTGATTTAATCAACCATGCCTGTGTAATGAAGCCTCCATAAAAATCCAAAAGGAAGGGGTTTGGAGAGCTTCTGGCTCCGTGAACACATGGAAATTTAGGGAGGTGGCACACCTGGAGAAGGCATGGAAGCTCCATGCCCTTTCCCCATGCCTTTCTCATACACCTCTTCCATCTGGCTGTTCCTGAGTTATATCCTTTTATGATAAACTAGTGACCTAGTAGGCAAAAGGTTTCTCTGAGTTCTCTGAGCTGCTCTAGAAAATTAGTCAAACCCAAGGAGGGGTCATTAGAACCTCTGACCTAGAGCCAGTCAGTCAGAAGCGCAGGTGACAACCTGGACTTGTAACTATCTTCTGAATTGGGGGGTGAGGAGTGGTCTTGTAGGACTGAGCCCTTAACCTATGGGATCCAACACCATCTCCAGGTAGATAGTGTTAGAATCGAGTTGAATTGTAGGGCTCCCAGCTTGTGTCAGAGAATTGCTTGATGGTGTTGGGTAACACCCCACCACCCCACTACATGGGAATTGGGTGCAGAACCCCTTATAGGGTGACTGAGTTTGCCCAGGACTAAGATGGTGCCTAGGACGTGGAATCTTCAAAAAGCCCTAGGTAAACAGGGCAACTTAGTCACCCTATTAGAAATAATCATTAGTGCGTACTAAAAGTGACTTGTGAGCTGTCCATTGTAACACTGTATAAACAATTAGAACACAAACTAATTTAACAAATATTTATTCGGCACCTACTCTGTTCTGGGGACTAAGTGGTTGGGATAGAGTAGTGAATAAAATAGACAAAAAAGTCTAATTATACCAAATAAAGTATGGTATAGCCATATCACAGACTATTATACAACCAAAAAAAAAAAAAAACTAAGGGAGAATATTAAATTACATCAAGGTTGTCTATAAGATAGTAAGTTCAGGAAAATACATGTAGTAGACATCTTTGGGTTTTGACTGCCCAGTATCTCCTCTCTCTTCTGTTGGTACTCACCTTGGCTTTGGCAACTTCCCTGCTCCCATCCCAGTGACTTGGGAAGGGAACTGTCATTCAGGGTGAGCATGTACATGTAAAGCCACCACGTAGGTTGTTCTGGTGGGGCATTGTACCATCCTTGATTACAATGTGAAGATGCTCCCAAGGGTTATGCAGTGTACAACCTGGACAGTTATACCAGCAGTCCAAGAATGTGATCCAGCTGGGCCAATCAGACCTCTCTCCCAGAAACTCAGATCTTGAGTAGAATGCTATAATGCCAGAACTCAGGAACTGAGTCGTCCCAATGGAAACACTCTGAAGAATTTGTCCTGCTACCTAGATTCCAAGATTCACCTGAACCCCAGCCTTCTCAAGGCCTGATTATTCAAATTAGTATTTGAATCTTTGAGCCTTCTTGGTATCTTTCCAATAGACTCTTTTTTGTTACATAGGTCAGAGTTGGTTTTGTTACTTACAGCCACAAAATTCTGATGGCTTTAGCAGTTGTTGAAAGAGTATGTATAAAATTATTCCATTTGAATACAAATTATTTGGACCTATATATATAATATATATATAACATATTATACATTATCCCTATACTACATGTGTGTATGAATATGTGTGTGTGACTCTAAAAAACCCAGTTCTATGGGTAGTCAGATTACAGATGATTCTTATTTTCTCTTTGATTAATTGTATCTTCTAAAGTTTCTACAATGATCATGTACTATTTTTAACAAGAAAAGTAAAGTCTGCTCATAGCTTACACCTAACAGAGACCATAGGAATTTTGAGCCAAAGCCCTATTTATAAGTAAATAAATGTAAATAAAATTATAAATAGATTTACATTTTCCTGGAGGGCTCTCAAGTGATGTTACTCCAAATGGCTGTTGACAGGTGGTTGAGGATTTGAGGATTCAAATGTTAGCCATTTCTCGGTCTCATGATCAACAAAATGATCTTAGTTTTTTATATCTCTGAAATCTATCACTTTAACTAGAAAAGGGTGAGAGAGGGGGAATAATGCATATTTTACCTTTTTCCAAACTGGAAAGGAATTAGTGAAAGGAAACTGAAAAGGAATTAGTGAAACCACATGTGTATACAGGGATCTAGTTTTTGAACAACAACCAAAGCTGAGCAAGTTAAGGGGTATGGTCTCTTACAATTTTCTCAAAATATTTGGAGCATTTGTCCTAGAGGTAAAGAAGGCTAAAGGGTGATTAGATTATGGGTTTTACATTTATAAAAGGTTCTGTAGGGTGGATGCAGATCTGCCATACAGTCTGCAAAGGACCAATGAGAGGAACAGGCTTACATGCCTACACAAGAGATCAGGGTTGGCTGTGAGGAAGGACTTTCATTCAGTTGAGTGCATTTTGAGTGTTGCGCTTTGTGCCGTGCTGTAAGGAATTCAAAAGAAAATAGAAGTCAGGGTCCTATCCCTTGAAGCAACTTTCATTGTTATGGGGGAGACAAGATGAAAGAACATGTGAAATAAAGGACAAATCGAAACATGTACATGACCAAGGGCCAGGATCTGTGGTACAAATGGTAAAGGATACTGGAGAGGAGTCAGGAGTGGTCCAAGGAGGATGCTTGGCTGTGGGCCCTGAGGCTAGCCTTGGAGGATGAGAAGGACTCAGACAAATGCAGACAAGTCTTAGAAAGGAGGTTAGGGCAGGAGCTTCAAAGTGAAGGCCCAGATTCAGCCCAGAACCAGGCCACGGGTATTTTTTTTTAACTTGAATGACCTACCGAAATTTAAAAATTGGTGTTATACGTATTGTTACAATTTCCAGGTTTTCTTGAAAGACTGCAAAAATCCAGTAATGCCAGTACACATTGTCACAGGGCACAATGGAGAAGCAGCTGCCTTCTAATTTGCCACAGTCCACACCATTCCCAAAGGTCTCCTCAAATGAGGCTGAGAGGTTAGTTGCCCTTTAACATCTTGTACTGAGCCCACTTTCTTTTTTGATTTTGCCTTCTAGGACCCTGTAGACCTTTGAGTTTGAGACTCGTGAATGAAAGAAATAGCCCCAGAGTAGAAATTAGCAGGGCACATTCAGGGTCGGAGAGGAGACTGATCTAAGGTCAGAACAGAACAGCAGATCAAAGCATGAGAAGTGGAGCCAGCCTGGCCTGCCAGGCTAAAGAATATGGGTCTGGTAGAGTAGACATTTAGGAGTTGTGAGTTGTTAAGATTGTGCCAAGAGCACACATTGGAAGATAAGGGTAAGTCTCATTGCCCCTTTGGGTCTAACTGACCCCAGCACCCACTCTGAAGTCAAACACAGGTGGATTCCAGCTATGGTCACTGATTACGCATGACCTCGAGAAAAGTGTTTCAATTCTCTGAGTCTTCTCCAAACCTTATAAAATGGTGATGGAAATAATGCCTAACAATATTACCATGAGGATTAAACAAAATAAGTTGTGTTAAGTCCTCGGCACCAAGCCAGTTTCCAAATAATCTCTGTCCTTATTATCATCATTGTCATGATTAATAATATAGAAAGGTCTAGAACAGGGGCTACCATGAGAGAGGGGATTTGTCCCCTGGGCATATGTGGCAGTAATGTCGGGAGATATTTTTGGTCATCATTCTGTGCTGTGGGAGGGGCACAGGAAGGGGTGCTACCGGCATCGAGTGGGTAGAGGCCAGGGATGCTGCTAAACATCCTACAATGCACAAGACAGCCTCCACGACAAAGAATGATGCAGCCCCAGTTGTCCACAGCGTAGAGACAGAGAAAGCCTGGTCTAGAACAGTTGCTGCCCAGGACCAGCTTCACAGAACCACCCAGCAAATGTGCTAAGAACACACATTCCCAGCCCTTCCTCCCAAGATTCCGTGTCAGCCCATCTGGAAGCTGGCCCTGCAGTTCACATTCTAGTCAATTTCCCCAGAGTTCCACTCCTCGGCCAGGCTTGGCAGTCATCGGCCTACAGGTAGCAGGTTCTCACACACTTCTGATGTCTCCAGCACCAGGTGTCTTTTGGATACTGAGATGTGCCTCTGAGGCAGGGGTGTCTGTGGTCCATTGGGAGGGACAGGCTTGGGAAGCCTGGTTTGATTTAATCGATAAAGAAGACCTGTTTGTGAAAGAGGAGTGTATGAGCTGACCAGAACCTGGCCTGTTGCTCATCTGGGCAGCGGCTTCATGTTCTAAACCCTCAAAGTTCCCAGCAGCCTGCCCCATCCCAGCAGGTGCTTTCCTATGTTCTTCAAATCTCTCTGGCATGTAATCTCCGACGCTTTTGCCATCTCACCAGCAGCCAAAAGGCATTGGAAGAATGGGAAAACTCCTTCCTCTGTTTGGAAACTTATGATATTTTACTTCTAAAATAATCAGAGCCAAAGACCTGATCATCATAAGCATGATGGGCTTTGATCTCCGAAAGGAAATAGGCATGGTCCCCCCAGGCAAAATACAGGCCATTTCATGATCTTTTCTAGGCCGACAGGAGGCTCTCTTAACTTCTGGGGCCTACCCCACACACACTAAACACTCTGACCAGTGACTGGATCATGTATTAAATGCAATTGCTGATTTGTATAAATTTTGTAAGAATTTTTATAACTTTTGAAGATCCTGAAATTTGTTGGCTGCTAGAAACCCATTTAATTTAAGATTGGCTCTGATCTCTCAGGGAATCATATATACTCAGGAATTCTTCCAAAACAGAAAATTAAAAAAACTAAACATACAGATTACTTTCAAATGTCATAAAAATTTTGAATACCAATTGAATAGTTAATGAAATTTGGGTAATGTGACATATCGTAGACACTATGTATTTGTTTATTTCTCTTTTGCCCTTATATCTATATGTTAAAGCCACAGCATATTTTCAGGTTGTGGACATTTTTATATATCCCTGAAAATCTTGTGGGTCCTCCATAATATGCCTTTAACAGCCCTCACTGTGAAAGGGAATTTTTACATGTCTGTAGATGTACAGGGTTATGTGCAGTTAGGCACAGAATCAGATCAGTAGCATTTTTTCCACTGTAGAAAAAGGAGAGTCTTGAGCATTTGTGCATGTAAATAGCAAAGTTTTACTGGCTTCAGGGGAGTGACAGAGCATTAAAAGACCCCGTAGGTAGAGGAAAGAATAAAAGGTGAGCCAAAGAGACGTGATTCCAGGCTTCATGACACTTACACATTTTAATCAAATAGACATGAAAATAAATGAAAAATTATAGCTACACAGACATTACAAGATAAGAAAATTACAGACCAATATATTTAAAAGGGTAATACATCATGGCTAGCTGAGGTTTATCCCAGAAATGCAAGGTTTATTTAATGAATAAAAATCAATTAATGAAATTCATGATATTAACACATTAAAAGAAAATATGATACAATCGTTTTTACTAGGTGGAGAGAAAGCATTTTACAAAATTTAACACCCATCTATAAATAAAATATATTTTGCAAATCTAGGAACAGGAGGAAATGTTATCAATCTGCCATAGAGTATCTATGAAAATTTAGTTGTAGACAGCATACTTACTGTTGTAATACAGAGCACTTCCCCGCCCCCCCCCCCCCCGAAGGTGGAGATTAGTCAACAAATGTCTGTTCACATCATTACGGGAAGTCCTAGCCAGTACAAGAAAGCAGGAAAGTAAAATAAAGGTACAACAGTTGGGAAGGAAGAGGTAAGGCTGTCTTTGCAGATGACCTAATTTTATATGTAGAAAATTGTAAGGAATCTACCAAAAACTCTACTAAACCTAGTAAGTGAATTTCACAGGCTGCAAGTCAATATAGAAAAACTAATTAATTAAAATAGCATCCAAACCGACAAAATACTTCGGGATATATTTTTTAAGGCGGTCAAGATCTTTAAATTAAAAACTATAAAACATCGATAGAAATTAAAGAATAAAATAAGTATAGGTATATATCACTCAATATTATAAAGGTATCAATTTCCCCTAACTTGGTCTGTAAATTCTAGCCATCCTAATCAAAATCTTAGCTGTCTTTTTAATCAAAATCTTAGCTGTCTTTTTTTTTTTTTTTTCAGGGAATAAGTAAGCTGATTATACTTAGAAATTCAAATGACATAGAACTGCTAAAATAATATTTAAAAAAAAACAAGGAGGCTGTTCACTCTCTTCGACTTCAAAACTTACTTTTAGAGTTATAGTGATCAAGATAGTGTGACATTTTAGAAAGACTAGAGAGTCAGAAATATAAACAGATACACACATATATGGTTGACAAGAATGCCAAGCCATTTCAAGGGGAAAAGGAAAGCCTTTTCAACAAATAGTGCCAAAACAACTGGATATCGTCGGCGGAGGTGCAGCTTTAATCCCTACCTTATACTATACACAAAAATTAGCTTGTGATAGATTATAGACCTAACATAAAAGCTACAAACTATAAAGCTTTTAGAAGAAAACATGGGGAAATATCTTCACAACCTCAAGTTAGGCAAAGATTTCTTGGATAGAGCATAGAAAGCAGAAAACATAAAAGAAGATTGATAAATTAGACTTAAAATTGTTTTCTTACCAAAAGACACCATTAGGAAAGTGAAAAGACAATCCATGAGTTAAGAGGAAAATTTCACAATATCTGTCTCTAACAAAGGGCTTGTATCCAGAATATGTAAGGAATTTCTATAATTCAGTAACAAAAAGACAAACAACCCAGTTTTTTAAAATGAGCCATACATTTGAATAGACAGCTAATAGTTCACACAAGAAGATATACAAATGATCAATAAAGACATGATAACGTGCTCAACATCAGAAGTTGCCGGGAAAATTGCACATTTAAGCCACAGTTAGATAACCACTTCTCACCTACTAGTTGCACAGTGCTTTACAGATGGGGAAACTGACACAGAAAGGAGGCTCAACCTTCATGAGGTTCCTCAGTGAATCTCTGGCAGGGCCCGCACAGGACTCCAAGTCTTGCCTCGTAGCCCACGATTTATCTTACATCATTTCTCCTCCTACAAAGAAGCAACTACCTCTAAATATAGATCTCCAAGAACTGGCACCCTGGCTCCAGAAAAACCTGTAGTTTCACTCCAGGGAGCAATGGTTGCATTTTTAAAGGAAATCCAATTTGGCGGCCATAAAAGTCCTCATTATTCTGCTAAGGTTGGCAGCTGGGGACTCTGAAATAGCTGGAATCTGTATAAACTACTCCTGGCACGCATCCACCTTAGCCTAGTAGACTGAGAGAAAATCATCTGCCTAATGTCGAGACGATGTTTAAACATCCACATATGCCACCTCATGAGCAGGAGGGCGTTCCAAGGGCCTGAGTAGGTGTAGGCTCACACCCACCCACCCTCTGGCTGTGAGTCATTTTCCCTCTAAGGGAGCAAACGCAGCCCAAAACAAGGTACTGCTCAGACTTTCATTTTCTCATCTGCTACATAGAAAGAACAGTGATAATGTAAAGAATTTTGGTTTTCTGTTCCTGGACATCTAACACTGGATTTCCCAGTGCTGTCCTAATGAAAAATAGTATTAATACATCCAAAGTTGTCTTCTGTTTGTGTTCTCGACTCTGTCCTTCTAGAGGAATCAGCAGACATTGACTGGCAGGCCAAATTTAGCCAGCAACTGGGGTTTTTTTTTGTTGTTTTTTTTTGTTTTTTTTCATGACCCTCAAGCTAAGAATGGTTTTTACATTTTTAAAGCTTTGTTTAAAAGAAAGACAAATAAGTGACAGAGACCATATGTGGCCTGCAAAGCCTAAAATAGTCACTGGTTCTTTGTAGAAAATCTTTGCTGCTCCCTGATCTAGATAATAAGTGTCCTACAAAAAAAAAAAAAAAAAAAAAAATTCATGGTCAAATAATTTGGGGAACCACTGGATTAACACAACAAACAGCGTTCAGGGTTGTTGTTGTTTTTTTAATGCACACCTTATCAGAGCCTTTACTGATGACATTTTTGAATCTCAAAGAGAGGGATGTAGTATGAAATGATTCCACTCTCCTTTTGCCTCAGAATCCTTTTCCTGTGGGATAAGGTTCTGGAACTGCTTTATATTAAGGCCCTCTTCATTAGAGATGTGTTCTTAACAGGGCCATGGAGTTTGGCTGGACAAGGGCCTGCCATTGGCACTGATTGGTTGCATTTCAGAGCCAGAGAGCATGTGGATAAGAGTGAGGGCTCTGGAGCCTTGCTGGGTTTGCAGTTTCCTCCACTTAACTGCCTGTGGGACCTTAGGAAATGCACTTTACCTCTCTGTGCCTTAGTTTCCTCCACTGCAAAATAAAGGTAATCATAGTAGCTGTCCCTGAGGGTCACTGCAACAGTCACGTGAGATGATGTTTGTAAAAAACATAGCATGGAGGCTGGCTCAAGAAAGCTCTGGAGAAATGGCAACTACTGCTGTTATTTATCTCTATCTCTCTCACAATGAGAATTGTGTTCCCTCCCTAACAGAGTTATTTAGCATAATAATGTATGGGGAAGGGATTCATAATGAGGAAACAGTATATTTTCCTAGTTAAATATAACTATTATCATTCTAAGAAGAAGAAAGTTTCACTCGTTTAAAGGAAGTGTGTAAGTTTCCTAGGGCTGCCTGTAACAAAAGTACCACAAATGAAGGGTTTTAAAACAAAGTTATTCCCTTGGAGTTCTGGAAGCCAGAAGTCTGAAATCAAGGTTTCAGCAGGGCCATGCTCCCTCTGAAGCCTCTGGGGAAGGACGCTCCCTGGCCTCTTCCAGCTTCTGGTGGCTCCAGGCATTCCTTGGCTTGTGGCCCCATCACTCCGATCCCTGCTTCCATCTTCACATGGTGTTGTCCCTGTGTGTCTGTCTTCATGTTGTCTTCCCTCATCTTATAAGGACACCAGTCATATTGGATTAAGGGCTCATCCTTAATTCCAATATGACCTCCCCTTAACTAATTATACCTAAAATGATCCTATTTCCATATAAGGTCACATTCTGAAGTCATATCCTCTGAGTAGAGAGTCAGGACTTTAGCATGTCTTTGTAGGGGAACTCAATTCAACTCATCACAGCAATGTTTTGCAACCTTGGCACCACTGACATTCGGGGCAAGATAATTCCTTGTTGTGGGGCTGTCCTGTGCACTGTAGGATGTTTAGTACCATCCCCTGCCTCTACTCACTGGATGCCAGCAGCACCCCTCCCCCAGCCATAACAATCAAAATGGTCTTTAGACATGGCCAGATATCACTTGAGGAGCAAAACTGGCTCAGTTGAGAACTGATGGGTTAAAAATATACTACTTTCTAGACCAACTCAAAACAGAAAGACTTCCTCCAAGGAGACTGCAAAAGTGGCTAGCATTGCAGTTAGGTTGTAATGTGTGGCTTTTCCTCTTATTGCATATTGCTAATAATAATAACTAAAAATTTTGCATTGCTTAGCAGATAGTTTTGCTGAGATAAATTTCCCTACCTGGAGGACATAGTTACTATTGTTAGTTCATAAGTGAGTCGCAGCTTAAAATGTAAATTGCTTGGAAATGAACCAAATTTGGTGGCATAATAATAAAAAGGAAAATCGATTTCTCTAGAAATATACATCTGTTCATTAGAGCTGTCTGCTAGTCCATTGCAGCTGTTCCCATTTAAAAACTAAAGATCTAAACATAATCCTTTACAGTGGAAAGTTAGTAGGGAACATAGTCATGAAGTCTGTGGAAATGGTTTAGCAATTAAGTGTAGTTTATTGGGTATATGACTCTTATGGAGCCCTCTGGCTGTTCAAACAGAAAATAAGATGTTGTGACTAAATCCGCATTGAGGCTGTTAGCAATCCAGTGTCCCCAGTTCAGATTTTGCTGGGGCAGTGCAGAGGGTGGTAAGTTCCTGGGCAATTAAATGGTCAGTGCTCTTCAACCATCTATAGGAAACTTGGAAGATTTTCAAGAAAAGTGTCATAGCTACCCTGGAAGTGATCCAGCCTACCAGTCACCCATGTCAACTCCCTTTGGGCAACTGAGCTAGAGAATCTGGGCTGAGCCATTAACAATGACATTCTCACTCCCCACTGATAATTCTTGGCTTCCATGCAAACCAGTCAAAAGCTGAGCCTTGCACTGGCTTAGTGCAAAGGCAGTGATGTCCAACTGTGTCGTGTGATTTGGGGGAGGTGTCCCAGGGAGACTCCTGTCCCTGCATATGCACCCCACCTATGCCTGTATTCCCCCCACTTCCCTCCACTGTATTCCCTAAGTGCTGCCTTTCCTCTCAGTTCCATGGAGATGCTTCAGTTCGATTGTGACTGAACCTTGGCCCCATTATATCAGAATAAACCAGACCACATGAAGTTCGAGAGGCCTGAAAGGAGAAAGGTGGGGTAGCAAGAGCTTGGAGGTCTGATCTAAGTTCAGATCTCTGTTCCACTTCCGAGCTTTAGTCACTTGCGACAAATGAAGTTCACCATCCAGGTCCACCGTGAAGACACAAATGACTGACTTTATCTAAATCTGAATAGGTAGGTACAACATATACCAAATGTCTAGCATGACACCTCAAACATAAGGGCATTCAATACGTGTGAGTTGATGGCTATGAGGGTGCAGTGCAAGGAAGGAAGACGAAAGCAAAGACAAACTTGGCTTCTTCTCAACCACTACATTGCACCTCTCTGTGACTCTGGAAAGCAATATTATGTGTTTGGAAAGCAGCAGTGACCCCAGTGTAAATCTGTTTACTTATGGGACACATCCCTGAGAGCTGGAGTTGAACTTCTGAGCATTAGTCCGTGAAAAGCAGCTGTTTACCGAGAGGCACGTGTTGACATTTTGTTATCAGAGTGTATATGAACGATCCACCCATTAGGCCCTCCCATGACGTGGTGGCCAATGAAGCTTCTCAATCCCTGACAGTTTTAGCAAACACAGAATCAATTCTCACAATTTTTATAACATAGCTGGACCCTGGTAACCACCTTTGGGACCTAGAGAAACAGCTTTGTCAATAGCTCACAAGTAGACCCAGCAATCTGGGCAGTTTGCATAGGTGGGCATTACCTGTGACGCATCCTACCTGCCAGGCCTCCAGCTCAATCATACTTCAGGCTGTTTGGCTCCTGGGGTTCTTTGCCTGGACTATGTAACCAAACACGAGAAGGAAAAAAAAAGAGAGAGAGAGAGAGAAAGAGAGAAAGCATTGCTTTAACTTTCAGCAACTGGATTTTCATAGTTGTTGAAAGCAACTCATCAAATTATCTGCCGGAGAATTCATTGTAAAAAAAAAAAAAATGTGGGATGGTCAAGTGGAGAAATGCTAGCTACCTCTCTCCCCGCCTCCTCTGCCTCTTTCTCTCTCTCTCTGTCTCTCGCCGCAAGCACATGAACAGCCCCTATGTTCTGCAGGTCCATTTCTGGTCCAGGTCTTACGTAGCTTATCTTCCTCTGGGACCACATTTCAAATAGTGGCTAATATGGAGCTCCAGCCTTCCCAGGAGTGGAATAAACAATGTTGACTTTCATTAGCTCACGCACACACCTACTAGAAATGGAGAGATGTGCTTCTGCAGTGTAGCCCCAGGAAAGAGTCATACTGGAGACACATTTCCAAGTGCAAAATGAGAGATCCTCCATCGGAACATTTCCTCTGTGGACAAAGGTTCTTTATTTTGTGCGTGTGATGGCAAAGCTGCCGCTGCAGTCTAAGTGGCAGAAATGTCAGCAGTGTATTGTTCGTTCTTTAATTTCCTCACTCAACACTGGGTCATTAAGTTTAACACTATCCAAGTGCTTTCCTGCCCGTATTTACCTTAAAGGATGTGCATGCCTAGTGTTTAAAATGTCGGCATCCCAAAGGGAGACACTTTATAGCCGAATCTATTTTGCTTCAAAGAAGGACCTTGAAATGCATTCCCCAAGATTTGTCGAGTGAATCCTCCATCTGGAGAGTGGTAACAGAGAAGGGAGGTGTTTAGAGGGGGACAGGGAAAGAATGAGAAATGAGAAGGCTTCCAAGGCTGGGATAGGTTCTGAACTATGAATTGCCCTTTCAAGACGCATTGAGCAACAGGCACAGCACGTCTCCTGGGGGAGGTATTTCATACAGAAGCAAAGCTAAGCAAGGACCCGGAGGGAATGAATCTGACCACAGCCCTAGTGCCAGTTACATAAAGTAAATCCGACACCTCTACACACCTGTAGGAGAATCTGGGTCTCTCTGCTTTTAGATACTGATTCAGCTAAAAACACGTAAACCAGAAACAAACCATTGTTATGGTAATTTGTGTTTTCATGGTGGTACATGATCAAAATCACTATCAATGGAATAGTTAAATATCTTAGTCACCACATGGTGGGATTATATCCATATAACTAATCTTTGTGTTCTGGGCGCTTTCCCAACCTCCCCACACATGCACGAAAAGTCTTTTTACCCCTCCGAAGCCCCTCATTAACAGGCATGAGTTTTTGCATCAGCCCCAGGACAGGCAACTGGGCTAAAGACAGAAGCGCCAACCAAAAGGCCAGGTGGAATGGTCCTGCAGAGAACATTTGTCTACTCCCAGAAACTACAGAGGACCAGACTTGAGAGAGCATATGGGCTTGGGGGCTGGGAAGAAGTGGAAGGAGGTAGAGGGACCACCTCGGCTAGTGAGGAAGGAGACGAAGGACCGGGGAACATGGGTCCTGGGCAGGGTTGAGGGGAGCCTCAAGGGCCTTTCTTCCTTCAGGTGGCCTGGGCACTGCATGGGAGCAGGTGGAGGCTGCTAAGCCATTGTTTGATGAGCCTAACCAACCCCAGCAGCCAGCTGCTCAGCTCCTGAGTCTAGGTCTCGGTTTTCCTTTTCCCATCCACCCCCCACGCCCACCCTGCCGTGCAAGACCAAGAGTACTACAGTCCAGGAGAGGGTAGGGACGTGGCCACCTTGCGGAGGGGGCAGCGGCACGTTAGGAAAGCCAAGGTGGATATGGGCAAGATTACTGTTCTTTCGGAGTGGTGGACCCATTGCCTCTTTGATATCTGTGTCCTCCTGTCTACCTATTGGGCTGAAAAACCTCGGACTTCCAGGGGTCTTGAGTCCCTGAAATTTCTTTTAGGAGCCATGAAGTTAACTCATATCTTCAATAAAACATTACAGGCAGCTTTTGACCAGGAGGTGGGAGATGAAGTCATCACTCAAGAAAAAGCTTGAGCCTCTAGCATAGTAGTTGTCAAACTTCAGAGAACGTCAGAATCCCCTGGAGGGCTTCTTAAAACCCAGATGCTTTGACCCACACCTTCAGAGTTGATTCAGTAGGTCTGGGGTGGGGCCAGAGAATTTGCATCTCTAACAAGTTCCCAGAAGATGCTGATGCTACTGGTCCTAGAACCACACTGGAGAGCTATTGCTCTACCACTCCTCTAATGGATGAGTTCTTTATTGTGATCTTGAGACGTTAATCCCATGCTTAATCCCATCTTGACAAGGTATCTGTGCTCTTAGGGGTCAAGGATAAGACCATGCCCTGCAGCTGAGACAGTCTGAAAATTATGTGTGGGTGGGGAATTACGTCTGTGGAATGTCTGTCGGGAGATGAACAAGAGCTCAATTGGAGACGTGTGGTCTCAGGGCCTCCAAAAAGCATCTCAGTCCCTTTGAGAGGCCAAGTGTTGGAAGAAAAGAGTTTCTTTTTTTTTTTTTTTAATTAATTTTTATTGGAGTATAGTTGCTTTACAATGTTGTGTTAGTTTCTTCTGTACAGCAAAATGAACCAGCCATGCATATACGTATATCCCCTCCCTTTTTGGATTTCCCTCCCGTTTAGGACACCACAGTGCATTAAGTAGAGTTCCCTGTGCTATACAGTTTGTTCCCCTCAGTTGTCTATATTATACATAGTATCAGTAGTGTACATGTGTCAAATCCCAATCTCCAAATTCCTCCCACCCCACCCCTTTCCCCCTAGAAAAGAGTTTCTTAATGAACGTTTTTCAGATGCTGATAAAAATGTCCCATAAAGAACAAGACAAGAATATAAGAAAATACCTCTCTGATTCTGCACGCCTCATCAGAATCAATAAATATTTATTGACTTCCCAAAATGTTTGGGGTGCTGGGAAGCAGAACCAAACATCCAGGAGACACGGGCTTTGCCCTCCAAAAAGACCGTATTCTGAAAAGAAACAGGAGAATTATCTTTGGGAGGGAAGGCAGATGTGCTTCCCATGAAAGATGCAGTTAGCTTTTCACAATGGAAGTGGGCCTGAAAATGTGCACATAAATTAATGCTTTTGTAAACCAAGTTAGATTCTAAATGCACGAGAGGAGCCAACTGTTTAAAGGAACCTGGCAGAGAATCCTTCTGAAAAAAGAAGAATCACTTACTAATGTGAATAATTGTCCCTCTCATTTATCAACCTTATTAGCTTTGTTGGTTTTTTTTTTTTGGGGGGGTGGTGGTTATTTTTTTGGTAAACCTGAAGGGTCTAAAAATGCAAGTAAGAGGAATTTTTCTGCATTCTTACTTTGGGAAGAGCAAATGATATGTTTATATCCGAGATTCATTATTTTTTGGTTTTATTAATTAATTTTTATTGGAGTATAGTTGCTTTACAATGCTGTGTTAGTTTCTGCTGTACCACAAAATGAATCAGCTATACATGTACATATATCCCCTTTTTGGATTCCTTCCCATTTAGGTCACCACAGTGCATTAAGTAGAGCTCCCTGTGCTATACAGTATGTTCTCAGTTATCTGTTTAACACATAGTATCAATAGTGTATATGTGTCAATCCCAATCTCCCAATTCCTCCCACCCTCCCCCTTCCCCTTGGTATCCACACATTTTTTCTCTACGTCTGTGTCTCTATTTCTGCTTTGCAAATAAGATCTATACCATTTTTTCTAGATTCCACATATATGCATTAATACATGATATTTGTTTTTCTCGACTTACCTCACTCTGTACGACACTCTCTAGGTGCATCCACGTCTCTACAAATGACCCAATTTCGTTCCTTTTTATGGCTGAGTAATATTCCATTGTATATATGTACCACATCTTCTTTATCCATTCTCTGTTGATGGACATTTAGGTTGCTTCGATGTCTTGGCTATTGTAAAATACTGTTGCTATGGACATTGGGGTGCAGCTGTCTTTTCAAATTGCGGTTTTCTCAGGGTGTATGCCCAGTAGTGGAATTGCTGGGTCATATGGTAGTTCTATTTTTAGTTTCTTAAGGAACCCCCATACTGTCTTCCACAGTGGCTGTATCAATTTACATCCCAACCAGCAGTGCGGGAGGGTTCCCTTTTCTGCACACCCTCTCCAGCATTTATTGTTTCTAGATGTTTTGATGATGGCCATTCTGAGTGGTGTGAGGTGATACCTCATTGTAGTTTTAATTTGCATTTCTCTAATAATTAGTGATGTTGAGCATCTTTTCATGTGTTTGTTGCCCATCTGTATGTCTTCTTTGGAGAAATGTCTATTTAGGTTTTCCACCCATGTTTTGATTCATTGTTAAATGCCTACTGTATATTTTATTAGGTCAACTCGGGCCATCTCTATGATTCCTTATAGTCGAAGTGTTGTTGAATCATGATTGCTGTACCATCAACTTGAGGTCAATAAAACAATGAAAGTGTTTCTATAGTCACTAAGGAATGATGACTTGTGTTAAGTTTATTTTCTTGGACTTTGCCTTCAAGGAGATTACACTCAAGTGGGCTGGTCAAGCGGCCAATAAGTGAACAAACTAGTAATTAATTGTAAAATACAAAATCATGTGATGGAAACAGAGGGTTGAGTTAGAGGCTAACATGAAAACAGCCTACATAGGCAGAGTAACCCAGGAAGGCCTCCCTAAGGTGGTGACATTTAGGCTGAGTCCTGCAGAATAAGTAGGAGGCAGCCATGCGAATAGCTAGAGGAACTACAGCTCGTGAAAAAAAAAAAGGACTGGATCAAAGGAAGTTAGAAAAGTAGATGAGGACTACAAGAGGCAGTTTTCTAGGAATCAGATATAGCCTCATAGGCCTAGGGGAAGTTTGTCTTCTTTCCC
>NW_006786690.1:11312798-11350733 GCF_000442215.2 Lipotes vexillifer | reverse complement strand
TTTCCCTAGGGAAACGAGTGAATCCCACACAGTCCTGGAGCATGGAGAGTCAGGCCTGGAGTGGTGTGTTGCCTCTCTGATTCCAAGGCAATGTGTCAGGTGGAGAGATGGCTTCTGATTTCACAGGGAATTGAGGATTCTTTCAAATATTAAAGTTATGCCTCTGTGCTAAGTAGGGTGAAATTTTCTAGAGATCTGGTTATCCAGGTTTCCTAAATGGATCTTGTATGGGGAAAAAAACCTTCCCGTCTTTGCAAAACTAACTTATAAACTGACATAAGCCAATTTGAGCATGCGTATCTATTAAGTGCTTTTTGGTAGCTATTGACAGTCCCCAGTAGTTGGAGAGGGTTGGGAATTAGCTACTCACCTGCAACCTAGCCACTGGGTTATAATGAAAGCACATTTCAGACCAAACCCTGAACCACAGGCAAACATTTAGTAGCGAGCTGAAAACAGACCCTAAAACAAATGTGTGGTGTAAGCTCCACAAAATCCACCTCCTGTGGAGCCCTCACCCCAGGCAGATGAGACAGTTTTCAAGAGGGTGGATAGAGCTAATCTCACAGTGGGCACAGGCAATCCTCCTGACCATCTGCTGGACCCAGAACAGTGTGGGGCTCGTGTGTCAAGGCCCATCCCAAATGGAGACGAGAGTGACTGCATGATTCTTATAACTACTTGAGGAAAGGGTGGGGAGCTTCTGGAAGATATTTTAGCAAAACCACACATCTTGAAAACCATTCATTGCACCAGTGAGAACCCACCTCTTATACCCATTATACTAAATAATGAGCCCCACTTCTGCCAGTGAAAACCCATTTGGGACCTTCTTTGAGCTCACTAGCAAAACGTCTGGTGTTGATGAGAGCTCAGAAGAAAGATGAGGGAGCTTTGTGGGGACTGTCAGGAATGTGGTCTTTCTGAGTAAATGCTGGGGTTTACTCGCAAGTGTAGATTCCCAATCAGGACCACTGACTGCCCCCTGCCCAGGAGAGTAGCTTAAACCAACCAGCATATACATAGCGTCATGCTCACTCTCCTGCAGGATTTTAGAGTAAATCGCATGCATGCAAACAGGCACAGGCTGAAGAGGTCCCGGGAATGGGTGTGGGAGAAAGGAGGCTGGTAAATTGGATAATCTGATTAACCAAGAGTGATCCCATGCAGCGTATCGGGACTTGCCAATTTTCAAAGAATTAAAATCCAATCAACGAGGCTTTTTTACACAAGCTCTAGAGCAGTTCAGTCTTTTAGGGTAGAGGCTGACACAGACTTCCAGCTTGGCTTGAGGATCTTGGTTGCATCTCCAGGTTAGCGGTTTTCAGGCTTTTCCGGCAAGATGACCCCTAATTTCAATGACCTCTGCTAGAAAGCTGTTGTGCTTTAGGGTCTATTAATTGAAAAAATCAATAACAATGAAAAAAGTTGTTATGGATTCAGCAATACCTTCAACTTGTCTTTCATTAATTGCAGTAGCATTACACACACACATCTGAAAAAGAATGTAGGAGGTTAGATTCAAAAGTAAGGGGAAATCAGAGAGGCAGTACCCCAGGTAGACCCCAGCTATGTTGGAGATCCATGAAATTTCTCTCTCAAGTCAGTTCAATACCAACAGCCTCTTCCTCCTGCCCCCTCCTCCCCACGCCGGAGTCGATGGCTTTTTCTGCAGCTGAGTCCAGGATAAAATGGGCTGCTTATATTTACAGTAATATTTATGGAAAACTATGTACATTTCTTAAACACTGGGGTCATACACTTCCTGTGGCAAGATGCTCACACTGAGAGGACCTAAGAACTGTGACCCATGGAGGACTCAGCTGCTCTGCACATCCTGTCTGATGGTCACCAGAATGTCATGTGGAGCTGCATGTATACATGATCCGTTCAACACAGTGAGAGTCCCTGGAGTCTGGATGCAAACTGCACTCTGGTGAAAATACTCCCTGGGATCCCAGCCAGCCGTGACTGTAGGTCATTAGTTAACACGCAGAAAAGTGTGATGCAAACAATAGGTAGAAAAGAAGTAATCATCTTGCCATATAAACGTGTATCACACCAACCCGTTGTACACCTTAAATTTATGCAATGCTATGTGTCAATTATATATCAATAATGCTGGAAAGAATTTTAATAAAATAAATTTTAAAAATAATAAGAAAAGGGGAGTGTCCCAAGACCCAGTGCCTGAGTACTGTGGATAAGAACCAGTGGCCCTTTGTTTCTTGTGGAAATTTTATCATCTCGATCATCATCGAAAGAATGCTTTCAGCTCCCGAAGGTGCGTGGCCGGGACATGCAGTGTACTCAGAAAGAGTACATTCCTATAGTGGGAAATAAAAGCTAAAGCAGTAGGAGCTTGCGTCACTCAGCCCCACATCCTGGCTGCAGAACCTTGGGCAGATCGCATGACTGCCCTGAGCCACATCGTGTGATTAAATGAGGTGATCCGATAAAGCATAGTAAGTGCTCAATAAATGGAGGTGATCACATTCGTCCTTAGCCTCTGGGTGTAAAATTATTGCAGCAGAGCAGCGACAGCAAACCACAAAGCATTATGCGAAATGAAATTGTTTTGGCAGTGTATGTCTTCATTTGCAGAGCAGATACTCCGGTGGCGCTGTGTGTCTGCTGGTGCCAAGTAGCAAATGGGATTTGTTTAGTATCAGGATCTTCCCTATCCGTCAGACATTTATGTATTTTTTATGTTGGAAAAGAAATATCATTTGCATAATACTTGAAGAAAGGTAGCTACTTACCCATTCTCGCTTTCTTGTTATTCCTGAGTGAAGGCTAATGGGAATGATAGCATTTTGCTGTGGTGTTTAAATGGAAGGCATTCTAAGGTGTCTAGCCGCTCAGTATAATATAGACATTTAAAAATAGCGTGCAGGTGGGAATCAACCCACCATCAAGATCTTTTTAACCGATAATTGGTTTCCTATCCATCAATCGTCCATTCCATAAGCTTCTGTCCGTTTCAGAGATGACAGATGTGGAGGAGCCTTGTAGGAACTGGAGGTGGCAGGTCCAAGGGGCCAGCACATCAGCGGAAAGACCGTGCATTATGAGGGCTATCAGTCCCACTCTCCTTTGGCTCAAAGAAAATGCTCTCCACGGCAACAATGACAGTCAGAAGATGTAAGGAATAGAAATTCCGCCAAGCGGAGAATCCAGCTTTCAATTTTCAACGATCCCAACTCCTTGTACTCCACTTTTCACAGTGGGACAGGTCACTGGCAGTAGTAGGTGGTGCCCGTGAAGATGACATAATGCTGAGCCTGCTGGTGAGTCATGGGCGGGCTTTACTGCCTGGGCAGTAGAACCAGGGTTTCAAAACATAATGACTGTTTTGGGCAGACAAGAGACTTTCCTCGTGGGGAGAGCCACTGCTATTCCACTGCCAAAAAGTTAGGCTCCAAGCACATAGTAACAACTCACCTATTTGATTCAAGTCTAGGCTTTTCAACCTCGGCACTATTGGCATTTGGGTATCATTCTTTGTCATGGAGACTGTCCTGTGTATTGTAGGATGTTTAGCAGCATCCCTGGTCTCTACCCATTAGATGCCAGTAGTAACCCCCTCCCCAGATGTGACAACTAAGAATGCCTCCAGACATTGCCAAATGTCCCCTGGGGGGCAGAATCTCCCCAGCTGAGAACCACTGGTTTGTGTATTGTCTATGGCCTAATAGAGACCAGTAATTTGAAATCCATTTCTTCATGTGTTCGTCCATCTGTTCATTCAGTGAATATTCAGTAAGCCCCTACTATGTAACAGGTGCTGTTCTAAGCACTGGGGATGCATCAGTGAACCAGGTTCGTGCTCTAGGGGAGCTGATGTTCTGGGAGGGACACAAGATGTAAACAAACATAAACAAGACAGTTGTGGAGTTTCTCTCATTCAAAACTGATAAATTTCATGGAACATAATTATCAATGTTGGAAATAAAATTCAATTATTTAATTCTTACTGCAAAAATTAATTTGAAGCTAGCCACAATAAAAGGCTCATTTAAAAGAAGGGTAAATGGACCAAAGCCAAATAAGGATATGGACATATTTTAGATTGTGATAAACAAATAAATAGATAAATTTCATTGGTTATTTTTCCCCTAGTTACAAGAAAATCTGCTACATGTAAAGAAAAATAAACATTATAGCAAGTTTTGATTTAGACTAATCATGTATTAAGCACCTACTATATGCATTTATCTTGCTCTGGAGACAAAGCAGGGAGTAAAACAGGCAAAATTCTCTGCCACCCTAAGCTTATATTCTAGTGGGAAAGACAGTAAATAAGATAAATAAGTAAAATGCATAAATAAGTAAAATGATCTATGGTATAAACTTCTAAGAAAGAAATCCCACCTCCCTGGGAAGGAGGAAGTAATAGGAGTTGAAGGGAGTTACAGTGTCATCTAGGGAGGCCTCACTGAGACGGGTCATTTGAGTAGAGAGCCAAGGGAGGTGAGAGAGCAAGTGTGCAGATATTTGGGGGAAGAGCATTCCATGCAGAGGGAGCAGCAAGTGTGAGATCCCCAAGGGAGGACAGCCCTCGTGCTGCTGGCGGAGGTGAATGCAGAGAGGCGGCGAGGCCCGGTCATCATGAGGACCTTAGCTTTGACTCGGAGTGAGGCCAGAGCCCTTGAAAGTCCACGCAGAAGGGGCTGCTCTGGTAGATGTGTTGAGAGTTGGCTGGGGTGGGGTTTATAAGCAGGAGGCCAATTGCCATACCCAGGAAGAGGCGGGAGGGCCTTGGATGAGCAGGGAGCCTGGAGGTGGTGCAGAGAGGCTGGTCTCACTCTCCTGGCTCTCATCCTCTGATTGCGCTGCTCCTCGGCCACTTCTGAGGGGTCCCCTAAGGCTCTGGCTCTAAATGGTGCAGTCCCCAGGCTCAGTCCTCAGACCTCTTCTCTTCAGTAATGACACTCACTTCTTGGTAATCTCATCTCATGTTTATATCTGCAGCCCCTCTCTCCCCAGACTCACAGAGACAGCAGACCACCTCACAGCCTAGACATCCAATAGGCATCTTGACCTTAACTGACTCAACACCCAACCTGCTCCTCCCACCTGTCCTCTGTCTCAGCCAGTGGACATCCCACTCTTCTAACCACTCATTCATTGCTTCTCTCACACCTGTTTCCGATCTGCCAGAAAATCCTATTGGCACCACCTTCAAAATATAATCAGAAAAGTGATTAGAAAGGAAGAGTCCCCAGAAATCTCACCATCTCCATTAACAGCCAGTGTAAGCCGCCCACCTATTAACTTTGTGTATATCATCAGTGACAGAAATGGAATTGAGAGACACATACCGGGACCCTGACTTCTCACAGCATTTAGGCATTTGGTTATCCTCTTTTTGGGGGCCAGGGTATTTCTGAGTCTTTTATTCCTCTTTTGCAGCCCTCACAATTTCAACCCCAGACATTAATTGGTAGATATAGGGTTACAGTACTTGCATGCACAATTCTCAGCCTCATGTCTTCAAATCCCTGCCGGGAACAAATCATTACCAGGTAGCCGTGGATTCTGGCATCCAGGAGCATGACTTGTCCTTGGGAGCTGCCACAAATTCCAGCAGCAACAGGCTCCTTCAGTGTCATGGAAAGTATTACGAATGTGGCCAAGGTGTGGAAGCAGAAGGTCGTCTCTGCTTTTCCTCCATAAAATATAGTTCTCATCTCTTCACCTCCTGAGCCAAAGTCTTCAGAGACAGGCTGTCTTAGTCCATTAGGCTGCTTTAACAAAAATACCACAGACTGGGTGGCTTAAACAATGAATATTTATTTCTCATGGCTCTGGAGGCTGGGATGTCCAAGATCGAGACACCAGCAGATCTGTTGTCTGGTGAAGGACTGCTTCCTTGTTCATAGCCATCTTCTTGCTGTAACCTCACATGGTGGAAGGGACAAGGGAGCTTTCTGGGTCTCTTTTTATTTATTTAATTTTTTAAAATTTTTACATCTTGGTTGTGCCGTACAGAATGCAGGATCTTAGTTCCCCAACCAGGGATCAAACCTGCACCCCCTGCATTGGAAGCATGGTGTCTTAACCACTGGACCACCAGGGAAGTTCTGGATCTCTTTTGTAAGGGCACTAATACCATTCATGAGGGCTCCACCCTTATGACCTAATCACCTTCAAAAGGTCCCACCTCTTGATAGCATCACCTTGGGGTTAGTATTTCAACATATGAATTTTGGGGGAGTACAAACATTTAATTTATAACAGACTTCCAGAGAAGACAAGAAAATCATAAAGAGCAAAAAAGTTCTTTCTTTTTCAGATGTTTTGGAGGAAGAAGGTAAGGATATATAAGGTAGCAATGTATATCCTGTAATGACTCATCTTTCTCAAGTCTCTGTGATGCCTCTAATAGGGAGAAATTGAAGGGTACCCTACCTTGACTCTTAGAGGTGGTACTTTGTAATCTCTCCTATTGCTTGGATTTAGTTCATATTTGATTAGTCAATCTTCAGGCATTTAGTAAAGGCTTACTTCGTGCCAGCCCCTGTGCAGAGTGCTGGAGACCCAGCATCCAACAAGGCAGACAGGTCTCTGGCCTTATGGAGCCTCGAACTAGCCTAAGGTTTCCAAACGGTGGCACTATTGACATCTGGAGTCAGATAACACTGTTTGGGGGGGTGGCAAGGGGTGGGAGACTACCCTGTACATTGTAGGTTGTTTAGCAGCATCTCTCCCCTCTACCCACGAGATGCCAGCAGCAAACCCTCCTCCCAGTTATGACAAGCAAGAATGTCTCCAGACATTGTCACCTGGGGTGAGGGGGGTGGGGGCAAAATTGCCCTGAGAACTGCTGGTCTAGCCCAGTTGAATCAGAATCCTGTCTCTTTGGAATTCCCCAGGTGATTCTAACGGGGGGCCAAGCAGAGCACCACCACCACTTCAGTCTACAGAATAAGTGCATCTGTATTCGAGTTGGGGGTCTTCTGCTGGAAATGAAGGACATTGTTTGCCCTTGGCTTGCTTTCTGCCCTGGGAATGTGTTTTGATGTGTGCAGTGGGTGATACACACATGGTCAAGGGCAAGGAGAAGGGAGCATTCTACAGCCCAGCAGGCTGTTTTTCACTGCTGGATAATTTGTCCAAACTCAAACATTGTTTCCTTTAAGGTCCTAACACAGCTGCTCTGAGTTCTATTGCAGACATTCATCAAGGCCAAACCAAAAGGCCAGCCTTCACACACAGGCTACAGAGCCTATCAAAGGCTCTGTAGAGGTCAGAGCCCCAAATAGGCACTTTCTCAAACCTCCTCGCCCAAGGAACCCCTGTGTATGGCACTTCTTGTTTGTCTATTCCACAAGTTTGAGAGCCCTGAGATAATTCCTGTGAAGCATTTAAGTACCTGGCTCAGAGTAGACGCTCACGAAATGGTAGGTATTGCTGTATTAGTATCACTATAATAGTTACATCAGTATATAGCAAGAACAAATGTATATAAATAAAAACATTTAGGTCATAAACTCTTGCATACATAGTTTAGTTTTAGAGGAGTCACATGGTGCTAAGCATATTCCCTGTGCCTCCAGGACTGTGAAAATAAACCATACTTCTAACATCAGGGGAACGCAGGCTTTATATGTAACAGTTCATGGTGAAATGCAATCTCACAATGAGTTTGCTGTAACTGGTGTCCGGCCATTCCGTGCTTCTTCCAGGGCGTACATTTGCAGGAGTAGCTTGCGCTGCCCTCCCCAGCACAAGTATTTTAATTAATATTAATTTAATTAATATTTTGCTCCCTGAGATTTAGCATTGACAGACGTTTTCTCAGAAGGCCTCCGGGACACCATTGCTATCATACAATACCTGAATCGGGTGAATCTTCTGAAATCCATGGAAAGCTGAACCTGCAAACTCCTCGTGTGGAGGGAAGTTTTTGAAAAAAGCAGTTGGGAAGCCCTTTAAACTAATTTTAATGACACCAGGAGACTTAAAGCTTTGCTGTAAGGATTTGATGATCAAAGGCAAGCCGTCCCAACTGGCATTTATCTGACACTGTGCAGCTGCTTCAGGCTTTTTGATGTCCTCCTGCCATCAGACAGGCAGGATGGAGGAAAAGCTCAGCTCTGATGGCAGGGACCCCCCACCCCCCAGCAGCACAAGGGTGTGCTTAGTAAGAGAATGAGTGTTCATGATGCTGATTTTCTGTTTCCTTAGTAGCCTCACAAGGTATGGGAGCTCGTAAGGGGGTTAAAATGTCATGTATTCTTATATCCAGGGGAATGACAATGGCCTGGGACCCGGGGACCCTCTTGCCATCCCTGCCATTTCAGCAGACAAATTGATTTCCGGTATTATCCTGGCCAGATTATTTCAAGGTTCTCAGTAAATAAATAGTGAGGGGCCCTGGGATGAGGTGGGGTGGGGAAGTCTCCTGTCCAGTGATTGAAGGAAACAAGTGAAGAGCTTGTTGAAAACTACACCAACATTATATAATAATATGTGCTGGTGTTTGGTTGATATTTACCATATTTATTATCTGGAGCCTTATACATACATATATAATATACGTATACAGACGTATATATAATATACCTTTACTTACGCAATCACGTATTCACGTATAATCATCATGACGCCTCTGGGTTATAGGTAGAAGGTAGTTTCTATTTGCCCCATTAAACTGGGAGGTTAAGTAGCCTAATATCTCAACACTCTCCTTCACTGAGTGATACTGTCATTGTTTCCCTTCATTAAAGAAAAGAGAACAATCCCACTGTTTATCACCACCTTTGTATGCTGGGCATGGCATTAGGTCCTTTGCGTATATTATCTCGCTGAAAGTTCTCAAGAACCCTATGAGATGGGCAGGAAGTGTTCCTGTTTTATGCATATGGGAACAGTAGCAGATAAGCTTGACTAATAATATACCCAAGGTCACCCAGCTGGTGAGCAACAGAACTGGGATGTGACCCAGGTCTGTGGACTTGAGAACCTCTGCTTGGTGCAATCTTTGTGCTTCCAGGATAAGTTAAGTCCTAGGCTGGGAGCTCTTTGAGGTCAAAGACCGCCTAACTCATCTCTGTCTCCCCAGAACCTCGTACTGGGCCTGGTACAGAACATGCTCTAATTAGAGCTGAAGAATGAAAGAAGGGAGGGGAGGGGAGAGAAAGAGAAGGAGGCCCCAAGAGGAGGGGGTGGGAAGGAAGAAGAGAAGGAGGGCGAGGAAAGGGAGGGAAGGAAGTGGTTCTGTTTTAGAGGTATCTCCTTATCTCCACAAATAGAATAGGAGTCTCTGTTGATATGTAAGCCATATCATTGGGTTCCCCACCATCACTACTGTTTTTTTGGAAAATACAATCTTGGTAGGAAACAGATGGTGCAGTCACATGGGATCATTGAGGAGATTTTAATTTAGGGTCTATTTAGAAAGGTAAGATCAGGTTTAAGGGAGACCTTAAGTAAGAGCCAGGGAAGCACTCTGGGCTGAGGGAGTGCTCTTATGACTAGGGGTCAGGCAGTGGTTGTTAGAAACCAGAGAACAAGTTGTGCTGGGACTGCTGGGAGCTGTGGCCCCTGGTGGGGGAGGCAGCTGCTGCCCAGCTGTTACAAAGGGCAGCGGGGGGACTAACGTACCCCACTCCTTCCTTCTCACCTTTCGGTCCCCTGCCAGTGCCCCCACCCTAATCATGGCCAGCACAGTAAGAAGCTGGAAGGTAAGGACATACTTGATCCAGAAATTCAGCCTCCCAGGGAAAGATGAGAGTGGATTTGGAGAGGCAACAAGAATATCTCAGACAGAGTTAGGAGGGGGATATGTAAGACATCCAGCAACCTGAACAGCACTGACCGATCAGAGCAGCACCAGCCATAATGAGACTTCGTAGGACTTAAGTCTTACACTGGTGCTCCCTGAAGGTGAGTCCTTGGAAAAAGTACGCTCATGCCTCCAGGGCAATTCACATGACTGTGCACACAGTTGCTCTGCCTTGGTCACCTATAGGAATTGCTGTGGCCTCAGCTGTGGCTTAGACAGGGCAGCACCAGGTTCCCACCAGCCACAGACTGTGACCATATGGCTCAGACATGGGGGCTCAAAAAAAAGGATAGCGAAAGACCAATGTCTGACACCTTTTCAAACTTGTGAAAGTTCCAGAGCTTTGGAGAAAGGCTCCCATCAGACTCACTCCCCAAACACGTGACAGTTTTCCAAACTATTTTGACAGATAAAATTGCAGATAATTAGCCTGGCTCTGCCAACTTGAAATTACTGGAGATAATTTCTATGGCTGTGTACTTGAGTTTCTGGAAGATAATCTAAAATGGAGAAACGGGCCAGTGTTGTCCTCATCTTACCCCTTCGACACATCATTATAAGTGAAGCGGAAAACTTTGGGTTGGTCATAAACATCTAGGATAAATGCGGGGAAATATGCCACTCAATTAAAGCTGTACAGCCTGGGTCTGTTTATAGCAGTAAGATTGGAAAAGTGCTGTCACCTAAATGTCTTTCCACTTATGTCAGCCATCTTTTCAGACAGATTCCATTTTCTCTGCTCTATGAGTCTTTTTTACTTAGAACAAGATTGGCATCTAAAAAATAAAGTAAGATATATAGAAAGTTCCATCTCTGTTCCTATATACTCCTCCTTCAGTGATTTCAGTGACATTGGATTTTGAAGGTTTACTTCTCGCTCTTTTCAAGAGCCTAGAGTCAGTGTGCCTCTGTAAGACTTACATGGATTGATTTCAGTAATGGCCCCACTTCAGTTCTCCCTGTATCTGGACCCTTTATCATGTGACATTATGAGAGGAACTCCCATGAAGTTGGAGTATACTTTCTCTCCCCATGTGCCTTAGTCAGCTTGGGCTGCCATAGCAAAATACCATAGAGTGGGTGGCTTAAACAACAGAACTGTATTTCTCACAGTTCTGAAGGCCAAAAGTCCAAGATCAGGGTGCCTGCTTGGTTGGGTTCTGGAGAGACCTCTCTTCTTGACTTGCAGATACCACCTTCTTGGGTCCTCAACATGGCAGAGAGAGAGAGAGAGCTCGGGTCTCTTCCTCTTCTTATAGGGACATTAATCCCATCGTGGGGTGCCTACCCTCATGACCTCATCTAAACCTAACTGCCCTACCCCCCAATATAGTTACACTGGGGGTTAGGGCTTCAACATGTGAATTTGCCGGGGACACAAACATTCACTCCATGACATCACGTGACTCACGTTGACCAGTAGAAGAAGGCGGAATAACAGTGTGCCAGTTCTGAGACTAGGCTTCAAAAGTCCTTACGTGACTCCTCTTGCTCTCTTGCATCACTGGAGGAGGATAAGAGACTTATGGAGCTAAACTGCCCCAGCTGAGGTGGCCCAGCCATTTCCAGCCTAGGACAAAGCTTGCAGGTGAGCTGTAGCTGCACGAATGAGCCTAGCCAAGATAAACAAAGCCCAGCTTACACCAGCTGACTCCCTAACCTACCTAAAAATTCATGAGTTATAGTAATAAATGATTGTGGTTTTATGCTGCTGGGTATTGGAATGTTTTGTTATGCAGCAATAGCTAACTGATACAGCTTAGTTACTGGATAGTCATTATGATTTATATTCTTCCTAAAAAGGAAGTTGAGTGGAGTGTTTAAAAGCATGGAGTATATCCAGACTTCTTGAATTTTATTCCTGCCTCTGCTACTTACTATTTGTGTGACCTTAGGCAAGAAGCCTGAATTTCCTCATCTATAAAATGGATATAATAACAGTATCATACAGGGCAATTATGAGTATTAAATGAGTTAATGCATATAAAGTACTTCAAACAGTGCCTGATACAGAGGACGTACTGAAGAAGTGTTTGCTGTTATTCCTTCCAAAGGGCTTGAGACTTGGAGAAAGGAGGCTGGAGGTGAGGTTGGTTAATGCCCAGGTGGCATTAACTCCACTGTTAAATAAAAGGGATGTTCCATCTTAGCATGAGATGAGCTCACTTTTCTAAAAATAGGAAATGCAATCAAGATTGCTTTAGAATTCTGAGAGGACTATTTTTTTTTAATCTTCTCTGAGAAATAGGCATTAACGTTTTGATGGCATTACTCCTTCTCCCCATGTAGAAGTGATGGGGAAGAGAGAAGCCATCAACCAAGTGACTCTACTGTGGACAGTCACCTGAAGGGTACAGACCCCTTTTTGTTTCCTCCCTCCTCTCCCCACATCTAGGCCTTGGTGTTCTTATACTTTTGCAACCAAATAACCCAGGAATTTCATCTCTTCCAAAATCTTGGGGCTGCCACCACCACCACCACCACCACAGATGCCCGGAATCTCATTGTGTCCTTCCCCACAGAGAGCACTTGCTACCTCTGAACAAGGAGTTTTATATAGCAGGTAATTTGTTAATAAATGACCTCTCCTAGGTAACCTTTCTGCTGCTAACCAAATATGTTTCTTAAATAATATTTCATCATGGAATAGTGAATTTAATGATAGGAAACCCAAACACCCTCATAGTCATTGGTAAAGATAACTTAAGGCATTCAGCGCTCTCACGACAACACACACGTGGCCACCCATTAGGACCAATCCTGGGCGTTGAGATGGATTCATGACTCACCAGTGGGAGGCATTTGAGGTCAGTCACATGACTATCTCAAAGCCTTCAGGAATGACCTACCTGACCCTATTTCGACACCTGAGAATCTTTGCATGTGCTGTTCCCTCCAGTCAATACTGATTCCCCCTCCCTCATCCTCTGCCCCGCAATCGTAAGCCTGACCTATTCTTCAAGGCTACCTTGTTCCATATCACCTCTGGTAGAAGGGCTTCGCTGAGGCTCTGTTTGTCAGTTACCTCTTCCTCCTCTGGCTTCCTCATAGCCCTTTATGAATGAATTGCTCCAATACCATACCAGGCTGTGAGCTCCTTGAAGACAGTAGCCATGTCATATTCATCTCATCATCTCTCACATAACTTAGCAGACTTACATAACAAGCGCTCAGTAAATAGTTGTTCAATTAAAAAAGAAAAGAATGAGTGATTTCACAGTCATTTCATCCATTTGGTGGATGACACCTGCACTCCTTCCCAAATATGTGATAATCCCCCAAACCCAGGCCTCTGGTAAGCTCCCCTGGCTTCCAGATGTACTGAACAATTTCTCCTATGCTCTTGGGGTATGTGGGAGAGGGACAAAGTGTTTGGGGAACCCTTTCACTCACAAGTCTTTCTCTGATGCCGGCTCAGGCAGTATTTGTCCTAAAAGAATCACAGAGGAGGAAATATAAGCATATTTAATAGCAATGTGAAAATAACTTGGCCAAGAGAAGTCCCATTGTCAGTGAATTTAAAGCTTGTCAAGCCAGGCTTTCAGTGTTGTGCTCCTTGTATTTTAAGCTCTTGTAAATCATAAAGTCATAGAGCTACACAGACGATTAGAGATCATCTTGTCTAGTCCACCCATTAAAATATGCATTCCTTGGGAGATGCTTTCTCTCAGAGTCCATGCATTGTACAGATACGTGTAGCCCAAGGACACAGAACCAGTAGTAGGGCTGGGACTGAAATCCAGCTCTCCAGCTTCTTAACCAGTATTCATTCACCTCCCCACACTCAGCTGGTATGGCAGGGAGGGAATGGGTCACTGTGTCCAAGCTACACCACTGACTGTAACAGGTACTGTAATTACTTGTGTACAGAGTAATAAACCTCTGTATAAGTGTGTAACGCAGAAGCTTTATTCGGCCCATTAAGCCCCAGAAACATCCATAAATGTTTTTGCCTAACTGTGCTCTCCCAGGCCTGGCCCTTGCTGCACTGCCCATCACATTAGAGCCTAAGTAATGGCATTTCTTGCATAAGAGCAAGGCTCTGGCAGATGTGGCTAGATCATAAGAATTAGCATCAGAAACAGATTAAAAATAAAAACATTTTTTTCTCATGGTATTCCTATTTGCCTGGTGTGTGTGTGTCGGTATTTGGGATGTGGAGCACAAGGAATAACGCCATATAGACATTCATTTAACAAATGCACACTGAACATCTAAGAGAAAGGCCTGTGCTAGGCACTTTGAGAGGGATGGGGATGTGTCCCAAAAACTGGGGCATAACTCTAGAGCCTGCGAGCCACAACTACTGAGCCCACATGCCACAACTACTGAAGCCCGCACGCCTAGAGCCTGTGCTCCGCAACAAGAGAAGCCACCGCAATGAGAAGCCCATGCACCGCAACGAAGAGAAACAACTAGAGAAAGCCCGCACACAGAAACGAAAACTCAATGCAGCCAAAAATAAATAAATTTTTTTAAAAATGGAGCATAAATGCTGCAAGCATGGAAGAAACAAATTGGTCTGAGGCTGCCAGGGAGAGAGCGAGTGCAATGGATTTCCTAAGAGGGTAAGGGGGTCGGTGGTGGAGAGGGAAGAATTCAAATAAGGCTTCAGAGAGGTGACGACATTTGAATGAGATCTGGAAACTTAGGAATTTTTCAAATCAGGAAAGAGAATTCCTAGTAGAGAGTATAACCCTGAGCCCAGAAGGTGATAAAGAGTTTTACCAAAGCTTGAAAAAGAAGATAATACTTTTCTTATACAAATTGTTCAGAAGAAGCACAAGAGTAAAGAAGACCAACTTTATGAGGCTTCCAGTGTAAGAAAGTGTAATTATAGGTCAGTCTGACTTACAGAACACAGATGGAAAAATCCTAAATAAGGTATCAGCAAATTTAATCCAGAAGATTATTACAATAAATACATTGTGACTAATGAATTTTACGCTAAGAATGCAAGGATGGTATGAAACCTTAAAATCTGTCAGTGTAACTCAACACATTAACCAATTAAAGGAAAAATAACATGATTAATTCAGTAGATGTGGAATAGTGATCCACATCCAGATGTGGAATAGTGATCCAAGTATGTGGAATAGTTGATATATTTCAACACATTTATAATTGTTTAAAAAATAGGAAACATTTTACCAAACTGAAAATAGATAAAAATTTCCTTAGCCTGATAAAATAACTGCCAAAACTTGGAAACAAACATCATTTTCAACAGTGAATTGTAGAAGCATTCCCAGTAAAGCTCAGAACACGGCAAGGACTCCTGCTTTCATGTTTATTATTCAACATTATATTTGAAGTTTTTGCCAATACAGTACAACAAGAAAAAGATTTAAAAAGCATAAGAATTGAAAAGGCAAACACAATATTTTCATTTGCAGAAGTTATAACTGTCTATGTAGAAAAAATAAGAAGATTTATGCATAAAATTTTAGAACTAGAATTAAAACAGGTTGTTGGATACAAGGTCCATGTCTTTAAAGAAATGAATAGCTTTCTTATAAACCATAAAATATATTAGAAAATATAATTTCAAAAATAGCCTGTTTATAATATCAACAAATTTATGACAGTGTTTTTTTAAAGATATTTATTGAGATGCTTAAGCACCTACAGCACATTTTTTAAAAATATTTATTTATTTATTATTTATTTATTTTGTCTGCTCTGGGTCTTAGTTATGGCACATGGGATCTTCACTGTGGCATGCAGGATCTTATAGTTGCAGCATGTGGACTCTTAGTTGCAGCAAGCATGTAGGATCTAGTTCCCTGACCAAGAATCCAACCCGGGCCCCTGCATTGGGAGCACAGAGTCCTACCCACTGGACCACCAGGGTAGTCCCTGAGACAGTATTAATAATTGTTATTACTGAGTTCTTTCCAGTGTTCTAAGGATTTACATCTATCTTTACTCTCTTAACAATTCTATGATCTATTCTAACTATGAATAAATCTAACAAAAGACTTAGAAGAACTTTACAGACAAAATTTAAAAATGTTATTAAAGTACATAAAGGACTCAAATAAATGGAATGCATATAATATTGTTTGATGAGAGAATCAACATATAAAATCATAAATATCAATTTTCCCCAAATTAGATCATAAATTCAATACAGTTCAATCAAAGTCCTAGCAGAATTTTGGGGGGAACAAAAGTTGACAAACCAATTCTAAAATTCCTAGAAAAGAGTAAACATCTAAGGATAGCCAAAAATTTCTGAAAAAGACCAACAAGAAAGGACCTGTTCTATCAGTTACCAGGACTAATGCTATCATAATGAAAACAGTGTGAGAGTAATACAGAAACAGATTAATAGATTAATGGAAGAGAATAAAGATCTCACAGATTGACACAAACATATATATAAATGTAATACATGATAGAATTGACATTGCAGACTAGTAGGGAAAATATGATCCATTAAATACTTTTACAAATGATGCTGAGAATTAACTTTCCATATGAACAAAAAAGTGAAACTATATCCCTACCTCACCCCATACACGAAATAAAACCCAGATGGGTCAAAGACCCAGATGCAAAAGGTAAATCTTTAAATCTATTAGAAGAAAATGGAACAAAATATATCTAAGTCTTCAGGCAAGGGAAGGAGTTCTTAGTAAAGACCCCTTATCCACCACCACCCCCAAAAAAATCAGCAAATGAAACATTAATAAATTTTGTTCATCCCAAATACAAGCTCTTTGTGAGCAAAGTTAAAAAGCAGTCTACACACTGGCAATAGATATTTGTAATCTATAACTAAATTAGTATGTGGAATATATAAACAATTTTCAAGTCATCAATAAGAAAAAGACTAACAACCAAGAGCAAAAGAAAAAAAAAAAAAAAAAACAGAAAAGGAGGGTGAATTGGCCAAGCCAGCATACACAGAAGGCAAGGCTCAACCTCTCTGGCAGTACGGGAACTGCAACAAGATATCATTTCACAGCCACCCACTGAGGAAAATTTTAAATCTGATAATATCAAGAATCTGTGAGGGATGGGGAAACAGGAACTTGCATACACTGCTGTTGGAAGAGTATGCTGGAACAACTTTCTTGATGGGCAGTTTGTCAGCATCTAGTTAATATCTAGCTAAACTGAAAAACAAGGGCTAAAGAGGCATCCATAAAGATGTTCACTGCAGTATTGTTTACTCTGAGAAGGAAAATAAAAACATAGAAACAATTTAAATGTCTATAGATAGGAGGGAAACAATGGGCTCTATTCATAAGATGATTACTTAACACAGTTAAAGGAATGAATCAAAAGTTCTCAAAAACATGAGTGACCAATAACAACAAACACCCCAGACTATGGAATGAAACACATATACGCAAAAGAAAAACGTATACTGTCACTGACGGGTACGTATGTAAAAGAATAAGGAAAGTTGACGTGAAGGACACTCAGTAAATTCCTATAGAAGAAATCAGGTTTCACTGTTCTATCTGGTGCCTGACATTTTGTCACATTATTGTAAAGATGAGTGAGGAAGAAAGAGCAAATGCTCAGCCTCCCTGCTGGGAGAGCTTCTTTTTTTATACGCTTTTGCACATTCTTTATGTTTTCTACATTGCGTTAAGGTAGCTAAGAAACATTTTCATCTTTGTGCATGGTCGTCGGGGGGGTGGGCAGTGTATGTGAATAGACTCACCTCTTTGAGAAACCTTCTGAATCACATAATCAAAATGCTTTCAAACTTAGGACTTTGCATACTGCTTCTCAGAACAGATCCAGGCTGTGTGTTGTCATAACAACAAACACAATGATTTGAAACGCAGATTCTTCCTCTTTTACTCTGATGGAAACCAGTGAGGAACGCAGGATACTTTGTATTGGATATGAGCCTGTTAAAGTCCAAATGTGATGTTAGAAATTGGTTGTATGCCCAGCAGAGAAGAAAGTGTATGATTTGTGAAGCCTCTAAACTAAGAATCATATAGGTTTTCAGGAAAGCCTGTCCATTCAGATTATAAAGTTTTGACACTTAAAATTCTCTTTGAATCTTAGGAGTCCTGTAAGACTAGTTCTGTGCTGTGTTGGACAGGCAGTAGGGTAGCATGGATAAGCATTCTGGCTCTGGAATCCAGCAGACCTGCTTCACTACTTCCTAGCCATGTGGCCCTTGGCCAAATTATTTACTCTGTTAGTCAGGTTCTCCAGAGACACAGAACCCATGAGATGTATGTATATATCCACAGAAAGTGATTTATTACAAGGAACTGGCTCATGCGATGATGGAGACTGGCAAATCCCAACCTCTGCAGGGTGAGTGGGTAAGCTGGAGACCCAGGAAGAGCTGATGTTTCAGTTC
Organism: Lipotes vexillifer; assembly: GCF_000442215.2. Taxonomy (NCBI): domain Eukaryota; kingdom Metazoa; phylum Chordata; class Mammalia; order Artiodactyla; family Lipotidae; genus Lipotes; species Lipotes vexillifer. The sequence continues at coordinate 11,332,599 of NW_006786690.1, read as the reverse complement.
AAAGGCAGTTAGACAAGAGGAATTTATTGTTACTCAGGGGGAGGGTCTGCCTTTTTGTTCTATTCAGGCCTTCAACTGATCAGCTAAGGCCCAACTACATTAGGGTTGGCATTCTGCTTTATTCAGTCTACTGATTCAAATATTAGTCTCATGCAAAAATGCCCTTGTAGAAACACACAAAATAATGTTTGACCAAATGTTTTGGGCATCCCGTGGCTCAGTCCAGTTGACACATACAATTAAGCATCGCACTTACCTTTTCTGAGCCCTGGTTGCCTCATGTGTAAAAGGCTACTAATATTAGTAAATAGCTCATAGAGTTGAAGTGAGGAGTAAATAAGTTGTTGTCTATGAAGGGCAAGCAGAGGAGCTGGGACTTAGTAGATGCTCAATAAATATTTACCAAATGAGCTAGTACATTGAACTCAGAGTGGAATCCATTCTGAATTTTGTGTTTCTCACTGTCTTGCCTTTTTTATACAGTTTTACTAGTCACGTATGAGTGTCCAAAGAATAGATTGCTTAGATTTGCTTCTTTTTGTGCTTCGGAGACTTGTTTTGCTCACTCAGTATGATATTAGCAACATTCACCCATGTCATTGCATGTAGCTGTAGGTATTCAGATACTACTGAGAGTATCCATCCTGTTGATGGATTTGTGGGTCTTTCCTAGTTTTTCCATTATGAACAATGCTCCTGTGAACATTTTTGTCTACAGGAAGTGAGACCTACATCTAAGATCTTCTTTAGGATGTGCTCCTAGGAGAGGAATTGCTGAGTCACAGGTAGTCAAGTGTTCCATTTTACGAGATCAGGCTAAATTGTTCCCCCAAGTGGTCTGTTTGCCCTTGTTGAATGAGGAAATCGTGACCAGATATTCTCCTGCTGGTCATTAAAAGTGGTGCTTATTAAAGACCATCTAAGAATGGACAAAAACAGTTTATGAAAATAAGTGGGGGAAAAAAAAGAACTACAAAGTTAAATGTGATCACAGCTCCATAGAAAAGAGGCAGTATAATATCAGAGTTGCAAGAAGAGGCTTGAACGGGGTTTGGAATCAGACAGACCTGGGGTCAAACTTTCACTCGCCCACTGCCTGCCTGAGACCTGGAGCCAGTTTCTTGACCTCTCTATGCCCTTGTGATCACATTTAAAAACTGGAGTAAGAAATCACACCTACTTCAGAGCACTGTCTACACTGAACTCATGCATACAGTAAATACTCAGTAATGATGGCCAAAAAAGAGCCAAACATAATTCTAAACACCAGACAAATATGCACTAGAATGATTACTGAGGCTTATGGTAGGTCTTAAATTATGAGTGGTTTCTTTTTTTCTGTATTTAGAGCTCCTGGAAAGTGATTATATTGCTTTCAAAATAGGGAAATTAATTTGTTTTTTAAAGATTCCATTATTTTCTACTTCATGTGGATCCCGTGTGCTACTTTTATTTACTCATATACCTCTTAGCTCAATGCATCGCCTCCATGGGGAGCTGGGACACAGATTTGTCGGATTTCAGTTAATGCAGGCTGGTACCTGGTTCCTGAGAGCCTGTATCTAGGGCCAAGGCTTGCACAAAGTGAGAATAATCTCCACTGGAGACCTATCAAGGAGAGAAATCTAATGGCTTGATTATAATTAAAAGTTGTATGCAAATTCCACTTTTCTTTTTGCTGGGGCCTAAATTTTTTTCTTGGGCCTGGATATTCTGGGTATTAGAATTTGGGCAGGGGAACAAAGAAAGAGTTTAAGCACACAGGCCATGGGGATGTACCTTTCCTAACTCTTCAGAACATAATGGCCCTATTGTGAGTGTGCTCTGGGCATGAGTGGAGTCTCTTGAGAGCCTGCAGCTTTGGTACATTCCTTTATTCACCCAGTAGATGTTTATTGGGAATTTACTATGTGTTGGACATTATTGTAGATGCTGGAGATAGAGAGTGGGACGAATCAAATAAGATTCCTTCATCATCTATTCTAGGAGGCATGATGACCATGAACAGGTACATAAATAAATAAGGCAGTTATAGATCCTGATCACATCCATGAAGGAAGTGCAGAGAGTGTGATGGAGGATAATGGAAATTGTTTATGGAGATGAGATCAGGAAGGACCTTACAGAGGAGATGACATTTAAGCTGAGATCAGAAGGATGTGGAAGAGCCAGTCATGGGAAAACATTTCAGGCAGAGGGAATTTTTTTTAATGCAGAGCCTTGATTCAAGGAAGATCACAATGCGTACTAAGGAACCGTCAGACAGACTAGTATGGCTAGGGCATAGTGATTGAGGAAGCAACTCTCCCACACAAACACTTAGAAATGCTTCACAGATATAGCAAGCATCATTTTAAATGCATAGATAAGCTCCCAAGAAAGTAAAAGTGTTTCAAGGGACCAAAAAACAAAACAGGAAATGAAAAGTTATCTTGATGACACAGGTGTTAGAGTTTTAATGCCTAGAAAGGTACAGAGATTGAGGTCTTGGACTCAAGAGAAGTGAAAGGAGAGTCTCCCTATGAAGCTAGGACTCTGAGAGCGTAACATCCCCTGCTCCATGAAAGGGTAGATGGAGGGAAACCACCTGTGCACCCAGGTAGATATCGACAGAGCTTGTGTTACTTGGTGTAGGTCCTGTTAAAAGAAAATAATTCTCTGAAAATCAACAACTTGCCATCACAAAGGTTTGGGGTTCAAATTTATACTACCCACATCTCCCCAGAATCCCCAAGTTGAGTAGGAACTCAAACACCAGTACCAAACAGGAATACCCATGGAGAATCTAGAAGAAGCAGACACAAAACTTCCAGAGAAAGACATACCTTCAATCCAGCACACACAAAATTCCCACAGATCAGATAAGGGCCTGCTGAGAATGAGCTCTCAATCACAAATCACAAATGCACAAGGAAAATTTTCACCATGTACAAGAGTCAGAGAGTACAATAAACTGAAGGCTATATACTCTTCCCTAGGAACTCCGGTTTAAAAAGCTATCTAAAAAGCTATATAGTGTACTTAAAATGAGTAAAGTCATAAAAAGGCCATTAAATGTAAAATGTGACAGACATACTAAAGATACAAAAGAGCAGATTTTTAAAATAGCTTAATAGAATTTCTAGATTTAAAATAATAATTAAATAAAAATTTTCAGATGATGGATTAGTCAAATATGAAAAGAAAATAAACTAAAAGATGTGAGGAAACTACTCAGAATGTATTGCATAGAGTTAAAAGATGAAAGGCATGAAAGAAATGTTAAATGAAAGAAGATTCAATGAAAGGGTCCAATTTACTTTTAATAAGAGTCCCAGAATGTGAGAATAGAGAGAACTGGGAAAAGACAATATTCAAAGTTATTATGACTGACAATTTTCAGAATTTAAATGATAGACATGTGTAGTAAGCTGAATAATGGCCACCCAAGGATATCAAGTTCTAATCCCTGGAACCCTTAATTGTTACCTTACAGGAAAAGGGTCTTTGCAGGTATGATTAAGTTAAGGATCTTGAGATGGAAATGTTATTCTGGATTACATTAATCACATGTGCAATTAATAAAATAAAATAAGTAAAATCACATGTGTCCTTTTAATAAGGGGGCAGAAGGAAGTGTCATACTGGCACACACAGAGAAGGCAATGCGAGGATAGAATGGAGAGAGATTCAAAGATGCTGGCCTTGAAGATGGAGTGGAATAGCCAATAACTGAGGAATGCCAGCAGCCAGAGACTGCTGGAAGAGACAAGGAACAGACTGGCCCCCAGAGCCTCTGGAGGGAGTGTGACCTTGCCAAGATTTGGATTTTGGCCCAGGACACTGTTTTTTTTACTTCTGGCCTCAAGAACTACAAAGAGTAAATTTAGGTCATTTTAAGTCACCAAGTTTGTAGTAATGTGGGTCAGCAACCCTACAAAACAGTGCAACATGTAGGTATAGATTGCGATTGTACAGCAAGTTACAGGAAGGATAATCAAAAATAAATCTATAACTAGACACACAATAGTGAAACTGTAGAATCCTAAATACCAAATACAGAGAAAAGACTTTGAAAGCACCCAGAGAGAAAAGTACAGGGGAGCAATGACCAGAGAGACAGTATATTTTTCAAAGTGTTAATATAATCCAGAAGACAATGGAATGTTATCTTTAAATTGCCAACAAAGACAAATTATCATTCAAAAGTGAGGGTGAAATAAAGACATTTTCAGGCAAGCAAGGCTGAGTTTACCACTAATAAAATCTTACCGAAAGAATTGCTAGGAGGTGAACTTCAGAAAGAATGGCGGTAAACCCAGAAAGACATAGTGAGACGCAAAAAGTACACTAAGTAATGAAATTGGAAAATATTTGATAAAATATAAACAAGCATCAAATGTATAAAACAGCAACAACAATAATAAAATTATGATTTAGAGACTATGAAACAGAAGGTGAAATTAAAATACCAAACAGTAATAATATGTTAGATATAAGGGAAGTGTTTGAGTGAGTTTAAAAGTTCTAAAGTCACTGCATTGTTCAGGAGTAAAGGAGGGATACTGATTAGGTTCAGATTTTATTAAGAAAAATATACATACAATAAAGAAGTTTAACCAACACAACAGGTAATAGGAAAGAGGTGGAAAGGGTACAATGAAAACACACAACAAACAGCAAGTGCAAAATAAATCTCTGTAGCAGTAAATAAATCTAACTTTATCAAGAATCACAAAAGGTATAAAGAACTATCTTTGGTGAATAAACAAAATCTATATGCTCTATGTTTTTATAAGGAAACACCTAAAAGAACTCAAATACCTTAAAAATTGGAAAGAAAAAATCCAAAATTTTCATTGTTTAAAGACAAAATTATCTACATAGAAAACTCAAAGAATTTACATACCAGCTAATAAAACTAAGTTGAGAATTTGACACTTTTGCTGAGAACAAGCTCAAATATCCAAAAATCAATTCTATACATCAACCACAACAATTAGAAAATATAGTTTTAAAAAGATATCATATATGCACTAGCAATAAAAACTTAAAGATACCTAGGAATAAACCTTTATGGAGAAATTTCTAACTTTATTGAAAGACAGAAGAGAAGACCTAGAGAAGTGGAGGAATAGAAATGGAAGTGATAGGCCATGTTCATTAGTGAAAGAATCAATATTATAAAATGGAAATTCTCCCAAATCGGTGTATAAAGTTAATATAATTCTAATCATGACCCCAACAGAATTTTCCATGGAAATTATATAAGGAAAATCAAAGAGGCAAATAATTTTTAGAAAGAACAATATGGGGAAGGGGCTTTGCTTCCTAGGTATCAAGACAACATAAAGTTGTAGTAATAAAGACAGTATGATATTGACTCAGAGATAGATCAATGGAATGAAATAGAGTGCTCAGACTTAATCCCATATGTGTACGAGAACTTAATCTATAATATGTGTGGTGTTATAAATCAGTGAGAAAAAGGATGAACTGACAATAAGTAGTACTTGGATTGCCATTCCTCCGTATGGAAACAAAATCATTAGATTTTTACGTCAATTCACAAAAATCAATCCCGTGTGGATAAAACCTAAATTAAAAAGCCAAAGCTTTAACACATTTAAGGGAAAATATCTTTATGACTTCTTAGTGGATAATTTCTTTAAAATATACAGGTGATTAAGAAAATATGGGGAATTCCCTGGTTGTCCTGGTTAGGACTCCGTGCTTTCACTGATGAGGGCACGGGTTCAATCTCTGGTTGGGGAACTAAGAACCTGAAAGCCATGCAGCTTGACCAAAACAAAAAAGAAAGAAAGAAAGAAAATCTGATAAATCTGACTATATATATATATATATATATATATATATATATATATATATATATATATATATATAAAACAAAGTCACTGCAAACAAAATAAAAACACAAAAGTTAGCATCCAGAATATATCAAGGATACCTACAATTCAGTGAGAACAAGTCAGCCCAATAGTATAAAGATAAAGGGTATGAATAGAAAATTCGAAAAAGGCAAAGCATATTAAAAAGCATGTTCAACCTCACTAGTAATCAGGGAAATGCAAAGTAGAGCAGGGAGATCTTTTCCACCCCTATCAGTCCTGGCAGGCACTTCTGCCTAAATGCTACAGGAGGGGCAGAAAGCCATGGCAAAGAAATGTCCAAGGCTCATGACATGTTTTAGACTAGATTGGCAAGAATTATAAGGACCGCATCAAGAGTTGGAGAGGATGCAGAGAAAAAGGAATCTTTCTATCCTGTCCATAGAAGAGCAAATTAGTTCAATTTAGAGAGGAATTTGGCAACTTCAGTAACACTGGAGGATTCAACATTTCCATTTCTGGGAATATACCCCAAAAATACTCGCATGTGTTCATAAGGAAAACTGGTAAAGCCAAAGAGTACTGATTACAGCACTATTTGTAATAGAAAAAAAAAAAAGACCTTTTTGTTGTGGCTGGGAAGAGGGGAAGCCTATAATCCCCTAATAGAAAACTAATGAACGTTGTAGTATATTTGTACAATGTAATATTATACAACAGTTAAAATGATTGAACCAGGGCTACATGCACCAACAAGGATACAACTGTAAGAACATAATGAAGGGGAAAAAATTCAGAATGATTTATGATTTATCAGCATGTTGTCAATTGTTTTGCATTGAAAACATGTAAGACAATCTTATATACAATACTACACCTGTGTGCATAGGATATATACATATGGAGCAAAAGTAGAAAAGCAAGCATGTCAACGATGAGCATCAATCCCTCTGGGAGGACTGAAGTAGAATGAGATCAAGAAGGAACAGCAGGGAGCTTCAATTGTATTTATAAAAGTTGAATGCTGTTCACTGAGTAAGTAACTAAAGCAATCAGACAACGTGTTGAGATGGTGGATACACATTATTCTCTTTATTTTTCCTGTATGCATGGGATACTTTTATAATAAAATATTTTTAATTAATTTTAAAAATGATTCGACTTTTAAAAGTTGAAGTAGGAAAACCAGAGGCTGGTTTTAATTCCGACAATAGGGAGATAACCTGTGGGAGAACCTACACGAAGGCTGTAGGCATACTTCCAAAGTGTGTCCACTTCCAAAGCATGCCGACATGCCACCAAGCACCGTGATGTCACTCCCAGTCTAGCAAGGAGAGAGGGAAAAACCCCAAAGATTCTAAGGGCTATGGGCAGGCAAATGGGTGGTATGCCACATTCAAGAGATGGAAAACATAGCAGAAGAGAAAATAGGCTGCTTAAGAATTTGCAGGGACTTCCCTGGCGGCACAGTGGTTAAGAATCCGCCTGCCAATGCAGGGGACACGGGTTCGAGCCATGGTCCGGGAAGATCCCACATGTAGCAGAGCAACTAAGCCCATGTGCCACAACTACTGAACCTGAGCTCTAGAGCCCACGAGCCACAACTACTGAGCCCACGTGCCACAACTACTGAAGCCTGTGCACCTAGAGCCCATGCTCCGCAACAAGAGAAGCCACCGCAATGAGAAGCCCGCGCACCGCAACGAAGAGTAGCCCCTGCTCACCGCATAGCAACGAAGACACAATGCAGCCAAAAATAAATAAATAAATAAATTTATTTTTTAAAAAAAAGAATTTGCTGAGAAATGATGATGGCTTACTGCATCATGGAAATAAGTGGAATTCCAATGACAGTGGCTCTGGACCTGTGCTAGCCTTTGCAGTAGTGCCTCATTTGGGAATTCCTTGGACAGAATCAGGAGTTTAACCACTTTATTACATGCTATATCCTATGTCTAATCCCACTGTAATGTAATTTATTCGCATTCACATTCCAGACCTGTCTGCAGAGCAGAATTTGGTGCTGATGGATTCTGCTTTGACAGAAAATATTATTGAATGTCACTAGAGAGTGACTTCCTGATAAAGCATCACATAACAGTCCAGTTTCCCCAAAGTGGAGCTTTCAGCAGTGAATTAGAAAACATTTGCCTTGACAGTAATATAAAAAATGATTGCTCAAATTATAAATTGTATTATATGTACAGAAACAAACAAACAAACAATAGCCCATAGGTCTTCTCATCATGTATTATTCTGCAGATAACACTTCACCTTTAAGCAGAGTGATTTTTTTTTTAACATCTTTATTGGAATATAATTGCTTTACAATGGTGTGTTAGTTTCTGCGTTATAACAAAGTGAATCAGCTATACATATACATATATCCCCATATCTCCTCCCTCTTGCGTCTCCCTCCCACCCTCCCTATCCCACCCCTCTAGGTGGTCACAAAGCACCGAGCTGATCTCCCTGTGCTATGCGGCTGCTTCCCACTAGCTATCTATTTTACATTTGGTAGTGTATATATGTCCGTGCCACTCTCTCACTTCGTTCCAGCTTACCCTTCCCCCTCTCCGTGTCCTCAAGTCCTTTCTCTACATCTGCGTCTTTATTCCTGTCCTGCCCCTAGGTTCTTCAGGACCTTTTTTTTTTTTTTAGATTCCATATATATGTGTTAGCATATGGTATTTGTTTTTCTCTTTCTGACTTACGTCATTCTATTTGACAGTCTCTAGATCCATCCACCTCACTACAAATAACTCAATTTTGTTTCTTTTTATGGCTGAGCAATATTCCATTGTATATATGAAGCAGAGTGATTTTTTTCTAACTCTGAATCCATTATACCTGGCTACTGAGTCAATCTGACTGTTAACAGCAAAACCATTGCAGTAAGGTTCTTGGCATTTCTCTGGCTGCTGATTTGGTGGGAAAGATGCTTGACTTCACCTTCTCACAAAGGTGAATAAAGAAATCCCTAGGGAAACAAGCTTGGGCTTCTCAGTGTACAATGTATTTAAACATTGCTGTGGAGTCAGTGAAACACATCAATTCAAATGACCATCAGAAGGGAGCCTGAGATCTTGTCTTTTCCCTGCTGGCTGGAGTAAAAGCAGAGAACCCGGTGGCCACTGTAGGCACAGGCTGTGCAAGGAGGCCCCAGAAGAGCAGCCTGCTCTTTAGGGCCATCAGAAAATCTTATCATCTGAAACGGAAACTACAAGAGAACTCCGTATAAAGATTTGCCACCTCTAGATGTGTCCATAGCGGGAGATGGTCCGTAGAGTTACCAATGGAACCAGGGTATATCCCACAAACATTCAAAGAATCTATGCGTCCAATGGATGTAAGCCTTTGTAAGGTTATAAAACCTTGGAGAGATCTTACCAAAGACAAGGTCTAGAAGCTAGGAACTCAATGTCAGGAAGATCCAAGTTCAGATTTCAATTCCACATCTTTATGGCTGTATATTATTTAAGCTCTCTGAGTCAAGTCTCGGTTTCCTCATCAGTACACTCTAAAGCCACACGGACTTGAAGCAATGTTTAAAGGAGATAATATATGTTAAAGTATTTTAACACATGCCTGGCTCATAGTAAGTACTCAGTAGACAGTGGCTGCTACTGTTATTATTACTGTCAGAATGTAACCAACGGAGGGACTTCCCCAGTGGTCCAGTGGTAAAGAATCCACCTTCCAATGCAGGGAACATGGGTTCGATCCCTGGTTGGGGAACTAAGATCCCACATGCCGGGGAGGAACTAAGCCCACGTGACACAACAACTGAGGTCGCATGCCTCAACAAGAGAGCCCATGTGCCTCAAACGACAGAGCCCACGCTCCCTGGAGCCCACGCACCACAACTAGAGAGAGAAAACCCACATGCCACGACTAAAGAGAAGCTCACGCACCACAACAAAAAAATATCCCACGTGCCTCAAAGATCCCGCACAGAGCCCACGCTCCCTGGAGCCCACGCACCACAACTAGAGAGAGAAAACCCACATGCCACGACTAAAGAGAAGCTCACGCACCACAACAAAAAAATATCCCACGTGCCTCAAGGAAGATCCCGCGTGCGGCAACTAAGAACCGACACAGGAAAAAAAAAAAAAAAAAGAATATAACCAATGGAAAGAAAACTCTACCTATAGGGAATTCTGTAGAAAACTCTACCCACATAAGTATATTGTAAATTTTCTGGCACTCTTGGTACAAAGAAAAAGAAAATGAAATTGGAGATTAGGAATTTGTCAGAATTTATCAGCATCAAGCAAGGAAAATGAGAGTCTCTAGACAGCAAGCCTTGCTCGTTAAACAGTTAATCCAACTTTCCTGGCTAGAGGAAGAAATTTTTCAGGCGATCTAACTCCTGTCTTTTAATTGTATACTCCCCAAGCAACTTTCTAGTCTGTGACTCGATCTAAGGAAGGCAGGCCAAATGGCTGTCCCCAACTCTGAAGCCAGGCCTTTCTCCCACTGGAAGTCATGAAATTAGCTTCTGGCCCATCCCTCAGTGTCTTGTGAGCTTGATGAGTTGGTAACCAGGAAACTTCTGAGTACAAATAAAAATCAGGCTTCTGCATATGCAGAAATGATGGACAGATGGAGATTTGTGGTGACCCCCTCCCCATCTAGGAACTGTCCCCCTGTGAATTCTTGTCTGCAACCCCCAGCCTGCCATTCAGAGGCAACTGTCCATATTGAGTGCTCAGTAAGCATATAAAGGACAACTGAGCCTATGTTTTTCATTCCTATGTGAGTTTTATTGAACATATTCAGCCGGAAGGAGTTTGTCTCTTGGTAGCTCTCTGTTGCTATGCGGTTAACATAAGTAAACTTTCACAGATAAGTGAATTAGGCTCAGAGAAGGTCAATGACTTTCTCAAAGTCACACAGTGGAAAGGCAAGATCTGAACCTTATTTGGTCTGATGTCTGTGTTCTTTTCACCCTGCCCTGCCAACTCCCATGTCATTGCCTGTGAAGCCACACCCCTCCCAGCACCTCTCTTGTCACAAGACATGAGTGCCCAGGTGGCTCTGTCCAAGCTACTCCATGAAGCATTTACCTTTCTCCTAGACTTGTAGGGGGGTTGGACCTGTTCTCTCTGTGTGAGGATCGATCAGTCTTACACAACGTGCCTGGGGTTAAGGCCAAGCTACTACACCAGTTAAAAGGATGTAAATTGTATGTAATCAACTTATATCAATTATAAATAATTGTTTTCTCACATTATTCCAGGAAAAGCTCTCAGTGAGTTTTAAAACATTAATTGGAGTAATCAGTGGCCTGGTTCTCGTATAGCATGGGCACCGCTAACATCACATTCAACACTTGGTTATTGATCATGTATCATCTTCTGTTCTTCTCTCATTATAGGGATTTTTGGGGGTGTTACAATCGATCTGCCAAGAGTGGCTTTGAAATCTCTGTCCTAGGGGGACACAAGGAGAACATCATTGAGAGATGACACATCTGCATATCCCTAGTTAGGACCTGGAACGTACTTTCCCATAAAGACCCTACTAAGCACAGCTGATTGTTTTCTTTAGTGTTACCATCGGACAGTGAACAAACTGCAATTGTGAGACATTATATGTTTAAAAACCATGTTTCTCAAATTGCAGTCTTTAGATCATAAGCAGATTATATCAATAAGTTTGAAAAATTCTAGGTTAAATATTGTTGAACAGTTGTCTCTATTCAAAACTCCTCAGAACCTTTATTGTGCTAGTGGGCATTGTGACTCTCCGAAGAGTCTCCTAAACTCTTCTAGCCATAGAATTCCTATGTATCTCTCTCATATTTGGCAAAACTCACTTTTTGAAATGCTGACATAGGCCTTGAGCCCTCCAACCCCTATGTATAGCATTAGTTCTAGGGGACACTACTTTCCAAGGTCTAAATAAACAGGTACAATAAATTTATAAACATCCATCTGTTTCCAAAGTAGTTTTCTGTTAAGCAGGTAATGACCACCCAATGAGATTGTATATATAACAAAGTAATAAATATGTTGTGTGGTGCATAGGCTGTCAGGCCAATCCTCCGAAATCAGTGTCATTATTTTGCAAAGTGAATTTTATTAACCCCAGTGACTGGGATTTGGAAGGCCTGTCTCGGATATTCCCACTGTGCTTTGACATAGTAAAGACTCTGAGAGATTTCACCAGTAAAAGAACCCAGTCAACCATAGTGAAAACGAAGAAAATAGGCAAGTCAGTATTCTACCCTTGTTATTTTAAACTTAAATTGTAGTCTGTGTTTTGGCTTTGGCTGGTGACTTTCACGTTCTGGGTTCTGATGAGATGTGATCTTGAGTGTGCTTCAAAGAACATCCATGAGCTTCTGTGTTTACTCAGCTAACTGCCCCGAGAACACTTGCTCAGTCGGCGTGAGGGCATGAATTAAATCACTATAACAAGCCCAGTGGGGAAGAACTTCCCTTTTTCCTTCAACAGCACAGGCAGACAACTTAAAGTATTAGCCTGGCCTGGAACAAAAAGCCACATAGTACCTACAACACGGGGTCGAGCCACACCATCCAGAGTCTAGAGGAGATTCTTAATCTTGAGTGATGTACATTAAGCAGTTCTTTGTATTTTATCTCTTACTATCTCTCCCTTTGCACATACAAGGGAAGGAAACAAAAAGAAAAATCCTACTGGTGGCTGTATTTGGTCCAGAGGCCCCCTAAAGGGTTAAAATCAGATGATGCCTAAATTCAAACTCAGTTATATGGTATCTATGTAGCATCCTTACATCCAGAAGGTATAACATACAGAAAGCCTCATCACTTGTGACCTTCTGTTGTGTGGTCCTGCAGGGACATGGCTTTCTAAGAGATGGCAGCTAATCTGTGGGCAATGTGAACATTATGAGACCATTGTCTACATCTCAGATTCTAATCCCTTAGGTTTTCCTTATGATTCTAGTAGGAGACAATTGTTGCCTATGGAGCCTCATTTGATTGTGTTCTGCTTGACTTCTGACTGTGAAACTCAGGCTGAGATTTCTTTGCCTAAGGGCTTACTTGGTTTGTAGCAATGGTTTTAGAACTTTTAAGAATAATGCAACCTTTTTCATATAAAATCTTGCTCAAATCATTATTTCTATAAACCATGAGAGATGGTCTCAGGGAAACTTTTGAAGATTCTAAGGTCTCGTCTGCTTACTTAGCGCTTGACCCCCACAATGTGTTTCTTTGGAACCCTGTTGTTCCTTGGAATAGAATTTGAGAAACGTTGTCTGGCGACAGGAGTTCTGAACTGAGAGTCAGGAAACGTGGGCTTCATCCTAGTTTGACCACTGACCTCGGGCTGAAGTTGACCCAATTATTTGAACTCTCAGTCCCTCTATTTTCTTCTCTGTAAAATGGAATAAAACGGCAGGTGCCCTCTTTTTTTTTCACGGGGTCATTGTGATATACTGGATATATTCAAATATAATGAAATCGTTGGCATCATGATCCCTTTATGCTTTTCAATGTACTTTCACATCTGTTAATTTGCTTTCTTGTTAAAACATCCCTGAAACAGCAATAGGACAAATACTAGTAAATATGAGATGTCTTGGAAAAAGTTCAAGTGATATACAGAAATCAAGCTTCTGAAGACTTCAGCTACTGAAAATGCATGCAATACCAATGACAATAAAAAGAGGTCTATTAGATGCCATTTATTGACAGACAGGTGCTGCTGGACTCAAATACCCTTTCTAGCACATATTCACCCCATAACCATATAACTTTGGAACCTAATCCCTCCCTCATTTTTGGCCCCTGTGGTTCAGATGGCCTGCCTCCTAATGGCCTGGCTCCAGGGGTGGATCTATGACCCAGGCCTGGCCAGTCAAAGCTCTCTCCTGGGACGTTTGCTGGAATTGTTGGGAAAGAGACACTTTCTCTTTCAGAGAAGGCAGACACTGAAGAACAGGTAAGCCTAGAAATATCCATGCCAGCCTTACCTACACAGGGAGAGAACTAAGCCAACAACAATAACAACAACAAAAATAGATGGGAGAGACAGAGTGCTAGGTACATAACTTGAGCCCCTGGATACAGATATGCCTGAAGCCAACTCTGGAGACTTCTGTTACCCGACACAACAAATTCCACTCTTTGGCTGGAGCTAGTGTGAGTTGAGTCCTGGACACAATCAAAAGAGTCCCAACAGATGTGATATGTTTAACCTCTCTAAGCCTTGAATTTCTTTTCTGGAAAATGAGGGTACACACCTCACAGGCCGTTGTGAAGATTAGAGGAGGTGATGGCACAAAGATCACACCCAGCAAATAGTGCTTTCAAGATCATTATATTCGCATATGCTGTTCATCTAATCCTCTCCATAGCTGATCTCCGAGGTGAATTATCTTCGTTTCACACATCAGATGACTACAGCAGAGAGGAATGAGGCCCTTCATCTAGAGTCTATAGCAAGTAACAGGGCTGGGATTTAAGCTCAGGTCTATCTGATGCCATAGTCCAGGCACTTTTCACCAAGGCACACTGCTCCCCAGCGAGCAAGCTCTACCTCCTAGAAGGCTAAGTTCACCCACACTGGTCAGAGCCACGCTGCACAGTCTGACTGAGGGCCATTCACATAGACAGTGACATAAGTAGTGCCCTCTAGAGTTGTGCTGTGCACAGCTTGTCCCATACATGATAGTCCTAAAAGCCATAGACACACCGGGGACCTTGTAAGGACAACCCCCAGGGACATATTCAGGATGTTTACACTACAAAGGACCCATTTGCTCATCTAAACCACATCCAGACACCTTCCCATTTCCTATAGGTTTGGCACAAGCCTCCAACTGGTCCTACTAAAGGCTCCTAAGCTGCATTGTCAGAGAAAAGAAGAGCAGATAGATTCCCAGGTCCCACTGCTTGCTGAGCTACTGCCACTCTGGTCTGTGGGCTGGCAAATATGCCTTGGTTTAGTGGAAGCAATTCTGATATCACAGATAAATCGTCCTCTATTTGTTTTACTCTCTCCAGCAGGAAAGAAAGTTATGCAGAAGCACATCATGAAAAACTGTAAGTCACTTTAGCAAAACAAAGCTCCTTCTGGCCCTCAAAGATATCTGACCAGATGGATTTCTGGCACTCATTGAAGGTGTACTGTTCAGGGCTGAAGTGAGGTCAAAGGGGGTCATTCCTGGGTCTATGGCTTCATCAGAAGCCAGCCTGAACCCAGCTGGGCAAGGGTTGGCCGAGGCAGGTCCATCCCCTCATCTTGCATTCGCAATGCCTGTCTTTAGGGTCAGGCCACGGAAGGTGAAACGTACACAATATCTTCCCAGGCCCCAGGAAGCTCTGCCGTACCTGTGGGGACATCGGGAAGGCTGGCCAGTCTTCTTCATCTCCTGAGTTAGCGCTCCAACTGTGATGTTGTCTTGCTGCCCCGGGAGCCAGTTCACCATGAATCTCTTCATGGTGAACTCAAGAGTCACCGTTAGATCTCGGTCCCACAGAGTCCCAGGAAAGGCCCTGCCATGACATCACAAGCCCCAGCTGAGGTGCTGGAGACTGGAGTCAAATTTCCATAAGATTTGTAGAATCTTCTCCAGAACAGTGCAGTAAGACTGTGACATCTATTGAGCCCTGGGGCCCTGGGCCAAGTGCTACGCATTCACTACCTACTTTGGTCCTCCCAATGGCCCTGATGAGGGAGGCTTTATGGCTCCTATTTTATAAGTAACAAAACCTAGACTCTGAAAGATTTATATGGCTTGTCCCTGGCTAGTAGGTGGCAGAGCTGGAATTCAAATCACTTTGTCTGATTCCATGTCCTTAGCCAACATGCTGTACTGCCCACCCCTTGCCCATCCCCCAAATCTCTGGAAAGTTCTTCTGTCTGGATGTGGAAGGAAGACAGCTCTTTGCGATTGCAGCCTAATTTGAGACATTGTTCTGAACACGGTTCCCCAGTTTACTCAGACTAAAGGTCCTTACAGCCCCCAACCTCCCTGACCTCATCCCCTTCCTGTCATTCTTCCTCACTATGCTCTGGCCATGCCAGCTTCCTGGCTCCTCAAACATGCCAAAACTCCTCCCACTTCAGGGCTTCTGCATCTTCTGTTATTTCTTTCTGGAGCATCCTTCCCCCCAGACGTCTGCATGGCTCCCACACTGACCTCCTTCAGGGCTCTGCTCAAATGCCACCTCCTCAGAGCAGCCCGCTCTGATGCTTTTATCTAAAACAACAGATCTTCACACGGTCCCTGCTCTACCTTGACTCTGAGACCCTTACCCACCTCACCTTCCAGCGTAGTATGTATCAGCACCAGACTTACCTATGTTTTGTGTTTATTGTCTGTCTTCTCCCCTTAGTGCTGCATGAGGGCAGGAACCTTTTCTGATTAATTCACAGCCATATGCCTGGACTTCAGAACAGTGCCTTGTACATGGAATTGCTCTATGAGTGTTCATGACTGAATGAATGAATGATGCTCTGAGACCCCAGGCTGACCCAACTGTGGTTTGCCCTTTCCCATGGAATAACAGTGATGTTTAATTTCTCAAGAATCAGCTCATCGGCAATGCTGAGCCAATATACTCCAAAGACCAGTGTTGCACAAAGACCTCTGCTTGGGCCTGCAGGGCCCAGGATGGTCAGGAGGGAGACAAAGGAAGTAGGGAGCCTTGCATCCAACCCCACTGGCTCTAGCCCAGTGCCTTCCAGGCTACGATGTTCAGAGCTAATTCAGGAAAAGGAAGTCAGCCCCTGAGAATGCCTTGGCCGCTTCTAATTGCACTAACCATAACTTCAGGGACTGCTGTCGTGATGCCTTCTGTCCTTTATTTTCCTTTAATTTTTCTCTCTTTCCTATTCTCTGGATTATTCTTTCATTCATTCAACAGTTCTGGACAAAGTACCTACTGTGTGCCAGGCATAGAGCTGGGTACTGGACATGCAATGGTGAGCATGTCTCCAGTATCCCCTTTACTGGGGAGACCAATATTAACCTACCGATCCCACAAGTAAATGTAGAATCATTAACTTCCATGAGGGCCGTGAAGAGAAGTCCTGAAGTGGAACTGACAGCCTGCAGGGGTCAGAAGATGCTCCCTTAATGAGGGGACATTTCAGGTAGAACCTCTAGTGTGTGTGAGTGTCCTCACGTTTGGGGTTCATGGTGCTGGTCACCCTTCCCTCTGGCTTCCCCAGTCATTGTTACATGACTACAGTAAATTACCTAAGCTCTCTTCCCCCTCTGTGACCCGGGGATAATAATAGTTCCTGCCTCCTTGTGTTGTTATGGTGCTTAGTATACATAAAACTTTTAGAACACGGAGTAGGCATTATTATAACTATTTTTTGTAGAGCTTGTCCCAGTTCACCCAGCATTTCAACCAGCTGGAAAGAAGAGGAAAAAATAAGTCGCAAAGTCTTTAGTATACACGCATGTGTATATGTTGTATGGGTGCATATATATTTGTTAGTATAAGTACAAAGTGTAGTCTGTATAGAATTGATGGTCGCTATTGAGATTTACAATTCAGGAAGAATGTGTTTGAGTGTGTGTTTGCTGCCCACCAAGAGAGCCCATGCCCATTACAAGGCAAAATTATGAAAGTTGCTTTGCCCCATGGTTGTGCTCAAGTTTCGAGGTCCTCAGTGATATAAATGATTACTAAAATTCATAATGGAGTACCTGTAAATGAACTTCAGACTATGTTCTTTCTAGTGCATTCTACTGCAGTGAACTGCGGCTCAAGATCTTCAGAATGGACTTCTGTTGACTGTTGGCAACAGCCCTACTCAGTTGACTGTTGGCAACAGCCCTACTCAGTGGATTCAATAAGCAGTTGGCTGGCTTTCTTGACCTGGAATCTATCAAGTTTGAACAAGGGTTCAGAACAAACTCTCATGTTCTGATTTATGTCAAGTCTAAAATGCCCTATATGATAGCTTATCTTAATTAAAGGCTGTCAGGAGGAATGAACTCATTCGGCAAGACAAAGTTAGCACATTCTCTGCTCTTAATTTCCGAATATTCTCTGACTCTTCAAGGTGCTAGCTCAGGAGTTTAGGTTAATAAATGAGCTCAGAGGGACTTCCCTGGTGGTGCAGTGGATAAGACTCTGCGCTCCCAATGCAGGGGGTCCAGGTTCGATCCCTGGTCAGGGAACTAGATCCCACATGCCTGCCAGAACTAAGAGTTAGCATGCTGCAACTAAGGAGCCCGTGAGCCGCAACTAAGGAGCCCGCCTGCCACAACTAAGACCCGGTGCAACCAAATAAATAAATAAATGTTAAAGAAAATAAATGAGCTCAGAAAGGCCCATGCTTTCCATTGAGAGAACTTATACCGATAACTTAGATACTTATAGACATTCTGCAGCGCACACCCCCCAAATTAAAAATTGTTTTCTAAACAGAAACCATAATTCTTTCTAGAGGGTCACTGCAATTTCTTGACATAAAAAAGTACAGGAGTGACATGAAAGAAATAGATACGTTCCATCAGATCAAACAAGAATTCAGTACAAACAATTAATTATTATTGAGCTCAAATTGGACTCCATGCAGATCTTTTCTACATTCTGCAAAGCCTTTAATTTGTTACATTTATATGCCAACATTTCTTCCTTCTGAAAAAAGACAGACCTACCAGACCCAGGCCCAAGACATCCCTTTTCCTTTCCATGAAGTGGCCAGAATAGTTTCAGGAAATATCTAAATATTTAGGTCACTGTTGATACTTGGAATTCATGATGGCTTTTATTCTCCCATCAAATTCAAGGAGGGACAGTCTCATATAGTCTTATGATCTTTCAGCAAAGCTCTAGAAAATTGGATTTTAAGTTATAAGTGGAATAGAGGAGATGGTCACCTCCTAAGAATAGCAGTGTGAAATCCCATCAGCACCTCGAGAAATGAGGCCCCACACGGCCCTCCTGGGTCTCTGTGCTCTGTTCACGTAAAGGAGTGAGAGTATCACCTGCAGAAACATTCCAACACTGCAGTTATGTTCTGCTCCCTTTTCTCTTGTTCCACTCAAGTAGAAAGCAGTTAATCTGTCAAGCCAGATAGGCCTGCGTTCGAAGTCCTCCTTAACTGCAAACTAGCTGTTGGACACTCAGCAAGCCTCTTCGCTTTTCCAAAACCTCAGTGTACTCGTCAATTAAAAGAGGAGTAGGACCTCTCTTCTGACAGGGTTAGGATAGGAAGTGGCTTAGATGGGATCCAGTGGAAGGCACAATCTCTGACAAGCAGAAAGTGTTCACTAAAGGGTAGAAGCTTTCTCTTTCTAAAATGAATAGAGGTAATAGTAATCGCAATGCAAGCATGGAAAAAATGATTGCCTGCATTTGGGGAACTACAGGGTACCAGTCAGGCTGTGAGCTTTACCTCCTGTAATCCTCACCACAGCCACCTATAGGGAGGTATTAGCAGCAGCAGCAGCCTTTCTATTTACAAGTAAGAACACCGAGGCTTGGAGAGGTAAACTGATTTCCCCAGTTCTCACAGCTCACAGAGCAACAGAGCTAAGACACAAATCCATTTCACTTGGAGTAAAAGCTGAGTTCCTTTTGACGCCCACAGGACCTCCACAATCCTGTCTTCCTTGTTTCCTTGACCTTCACCCCCAACGCTCTCCTGATCACTCAGTTCCAGCCACACTCATGTGACCGTTCCATGGAGGCCACACCAGGCAGACTCCTACCTCAGGGCCTTTGCATGGGCCCTGGAACACTTTCCCCCAGTGACCATATGGCTAACTTCAAGAATGTGTTCAAATGTCATCTTCTCCAAGAAACTTATTGTGACTTCCCTATTTAAGGTTCTGGCCTGGGACCTCCCAAACTCCTTTATCCTGGCCAGTTGTTTTTCCTTTTGCTCTTATCACCTTCTAACCTACTATAGAATTAACTTATTTATATGTTTATTGTATATGTGTTGGGCTCTACTAAGTGGGAAGTTCTTCCAGAGCAGAGACCTTTGACTTGCTGATATATTCC
>NW_006786690.1:11303380-11312739 GCF_000442215.2 Lipotes vexillifer | reverse complement strand
TTCCCTACACCTGAAACAGCACCTGATCTATTGAAGCTTATGAAGATTTGTGGAAAGAACAAATTAGTCAATGAATGATCCGGCTCTCAAGGTCTTAAGCATATCAACCGCCTCTGTGCACAGCTCGTGCTGACATCTTTCATTCATGATGTGACATTTGTCCCTACAGAAGTCCAGGCAGCAAGTAGTTCTTTTGTAACCTCTCAACCTCCAGCATCATGGAGACTATATGAGAGGTGGACAGGATGACCACTGTTCTCCAGGGCTTATAGTTGGCTGGGGAGATAAGACACACAACTCGGGCAGAGGATAACACATTCTGTTCACTTGTAGGCTGTGTAGGGCAGACTCTAAGTCCTCCAGGAACCCACACCAGGGTGCTGAGCACAGGAAAACCTCATTGGGAAGCGACTTCATGAAAGAGACAGGAATTGAGCTGGGCCTTTAAGAGATTGAGATTGGTGGAATAGAGAGAAAAGCCCATTCCTGAATGAGGAACCGTCTGGACAAAGCCATAAATGCTGGCATGGGCAGATGCGTGGGAAGCTTAACCTCCCCATCCTCAGACCTCGGCTCAGTCTTGGAATTCAGTCCCCTTCTTGGGGAAGCTCCCTCTGACCCTTCAATCTCAGTTGAGCTCTGCTGTTACACAACCAGACGATTATGTTCCTTTTCTTCAGGGAACCTGTCACAGTCTGTAATGATAAGTATTCAATAAATATTTACTGAGTGACTGAATGAATCAATGAATCAGTGGGTGAATAAATGAATGGGCAACATTAAAGAAGAAAGTATGTAAAGATAGGCCAGTGCATCTGAATTAGGTGATGATATTGAAAGATGGGTGTAAAGAGAAGCTCTCGGCCTCCAGCATCCACTTGACACTGGCCATGGTGCTAGACAATTTCTCATTTAATCCTCAGAGTATCCATTGGAGATGGGCATTTTGGGATCCATTTCACAAATGGTGAAATTAGTTACCTTATCCAAGGCCAAACTGCTAATGAATAGTGGAGGCAATGTTTTTACTTGAGCGTTGGGGACATTCCAAGCGTCTGCTCGGCTAATAGGGAAAATGTGAGCAGATAACAAGGACCCAAATGCTTCACGTCCAAATGCTAGTGTGAAGAGTATCATCTCCCAGAGTCACGCTGGAATCAAAGACTCTGTAACTTTCACACCTCTCATCCTCAACTCAGAATTCCTTCTCATGAGCCTAGTGGTGGCGGGGAGGGATTGGGAAGCAGAATAGACACCTCTTTAACTTCCTAGAGGAACAACTTTTTCTAGTAACTACTGAAAATGTGGTGGAACTGCCAAAAGTACATGAGATCAGCTATGTAAATTGTGAAACATTAAATCACAGTTCAGTTCTGCAGCAGTGAAAAATTGCAAGTTTTTTCATCAATATGGAAAAGTAAAGTGAGGAGCTCTCTGATATAACTCAATGGGTGATGGCACTTTAATCACACCAATAGTCCAGGCTGAATTCAGTTCACCCAGGTTCATGAATGTGTCTGCTCGGGGCAACACCTGCACCGTTTCCCCTCTTGGTACAGAGATGTATGGGGTTCCTACTGGGGGCGTGGTGCGTGCTCGCCTTTGGTTCTTTGATACATTGTTGTGATTGGTTTTGGTTTCTTTCTTGTTAACTCTGTGTATATGTATGGCATGTATACGTGGATATGCACATACATACATGTGTATGCACATTGACACACATGTATGCACATACACACAAACAAAAGTCTCTCTCTCTGTTATCCCTGGACCTTACAACGCTGCTCCTATAGCCCTATTTATTTATTTTTAATGCTGGTTTTTATCGAGGCATAATTTACTTAAACTGCACAGGTCTTAGTGTACAGTTCAATGAGCTTTGAACATATATACAGTGGGACCACTCCCTCTGTCAAACAATGCAAGATTGTTCATAGCACCTTGACGCGTGATAGCCCCCAACTGGAAATGACACAAATGCCCGTGAACAGGAGAGTAGATAAACAGATTGCAGTACGCTCCTGCAATGGATTGAAATGGAAATAAAAAGAACAAATGTATTAGTCTACCCGGGCTTCCATAACGAAACACTATGTCTATGGTGTTTCGTTATGGCAGCCCGGGTAGACTGCCATAACAGTCAAAATCTAGAACAATTCCATCTTCCCAGAAAGTCCCTTCGTGCCCTTTTCCAGTCAATACCCACCCTCCACACCTCCACAGAGCCATCCTCTCTTCCAATTTCTATCATCACAGATTTTGCCTATTCTAAAAATTCATTTTAAAATGATTCACTCTTTCGTGCCCCCTTTTTCACTTGGCAAAATATTTTTGAGATTCATTCATGTAGTTCCTTTTATCCAAAGTTCACTGTATGGACTGAATGTGTCTCCCCAAAATTCATATGTCAAAGCCCTGACCCCAAAATGTGATGGTATTTGGAGATGGGGCCTTAGGGAGGTGATTGGAGTTAGATGAGGTTGTGGAGATGGGGCCCTCGGGATGGGATTAGTGCTGTTGTAAGAAGAGATAACCAGAGAGCTTGCTCTCTCTCTCTGAACACATGCACCAGGAAAGACCATGTGAGGACAGTGAGAAGGTGGCTGTCTGCAAGCCAGGAAGAGAGCCCTCACCTGAATCCTGCCCTACCAGCAGCCTGATCTGTGGCTTCCAGCCTCCAGAACTGTGAGAAAATCAGCATCTATTGTTGAAGCCACCATGTCTATGGTGTTTTGGTATGGCAGCCCAGGTAGACTAGTACATTTGTTCTTTTTATTTCCATTTCAATTAATTGCAGGAGCATACTGCAATCTGTTTATCTATTCTCCTGTTATCGGGCATTTGGGTTATTTCCAGTTTGGGGCTATCGTGAATCAAGCTGCTGTGAACAATCTTGTACTGTTTGATTTTCCCTCTCTGTTCTCTCCCACATTGCCCCTCCTCTTACTGGTTGAGAATTTGTGTTTGAATTTGCCTGGAGCCCCCTGATGTCTTCACAAGGATGTGTCTTAGAAGGATGCTCAGGCCCAGGTGTACTTGTCACCAGGTGTGCTCTTCTGCACCATCCGACCCCTACTGCCCACCCATCAAAGATTTTAGCTGCGTTACATTAAAATCTCTCCCCAACCATTCAAGTCTGCATTTCTAGAGATAGGGGAATAGAGAGCATAAAATGAGAAGGGGGAAAATCAGGAAGGGAAGTTGCCAGGGCACAAACTCCTCACCCCATCATCCCTCCAGGGGCTGAATCCTGTCACCAGGGACTCATAGATGTCTGCACTCCTGCAATTTCACCACTGCCCTTCCTCCAGACTCAGCTAACTAGCCACATCCTTTAAGGTTATGGCTGTTTATGGCCCTTAATGAATATCCACTGGGTAGAATGCACTCTGACATTGTCTTATGGACCTCAGAGGCAAAGATGAGGGGAGGAAGCGGGGTGAGCAGAGAAAAGGCAAAGAAGAGAAGAGGTGTGGTCAGCTAATATTTCAAATGAGGGCAATATTTTGAGGCTGAATCAAATAGGAATGTACAGGAGAAAACTCACTTATGCATAGATAGCACTTTAAAGTAAAAATAAACACAATATAACATAAAACAGCTAGCACTGAGTTCAAAAATATTAAAACAATGGATTCACAAGATAAGTGCATGGATACTCAACCCTTCCATTGCTGGAGCTAAAATTCCAGCTGCTGTCCAATGCAGCCTGCTCCTCAGCCTGCCCTGGGGCACATGGCTCGCTCCACCAGATGAGCTGGTATGGTATCTGAGATATGCCTGTACCTCGGTGATCAACGTCTGGTAGGTTTTCTTATCCTGAGACATCCATGGCCAGATCGAAGAGGAGAGAGGCACATGACAAGGCCTCGGGGCTTTCCTGGACTCTGGCCATGGCTCTGCAAAGCTCTCAGGGAAGTGGAATTTTGCAAAGTTTGCTTGAGGGGTGACCCAGGCCTCTTCCCTGAGGTCTTGTCTCAAAGAGAGTGAGCCTCTTTAAGAAAGACCAACTGACTCTTGGCTGCTCTCCAAGAGAACTCCCATACTGAGGATCCATTTGGCAGAAAGACCAGGGTAAATTTATGTTCCAGTAGTCAATAGAGTCCAGGAGACTCAGCCGGTGCCATGTTTCGCCCCTCCTTGGTAGCCTAGTGCTAGGAATTCTCATGAAAAACAAAAATCGGGACAGGGGATTTCCTTTGGCATTTGGGGGAAGAACTTTCCTCTCATCATATCTAGTGGATTATGTACCCTCCTGCAAGACCAGGTCTGCTATAGGGCCAACCAGACACCTTGGCAGGCCCTGGCTGTATCACTATAGATAACGGAGCTGGCTGAGAACTCTGGAGTCCCTGGGGCACAGGAAGTAGGACTTCTTTGGTGAACCTTAGTGTGGATTGGGGTTTTAAGGATGCCAGGCTATAGGAGAGGTGGCTTCAACACATGGAGCAGGCCGTGCCTCAGGTGTGACATAAGGGTCCTGCTCCTGATGCCCCTCCCCCTACATCGGGGACTAGAGGTGGGGTGGGACCTTCTGCACCAGCCTTTGCTCTCAGTTACTCCACCCACTGGGCCTGCAGAGGAAGCTTATTAAAATGCCCTATATAAGGCACAGGTTTTCTTCAGGAACCAAGGTCTTTAGCTTCTGCCCCCTGCTCACCATGACATTCAGTGTCCTCCATCATGCAGTCCTCAACTGATCTTTCTAGAAAGTTCTCACATTGCGCACTGGGCCCACCTACTCTCCAGCCACACAGAAGGCCCCCATATCCTGAACATGCTCTGAACTTGCCCCCCCTCAAGTGGTGCTTGTCCCTCCCATCTCTTTCTGAATCTCTCTTAATCCCCCAGTCATCACTCATGGTCTAGCTCAAGTGACTCAAATCAAACCTCCTCCTCCTGTGCCTCTGAAGCACCTGGTATGGAGCTCTGGCACAGAGCAGGTTCCATCCCATCTCCTCAAACACAGGTGGGTATTAGGTTGTAAGTCCTTGGAAGACAGCCGTCCCACCATTCCTAACACAAGCCCTACACGTGACAGAACCTCAGCCAGTGTTGGCTTAATTCAATTCAAGTCTATTATCCTGCCAGACCAGGTCCCTTGAGCCCTTACCCTTTTCTCAGTCTTCAGTCTTCTCCACCCCTCAGGGATCAGGCTCCTGATTCTTATTTGTCTGAAGAGTTCAGATCCACTGGTGCCCTGACTTGCATCGTGTTGGCTATAGGGAGTGCTATCGGGGTCCCTCCACACCCCCCCACAAAGTTCACCATTCTAGCACTTGCTGAAGATCAGAGGGCTCTCCCCGGGCCCACACATGGGACCAACTAGGGGTGAAATGGAGTCACCCTCAGCCAATGGCAAATACAAGGAGGAGGATAAATACCCCAGCCTCCTTGACACTGTGGAGGGACAGCTCAGAGGCATGACCCACACCATCTCTCAGAGTTTCCCAGGGGAACTGACCCCAGGTGCCTGCGGTGGTATCCCGCTCCTCCACAGACCCTCTGCCGGCTCTCTCCACTGCCCTGTCTCCCTTCCCCACCTCCACCACTGCTACCTGGGACCCACTTGCACCCAGATCCTGGTCTTCAGGGCTGCTTCCGGGAGCATGCAGCCCATGGCAGCAGTTAAGAGCCCTGCTTGAATCTTTGATCTTCAGCAAGCTTTTTAAACGTCAGCTATTTCACCTTAGAATGAGGGTAGTTGCAGGGCCTAACAACGATGGTGACTATGCCTGGAGCATTACTGCCCGCAGCCACTGAGTCACGTCCTTAGCGAGAAATATGTCATTTTATCTGCATCAAATACGATTGTGATCTCCATTTTACGAGTGAGAAACTAATGCGTCTGTGTACACACGTGCGCACGCACACACACACACACATACCATTAGATGGTCTATCAGAGCCACCCAAGATTAAATTAGGTGATGATGATGATGATGATGAAGAGAGGAGGAAGGTAGTGATGACGGCGGTGGTGGTGGTGATGGTAACAACTAGCATTTATTGAGGGCTTTCTTTTTGTCTGGCCCCTGTACACACATTCTTGTTTACATCTTAAAACGATCCTGAAAAGTAGGTGCTATTATTATACCCATTTTACAGAGAGGAGAACAGAGGCCCTGAGGTTGGACAGCCCTGAGGTCAGTGGAGGAAATAGGATTTAACTCAGGCCTGACTCCAGACTCTACCTCGCAACCAAGATGGTAGGCATGGCCACCACCAGTATACTCAGCTGTTTTTACTTTGATTTTATTATCATTCTTTTTCAGTCCTATCTCCCTACCTGACACTTCACCTTCTTTCACCAGCCACCCTGGATCCAGGCCTCTTGTCCTCCAGGCGAATCTGGTAAAAAGCATGTCTCATTGTCCTCCTCCGTGAGGCTGGTTCTAAAAACACTCATGGTCCCGTGATGTGTCCCAGTTCGAGCCTGCGTGGATATGTGGTGAGTCAGAGAGCCATGTGTCTCTTCTAGGTAAAACCACGTCAGCTTCTGATCTGAGAATCACCCCCCGCATTGTTCTAAGGCATCCCGACTCCCACTCAGCCCACAGCCTGCAGCCAGGAGCTGGAGTCTATTCCTGCCCTTAACCCCTAAGGCTTGAGCATATTTGCAGTGAAAAGGATAATTTTCAGAACAAAGCCCGTGAAATGTGCGTGTTCAAGGGCCTCGTCTTCGCAACAAAGTCCTT
This sequence comes from Lipotes vexillifer, assembly GCF_000442215.2. NCBI lineage: Eukaryota > Metazoa > Chordata > Mammalia > Artiodactyla > Lipotidae > Lipotes > Lipotes vexillifer. The sequence goes on along the minus strand of NW_006786690.1, from coordinate 11,306,041 downwards.
GCTGAGGCAGGGGAGTCATTTTCAACAATCGGGAGAAATGAGGTTTTATGCTGGACAAAGAGGATTGGATAGGGAGACCTGCACCTTTATTCTCTCTTTTCTTCACCTCACCCCTGGCCATCAGAAACAAGGCGTTGTAAAAATGTCCAATTTTTCCCACGTGATCGATTTGGTGTAATTTTTTTAAAGAAGGAAAAGGAGGGGACCACTGTCAAGCAACATCTCTTCTCCCCCTGCCCTGCCCCCACCTCTCAGGATCTGTGTCAAAGTAAAGGCACCTGCCGTGAGCTGAGTGCCCTGCAGACCTCCCACCAGCCGCCACCGCCAGAAACGAGAAGCCGGTGCTTCTGCCACTAAGAGATGTTTGTGGGCAGCAGTTGCTGGGCCAGGTTTCAAAGGGAGCCCTGATACCTCCCCCCCTGTATATTCCTACCCTGGCTATTTAAAAGAAGCCAAAGAGGGCAGCGTTTGAAGTGACAGCAAAAAAGGAGGTGAGGAAGAAAGAGGAGGCGGAGACGGAGAAGGAAGACCTGCTGTCATCTCCGGAGACGGGCTGCCATGTTCCCACTTTCTCGTGTCCTCCGAAAGGCGGCAGCGTGATGCGAACTCTTCTGAAAGCAACAAGTTAGCTCTTATCCCAGCCTTTCCTTTTCTGTTGCTCTTTTCATCCTACTTGCCCCCAGTTTAAACTCTGAGAGAAGTCGAAAGTCCATATTTCCCTGAGGCTGAGAAAAACTGGAGAGACGCAGTGTACCCTGCTTCCCTGTCTGTATTTGTCCCTTGGTGGGTGTTTTTTTACGGTGTTAGGAGCACTCTCTAATGTTGATTTATTCAACAAAGATATTTACTCAGGGCCTCCCACATGCCAGGCACTGTTTCCTATGCCAGAGATACCTTAATGGACAAAACTAGACTAAACAAAAATTCTTGCCCTCAAGGGGCTATCTTTCTATTGAGGGGAGACAGTCAATAAATACAGAAAGAAGATGTCTAGTTTACCAGATGGAGACAAGTCTGACAGGGAAAGATAAAGCATAGTGAGGGGACAGGGAGTGTGGGTAGTCCAGAAAGACGTGTGAGGAGGTGAGGAAGTAAGCCCCGGGCATTCTAGATAGAGGAAACAGCCAGTGCAGAGTCCCTGGGGCAGAGTGGCCTAGTGTGTTTGAAGGACTGCAGGGAGGCCAGGGTGTGGCCAGAGCACAGTGAGCACATTTGGAGCATCTTAGGAGCTCAGGTGGGAGAAGTGAGGGTACTGGGGGTCTGGCCATGTACAACTTTGCCAGCCACTGTAAGGACTGAAGCTTTCACTCTGACATATTCTCTTAACTTTGTGAAATGAATGAGAAATCGTAATAAGAGCCAGGTTGGAAGCCTGGAGCCCCACCTTTTCTGCTAATTCTCAGGTCCTCTGATGGCCCCTGGGGAACCTTCATGAACCCCTAACATTCCAGGTGCTTTTGTTTGAAGCCCCTTTGCCTGCAGCACTCATGTCAGGGAGCTCAGCTCTGCCCGCTCTGGTCTGTGCTCTCGTGGGAAGCTTGTTTCCACAGAAGTCAACTTTCTGGTGCGGGATTTCACCTCTGAAATCCCCTAATAGGGCCTCTTGGAGTGCTGAGTATTTTGGAGAGTGCAGTAAATATCCTTATTTACTAGTAAACTCCAGTGGTCTGCTGTCCCACTCCTGTCAAGGCTCCTAGGAACCTTCTCAAACTTCCACGTGTTTAAGAAGTTCCCGGAGAGCAGGTGAAAATTTTAAAATGCAGATCCCAGAGTGGATTGGAGCTTAGGAGTCTGCCTTTTTAACAAGCACCTCAGGTGATCCTCATGCAAGTGGTCTATGAACCACTCTTTGCAAAACACTCTTGAAGGACAAGCAAACCACCTGTGACTTGAAATCATCTAGATTTTAGGTCCATTTCAGAGGTGGGTATTTGCTGACTTACTTTCACACAGCTAGGAAGATTCAGTACAATTCAAGGGTTAAGATAGGAAGTTGACATTTCACTTAAAAATAAAGCTGTTACCATGTCAGGCCTACCTGGCTTGTTGGACGAGCCTCTGGGAAAAATGCACATTAATGACATTACTTTGACGAATGCTGAACCTGGCGTGAGGTGATGTTCTCTATGATGGAGACTCCCCCTCTTCTCCCGCTGTAAATTACCTGGGCGAGGACTCCAGTCCTCCGTGGCTGTGACAGGAGATGCAGAGCTTTCTGCTGAGAGCCTGACATGGTTTGGCAGAGATAAATTCTCTCCTGCGGGCATGAAGGATGGGGCGTGTGTTGCTGTCTTCTAACTTCCTACACGGGGTTGTCAATTCCTATTCATGCGTCTGTCTTCTGTATTCAGCTTATAGCTCCTCCGTCAGGAGCCCTATCCTACTAAGTCAAAACCCTGTAATGCCCGATTCAGCGAATGACACTTAGTAGGTGCTCGAAGAGATTTTGTGGAATGGCTAATGTAGGCACCATCAGAACCAGCTTCATAATTCGCAGGGCCCAGTGCAGAGTGAAAACGTAGGGCCCCTTGTTCAAACATTATTAAGACTTTCAAGATGGCAATAGCAGAGCAATAAACCCAGCTTGGGGCTCTCCTGTGTGTGTGTGTGGGGGGGGGGGCCTGTGGGGGCGGACGGGGGGGAGTTGCACGGGGGTGGCCC
>NW_006786690.1:11295500-11303336 GCF_000442215.2 Lipotes vexillifer | reverse complement strand
GTGGGGGGGGGGGGGTCTGTGGGTGCACATCGGCTGCATGTCCATGGAGCTGGCCCTGGCCACCGTTGATGTTCTGTGAATTCCTTGGGTGGCCTAAACCTATAAAGGAGGGGACCCCGGGTAGCATAAAAACGGTTGCCTTTGAGGCAAAGAGTGACTCAGACAAGGTTCTTGAGGGCTGATGTCCACTTTCCTCTTTCCTGCTGTTGGATCACAAATCACCCACCGCCCCCAGCCCCCAGCCCCCAGTCAACTAGCATCCACCTTACTTGGGCAGAGTCAGTAACCTATTGGGTTGCAATGGTCTGTCTGTGTCTCTGTGCCCAGATGGATTGAAATTACCAGGAGGACAAGGACCAGACCTTTGTGTCCCCAGGGATGTAAACAGACTCTGGAACATTTTCAGCACTTAATTAATGTTTGTTTAAACAACTGGGGGATAAATTAATAAATTAAGTCCAGATGACAATGTTGGCTTCTTATGGCCTGTGATAGGATTTTTCAAACTACCTTCGGAATTAATTTCCATGAGTATACTAATAAGTATATTTTTTAAAAAAAAACTAAAGTCATGTTCAACTCCTATTAGCATCCTCTGGAAACTTACTTCCCAACATTTGGTTCTGGAAGAGGCGGGATCAGCCCCATTTGGGAACTTGTTAGAAGTGAAAATCTGTATTAAATTCTCAGGCCCAACCCCAAACCTACTGAATCAGAAACTCAGGAGTTGGGGCCCAGGGATCTGCGTTTTCACAAGCCCTCCCGGTGATTCTGACACCCCTCGTCTAAGAGTACTAGTGTTCTAAGGAAGACAGTTTGGAAAGCAGTGACTTAATGGAATGCACGTCCAGTTGCATTTGGATTTTAACATAAATTAATTATTTACAGCTGCAGCCTTAAACATCTCAAAGGATTAAATTTTGTGGTAGAATTTTACATAATGAGTCAAAATCCTATAAGACTGGCTCTTGTATAGGCATTTATTTGACTCAGGAAGTAGGATATTTGGATGGGAATAAGAGAGGAAAGGTGACTGCTCATATTAAGTGTTTTTTTTTGAAGTGCTATTTGTTGATGTAAAGCTAGAAGGTGAGTTAGGAGGATAGATGTCTATGGTAGAGGGACCACTGGACCAGTAGCCGGAAGATCTACAAGATGTGTGACCTTTCACAAGTCAGTTAAACTCTTTGAGCCTTAATTTTTTCACCTAAAAATGGAGATAATACCCCGGGTTCCCATGTATGGTTGGGCAGTTTGTGCCCCTACACAGGAGGATGCAGCTGAGGAGTCAGTGGGAGCTGATATCCAGCTGAGCCAGGCTTTGCCACCCTCCCCCACCAGAGGAAGGGGCATCTGTGTCTGTTTCACCCAGAGGCACCCTATGAACCAGGTGAGGCTCCGATAATACCTGTCTCTGCCTGCCTGCTCGAGTTGTGAGGATCAAAAGAAAACATGAGTGAGAAAGCAATTTAAAAACTACAAGGTGTTATATAAATAAAAGATAGGACATTATTTTGATCGTTGGCTGAAACGGTTGCTTATATTTTGACTGTTTCACTCAGCCAGGCTGACCAAATGCCTGATATGCTAATTGAACACAAATCACTACCAAAGCTCTCACTGTCACACTTGAGAAACCGGCAGGACTTGTTAGTCTCAGGAAAAGGGACTCTTATAGTAGTCCTTCTATAGGTTTTGCCACTTTATGAGACAATCACAAAGGACTGGCTGAGGCCTCTAAAGGTCTGTAAGATATTGTAGCTGAATTTTCTCCACCAGTAGGTCTGAGTACTTAGTGGCAGACTCTTAGGGACTCAGCTTGTTGGGCCTGAGCTACCTGGTAGGAGTGAACCACATGCCCGAGAACGCAAAGGCTCAGATCAGCAGACCCTTGGAGGTGAGCCAAGACTGGACTTGTTTCTTGTGTGCTTAAGACGAAAGAAGACGCTTTCTGATATTTGCATTGAGGACCCAAATTTCCTTGTTAGGACACCACAGAATCCCCGTTAACCTGATTTCATAAGTATCGGTACCTAAAATCGAGAGCCAAAAGCCCTTTTTTTATAAAAGTAAGAGTGGTCTCGCTCATTGCCACCTTGTGGCAGCTCAGCACTGTAGCATCAGCTAGGGTGAGAGGACGCCTGCTTTCTGGGCACTTGGGACATTTGTAGAATCTCCCTTCCTTAGGAATGCCTCCTGTGTTTTATTTTCCCCACTCTCCCTTTTGAGGGACCAAAGAGCCATTAGCCTGTGTCACTGAGATATCTGGATAATCAAGGTGAACTTGGCCAATCAGTTAGGTCTCTCTCAGGCCCCCACCTTTCCTTCCACCCCACCCCTACTCGCTGAATTATATAACCTTTAGATTTCCTGCAACCCAGAAATGTTTTGGTTTTCCCAAAGGTGAGTTGGGCTTCCCAGGTAATATATTAAGAGATAGGTTTTATTTTGTGTCGTTTTGTTTGGCAAATCAAAAATACATCTCTAGCCCCTCCTGACTGGGCCCCAGTGCTCGGCAGGAACAGCTCCCCGAGGGATTTCTGCACTGGGAGATAAGATAGCTGGCTGCCAGAGGGCCACCGGATCTTCAAACGCTGCCTAATTAAGTTCCAGCCAGCAGACTACCTCCGCAGGCCAGGGGGGCTCTTGGAAGATAAGACACAAGACACATCCGGAGATGAAGGGCGGGGCTTTGCAAATGTGATGAAATAAATCAGGGGCAGCCCATCCCATTAGCAAATAGAAATCATTCTAACAGGGGTCCTGCAGTCCTCTGAAACAGCAAGGAACATTTGCCATTGGATGGGAGGTCGCTGGCCTTTCTGCCACCCTCGGGGGCTCTGATGGAGTGCGCTTACGGTATTAACGCCGATGGGAAGATAAGGCGAGATGTCATTAATGGAGAGAAGCAGGTCTTCTCAATTCCAGAAGCTAATCCCCAGTGATTCATTCCTTCTGAGCCTCCCACGGGGATGTGGAAGCGCTGGAGGTGCATTGTTTATTCCTATGACCTATGTATTTTGCTGCTTCTGTTAGAATTCTCATTACATTCTGTGGCCTTCCTGTTGCCAAAATGGTGTGTTACTCTTGCTAATTTTACAGCAGCATTGCTCCCCCTTCCTGTACTTTAAATATAAGAGTTCCCAGGGCTTCAACTGTCCTTTGAGTTTCAAAAAATTTTTTATATAAGCACAACCCCCTCCCAAGAAATCATAAGATTTTGCTGAACTTAGAGACAGGTAAATGTAAAGTTGTGAAACTGAAGGAATCTGGTCACCTCAACTCCTTTACTAACTGCAGAGTATAATTTTTCTTTTTGAGTGTACTTAGATGTTAAGAGTAGAGTTTCTTGACAGACTTCATGGAATATGAAACTCTCAAACTTTGAGTTGCAAAAGTTTTCAGTGAAAACCTTTATCGGATATACACCTTTTAAGGAAAATGATGTCAAAATTCATTGGAACAGGAGCGATCCTTACAGTATGGTTTCTTTGGGGTCACCTGCACTCCTCCTCTCCCATCTCCAAAGTAAACTAAATTCATCATTTTAATTAAAATTGATTTTGAGACTCTTCCAGTTACAGTGTACCAGTCTGTGCTGATGCTTTAATTCTGAGCAGGCCCCAGACATTTAGAACCTTTGTTGTTCTGTCTCAACTTTGGAATGTTGAGACAGAATGTATGGAATGGGATATACACCCTGGGCTTCATTTTCCTCTGTTGTTCCTCACTTTTCATTTTTGTCTGCCATGTTTACGGGCTACAGTTTGTCATTGTAAAGCCTAGATTCTGGCTCAGAAATTCTACTCACCTCCTCGGCCACGTGTGCATCTCTCCTTCTTGGATCAGGCACTGTGCTAAGTACTCTGGATGCATCTTGCACTTCAGATCTCACAAGGTCACTACAAGGTCAATTGGATTTGCATTTTGGAGCTGAAAAAAAAAAGAGGTTAAAAGAAGCTAAATAACTTGCTCAAGGTCATCCAGCTAGGAAGTAGACCAGGAGATATTAGAACCCATCTTGGTCACTATCACATTATAACATAAAACCTGGAAGAGGGCTTCCCTGGTGGCGCAGTGGTTGGGAGTCCGCCTGCCGATGCAGGGGACACGGGTTTGTGCCCCGGTCCGGGAGGATCCCACGTGCCGCGGAGCGGCTGGGCCCGTGAGCCATGGCCGCTGAGCCTGCGCGTCCGGAGCCTGTGCTCCTCAACGGGAGAGGCCCCAACAGTGAGAGGCCCGCGTACCGCAAAAAAAAAAACCCAAAAACCTAGAACAGAGGTACAGCCAAGTGCAGCTGGATAACAGGGGCGAATAGAGGACCTATGATGTGAGCTTTGGAAGGTGAATACATGTGATACCCACTCAGAAGCTTGTCCACAGGATAAACTGTGATTAGATCATTCTCAACAGCCCCTGGTAGCACTGATTGAATAATAACAATGTGCTAAGGTCTGTGCTAAGCACTTTGGTCATTGATTGCCCCCCCCTACAATATAACACTCCATCAACAGAATAGTCCATCTTATAGAGGAGGAAACTGAGACCCAAGGAGATTTAGGTCATTAGCTCAAGATTATACCACTGGTAAGTGGCAGAACAGGGACATGAACTCAGATCTTTCTGGTCCAAAGCCCAGAGTGTAAAGCACCAGACTGTGCCATCCCCACACCTATGGGATCAGAACAAGAGGAAGAGTGGGGAGCAGTGACCAGAAGGGACGTGTTCTGATACTTTCTATGTCTGTGTTAACCAGGAAAGACCTGGAATGCATTCCCTATCCCTGAGATGAATCTACACTGTTTACATGGTCATTCTAACTGTATTTTTGGAAACCTAACTTTAAAAACACAGGCAAAGAGGGTACTTCCCTGGCGATCCAGTGGTTAAGACTCCACACTTCCACTGCAGGGGATGAGGGTTTGATCCCTGGTGGGGAAAGTAAGATCCTAAATGCTACACAGCATGGCAAATAGATAAATAAATAGATAAGTAAAATTAAAACACAGGCAAAGAGAGGCCAGTGCAAGGGATCTGGACACCACTGTCTTAGCAAATCTACCAAACACACGTTCCAAACTTCAGTCATCTCTCAAGCATTCCCAACGACTCTTGACTTGACACCAGCCTGGAGAGAAAGTAAGAGATTGTTGGCACAAGAGTGGTCCTGCGCAGAACAGCAGGCAACCAAAGGGTCCAACTCAGAGCTGGTGGAGGCAGGTGCTAATGACCCCAGGTGTCCTCTAACCAACCCGAATGAGACGTGTGATTCCTTTACCTTTCTCTTCCTGTACATACAAGCACACTTTTTCCTCTTCCCCTCCTGTGTCATTCACAAGTGGCTGACGGACGAGGTCAGAGTTCTGCCCCTCACCACAGAACTTGAAAACTGGAGGAAGAAAGTGGAAACCAGAATGCCAAACTGGCATCTCACCCAACCTCCTCATTATACAGATGGGGAAACAGAGACCCAGAGAAAACACTTGCCCAAAGTGGGTCCAGTGGCAAAAGCCAGTTTAGGTTGGAGGCTTTGGGGCTTCTGACCTGTATCATGATACACCATGATAAAATACTGGTGACTGCATGGGCTGTAACAGAAATCTCACTCTGATTGGCTAAGCCGAAGGGGATTTACTGTCTCCCGTAACTGGAAAGATCAAGGGATGATGGCTTCAGGAATAGCTGGATTTAGGACCTTAGACCATATGCCACGAGGACTTAGTGCCTCTGCCTCTTTTCTCTAATTTCTTCTGGTTTGGCTTCATCCATTGGCTTCATTACCAAGTAAGCTGCACCACGAGTAGTTTAAATGGGTGCTGGCAGCCCTGGACTCACCTTCTTGCATCTCAGCCTTATCTGCGTCACCCGCCTCTCTTGCGTTGTTGCATCTCTTCCTAGAGACTGAGGGTTTTTACAAAACAGAATACCAGTCTATAGGACTCTTTCACAATCACCCTCAGAAACTTAGATGATGTTCTCACACTGGCTCCTAGCTCAGAGGTTCTTAACTGGGGTGGAGGTGGGGAGAGTCTATGCTACCCTCGGCTGCAAGGATAGGGATATTGGCCTAAATGTAAGTCGATGCAAAGTCAGGTGTGCCCGTCCATATGGATGTGTTTTGGAGAGTGGGGTCATGTGTTGTCCAAGGGGTAGAGAACCAGCAAAACTAAAACTTCCTTTGGGGTTATGTGGAGAATTTCACTTGGGATAAGGGTTGAATTCTGAATATTGTACTCTTCAACCATAATTACCTAGAAACAAGGGATGTTGGCAAGGTCAGGGACCATCCAGGCTGCGGTTTTCTGAGCATGAGGCTCCTACAAAGAACTGATTCCTCCTTGACTTCTTCTCTGTTATTTCAAATGCACTTGGAGAAGGTGTAAGTGACTTTAATGAGCCCCCTCTGACTCTAAGTTTGAGAAAAAAATGATGGCGTACATTCCCAGCTCCAAGTGAAACTGTGGTGAAGAGAATTTTGCCCAGTTTAACTCCTAATGGCCTCTCTGGGGAGAAGTTTACAGTTTTGTGTCTGGCTCCAGTTTGGTGTTACAATTTGCTCTTCCTGGGCGAGTACTCTCATGCAAATGCGAGACACAGCGTGCTCCAGGAGATGCTAGGGAGAGTTGTGCACCCCACCTGCAGCCTCCCTCTGCCTGTCATCCATCCACACCTGGCCTCTCCTTTCCTGGCCAGTCTCCATCCCTCTTGCTTCACATTTAATTTCTATTTTCCCCAGGCTCCGACTGACTTGAGGAATGGGATGTGGTCTCATGATAAACTAGCACAGGGCACACTTGACTTAACAGAGCTGCCGTGTGGCAGTGCCATGGCAATAATGGTAGGAAGGAGAAGAAACGGTCACCACCACCACTTTGGAAAGTCATACACACCCCAGGAATGAAGTGCAGGGCAAACAGGGTAGGCTGTCTTGATTTGCAAAGGAGGGACTGGGAAGAAGGGAGCTAGCTGCATAGAGAACACCCAGTTATTATCCAGAACTCATTCCCAGCCCCCTCAGAAACTTAGGCTTTGAAACAGAGTCAGATACCCATTATTCATCACATATGTTGGGTGGCAATTATACTGTGACCTCAAAAAGGCAATCGGCAGGAATTTACACTTACGCTGCTTATCTGAGCCCAGCCCAGGGCTGAGTTTCTGTGGGAGCCTATGGTTACAAATAACCGAAACAAGCTAAAAGCAAATGGAATAGTTTTGGAAGGTCTCAGGGCCCGCAGAACTGGTGGGAAGCCAGAGGACCAGGGCTAGAACAAACAAGAACAAAAGCAGCAGTGAGAGTTGGGTAGCAGGAAGCCCAGCCCTGGTCTCACAGCAGGACAGCCTGACGGGCATGTCACCGTTGAGATGAGTGGTGACTAGTTAGACCTTCCGTCCTCAGAAGGAGCATCTGATTCACTGAGTTGGGTCATGTACTCACCTCTGGCTGTACTGGGGTACTGAGAAAGAGGATCTGGCCTCCTCAGCTTCCCTAGTGCAAAGCCATTGTCTGTAATTATCTTTCCTCTAAAACCATGCACAACGGGGAGATGGTAATTCCCCAAAGGGAAACCGGGATGCTTCAGGAAGGAGGGATGTTTGCTGAGAAGCCCATGTACACACACGCACACATAAACACACAACACAAAAAAATAAAGCATAGGACAAGAATAAAATAAATTCCCTGCCCACAAGGAGCTGAAGAGGCACGGTATCAAGCACAAAATGATTAAAAAATAAGGTAGTACCGGGCTTCCCTGGTGGCGCAGTGGTTGAGAGTCCGCCTGCTGATGCAGGGGACGCGGGTTCGTGCCCCGGTCCGGGAGGATCCCACAAGCC
>NW_006786690.1:11291604-11295254 GCF_000442215.2 Lipotes vexillifer | reverse complement strand
GCCGCGAAGCGGCTGGGCCCGCGGGCCATGGCCGCTGAGCCTGCGCGTCTGGAGCCTGTGCTCCGCAACGGGAGAGGCCACAACAGTGAGAGGCCCGCGTACTGCAAAAACAAAAACAAAAATAAAACAAAAAAAAACAAACAAAAAAATAAGGTAGTACCGTATATTACAGCATTTTCTACCTATATAATAAAGTGCTACATTATATGCAGAACAGACATTTACCCAGTGGGAACTTCCTCAAAGACACAATGGTTTGGGAAAGGAGACGCCAAGGTGGGCTGATGTTTCAGGGCAGTTTCACCAGAATGCCAAATTGATGTGCATCTGGAAAGATGAACAGGGGATAGAACGTAGGAAGTAGACAGATGAGAAAATTCTAAGTGGAGGGAAAAGGGAAACAGCATGGATGAATGCACTAGAATTCTAGTCACTTTTCCTGAGAAAATTGTACTATAGAGCCAGCCTGTCCTGGTTCTGAATCTTTATCTACCATCATGAGACTGAACAGTCGCTTAACATTTTGGGTCTTATGTTCTCTAAAGGATGGGGCACATAATTCCTACCTCACAGGCTAGGATTAGGTATGAAAAGTGCCTGGTATTAGGCTTGATCCATATAGTAAGGAATTGGCCAATGTCAGTTCCCTTTTTCTTTCGCCTTAATTCTTCCCTCTTTATATTAAATTATATGGTGGATTAGAAAGATTCGAGACTCAGACTTTGATAAGTAAAATCAGGCAGATCCATTTTTTTTTTTTTTTTTTTTTTTTTTTTTTTTTTTTTTTTTTTTTTTTTTTTTTTTTTTTTTTTTTTTTTTTTTTTTTTTTTTTTTTTTTTTTTTTTTTTTTTTTTTTTTTTTTTTTTTGCGGTACGCGGGCCTCTCACTGTTGTGGCCTCTCCCGTTGCGGAGCACAGGCTCCGGACGCGCAGGCTCAGCAGCCATGGCTCACAGGCCTAGCCACTCCGCGGCATGTGGGATCTTCCCGGACCAGGGCACGAACCCGTGTCCCCTGCATCGGCAGGCGGACTCTCAACCACTGTGCCACCAGGGAAGCCCCAGATCCATTTTTAATAATTACAGAAAGCTCTATATACATACTATTGGGCTCTGCCCCAAGTGAGATGTGGAAACAGTCCTCACATGTATCACTGTCCTTCTGGCTGAACAACCTTGAAACACATGTCCTGTGGCATACACTCTCTGAGTTTCCATTTCTCCTCTATTTGAAGGGACTTGCCTGGGCCTTCAGAAAGCACTGGCATGTGATTATACAGCTTAGTCACTACAAGAGTGAATGCCATTTTTTAACAAAAAGTTTCTCTGGCTTTTACCCAAGGCAATTTATTTATCAGAGTGTGGTGGATCTAGGTAGCAAGGACAGGAAAAGGGCACACAGTTCCAGGACACAGTCACAATAGACCTTCAGGATTTGTGTGTGTAACCATCAATCAGGTCCTCCAGGTGTAGCAAGTGGCCATTTGGTGGAAGCAGGACCTTGAATGGGGGGCGCTGAGGAGTCAGTGTGCCGACAGCCCAGCATAATAGCCCTGCCCCTGAGTTCTCTATTCACATTTACAGTCTGGTTAAGTCACTCTGGTTAAGTAACCCTTGACTGCATTTTATGGGGGACACTATATGCTACAGTGAGGATCAAGCATCAAGGGATTCCCAAGAGTATTAGGAAGTAACCATCTCGAGCTATGATGATGGGGTCATAGGCTTACATGCCTCCTAGGACCAGGCAAGTGAAGGTCATGAGTAAAGCAGGCCAGAAACTAATGTTTTACAATTCCCATTCTTCTTGAAATATGCACCTTTTTTAGTCTGCTTTTAAGTTTCCCATTTTGATAGAAACATGGGTAGAGGCAAATGTTTCTCTATGATAAGAGTTTTTTTTTTTTTAAGTACTTCTGAGCCATAGTAGAAGGGTAATAATTGAGAACATAAATTTTCAATTATTGTTTAATTAAAAGTAATAACATCAATAACAACCACACCATGCAGGCCAAATTTAGTCTTTAAAAAAAAAGTACTAATTTAAGGCATCTGGTCTACCATGGATGTAAAGCCTGACCCACCATGTGCACTCTACATTCAATAATCTATCATAAGCCCAAACCAAGAATATAAGTATAGGTGAAAAAAACACATAAAACTTCTAAGGTGGCTTCTTCTATTACCATATTCAACAAAGACATAAAAGGACCTTGCAACAAAGAACTATTACAGCGTATATTTTCAGGTCAGTATTATAGTGAGGCTCTGGTATATTTCACATGCAATGAGCCCTTTCCTTCAACTGAACAATAGGGTGGCATAAGCCAATATAGGAAATTCTCCATGGAGCTTTACAGAACTGAGACATTTTGGATTAATTTTCTCTACTGTGCAGTAGGGAGTTAGGGGAGAGAGATATAACTTTGCCCAGGGATAGAAATGGAGGGTTTTCTTTTGTTGTTGTTATTTTGTTTTGTTATTTTGATTTTTTTCTCCATTAAGTTGTTGAAACCTAGGGAACTTAGAAGAAAAGATAAGAATCTGGCAAATATTTCATACTTACATAAATCTCTCATTATTTAATGTTTATTTATTAGTAACTATATATCCACTCAGTTGTGATGAAAATATCAAGTTCCAGCTATGTGCTAAGAGTATCATGTCTGCTTGTTTCTGATTTAGAAGTTTTATCTTCCCCACTGGAATCCAGTAAGCTACTTGAGGACAGAGATGCCATGTCTCATTCCAAATTCCCAGATCATATGGAACGTTCTACTTTGCATTATGATCACAAGTGTAAGATCTCCCCCCTTGAGAGAGGACATGTTTACTCATCTCTGTATCCCAGCCCACAGGTATTGCCTTACTCACAGTAGGACTCCAGTAAATGTTTGCTGACTGAATGCAATAACTGAATTCCACGGACTGTGGGACATTCACCATTTTTGAGGATATACAAAAATATTCACTGACAAATAGATCACCTTTTCGGCTGTTACTATATTTTGAGGTAGAAAATGAGAGAGATGTTGTCTCCTGTGAACTGTGGAGGTGTTGGCTACTCTTGGTTATAGAAAAAAATAGGAGTTGTGTATGGGTTATCTTTTGCTGTTATCACAAATTACCCCCAAACTGTAGCAGCATGAAACAATAAGCCTTTATTATCTCACAGTTTCTGGGGATCAGGAACCTGATAGCAGCTTAGCTGGATGCTTCTGACTCAGGGTCTCTCATGAGGGGTTGCAGTTAAGCTATTGCCGGCCAGGGCTACAGTCACCCAAAGGTTTAACAGGCTGGTGGTGGGAGGCCTCAGTTCCTAACCACGTTAGCCTCTCCAGAGATCGGCTCACTACTTAGCAGGGGGTTTCCCCAGAGAGAGATCCAAGTGAAAAAAGAAAAAGAGTGTCCAAGACAGCGCTAAAGTCTTTAATAACCTGTTCTCAGAAATCACAGACCAGGGCTTCCCTGGTGGCGCAGTGGTTGAGAGTCCGCCTGCCAATGCAGGGGACACGGGTTCATGCCCCGGCCCGAGAAGATCCCACATGCCGCGGAGCAGCTGGGCCCGTGAGCCATGGCCGCTGAGCCTGCGCGTCCGGAGCCTGTGCTCCGTAACGGGAGAGGCCACAACAGTGAGAGGCCCGCGTACAGAA
>NW_006786690.1:11289965-11291508 GCF_000442215.2 Lipotes vexillifer | reverse complement strand
GGCCCGCGTACAGAAAAAAAAAAAAAAAAGAAAGAAATCGCAGACCAAAGTGGGAGAGAACTGTACAAGGGCAGGAATAGCAGGAGGCTGGGATCACTGGGGGCTGCATTTGTTAAAAGGGTATATTCAATATTCAGTGTTGTTTTCAAACAGGCTTCGGGACTCCTATCTTGGAAAACTATATAAAATTCTCTTTTCTGCAGCTCCCCTGGCTGTGGCTCTTCCTCTTCTCTTTGCACAGGCAAAGAGTAAAATTGACTTCTCTGTGGAGGAATTGGGAATATTAGCTTATTTGAGTGAATCTGAACAGTGATCCAAAAGAAACAACGATTCTGTAAGTTGATCTGGCCTGTGCCGCCCCAGAAAAAGCAGCAGGATGATAACCTCTGTCCTCCCAGCCTCACAGGGCTAGCGCAGAGCTCTTATGTCTAATTGTGCTTTCAGAACTGAGCTTGACACACAGATTTGAGCAGTTCCTCAAGCCAGAGGAATTCTGCTGGACCAGTTCCTCAAGGGCCTGGACTGTGTGTCCTGTTTATACTCCTCTGGCTCACAGGGGGTTTGTCTATAAATGCAAAATGGTCATTCTCTGTGAATTCTCAGAAAACAGGTTTTATTGAAAAAGAAAGTCCATTAGAGTGGGTGCTTAATGCATTATTGTTCAATGAACAAGGGACCACAGTCGGATACTATCTCAACAGACCAAACTCTCTGATATTGTTTTGGTCCTGGCTCCCAAGGGCAGAGTTAAAAATGAATATTACCATGATTTCAAGGCAAATCATGGGTTTGAAATACCTTATGCCAATGCATACGTGTATGTTTAGATAAATATGCGCCTGCCGTTGCCCACACTTTCCTTGCTGTGGACTTCATCAGACTTTATGACATTTCACATTTATATCAGTGTTTCCCCATTGCCTATAGGATCCCTGAAGGGAGGAGTGGCTCTCTCTTGTTTACACAAGTGTCCTCAGTAACTGGTAGAGAACAGGGCTCTTAATGGGTCTTCAGTAAATATCGCTGAATGAATGAATGAGGAAGCAATCCTGGAAACACATCTAACTTAAGAGGGGACTCAGTCTTTGAAGGGTCTTAAGTCAGCCAACTCTGGAAAAATGCAAACTTGCAGAAGAGGGAAGCTATGGCAACCCTTGTTTCCTTTTTGTTCTTCAAACTGGGTGGCCCATTACATGCTTCCTGCCTGGCAGCTTCAGTGATTGGACTCCCCCACGCTTTGGCCCATTTCCTCCGCTTAAATTCAGGGGGAAATAGACACTACTGAGCCCTCTTTCTCCCTCTCCCCCTAGTGGGCTCTTTCTTAGATTTTGCATTTCTCTCCACCCTGTTATCCCAGACCTCCTACTGCCCTGGGAGTTAAGATTCAGGGATAAAGATATTAAGAGAGAGATTGAGAAAAATGAAGCATGTGGACTTCGGTGCACAGTTTCCCAGTTTTTGTTCTCCTACCTCTGCATCACTCCTCATAGAGCCAAAGCTCTTTGATAAATGGGAAGCAGACATCGTGGTCAAGGGAGGGGGG
>NW_006786690.1:11281648-11289944 GCF_000442215.2 Lipotes vexillifer | reverse complement strand
CTTTCCCTAATCAGATTAACATAGGGTAGGGGGAATTAAATCAAGGGTGACACATCATTTTATCTCTTATTCCAATTCCAATCAATTGGCATTGGCTGCCTGGACTGCTGTGTCATGAGGGATTCTGAGGCTGGGTTCCAGCTCAACAGAAAAGCATAACACGATCAATTAATAATATCTTCCATGGGCACAGGAAGGGTGAGTGGCAACTCACAAGCCATATACAAGCCACAGCAGGAGATGCTGGTCCTCTACCCTCAGGGCAGGGGAAGAGCTAGAATATTCTGGCCTCCAAGGGAAAACAAAGGTCCTTGTTTATTGCAGCATAAACACATACCTACATAGCTTCAGGGAATAATTAAGCTGTGTTTGCACAAATAGAAAGGGGAGGAAGGGTAGAAAAGCAAGATTTGAGCTGCTGTCACCCATGTTCTAATTTCTTTGGGATTTTTTTTCCTTTCTTTTTTCTTTCTTGCATTCATATGATCCCACGGAAACCAGAGCCACATGTGTAATTAATACTCAACAAGTGGCGTAAGTGTTAGGCAGGTGATGCACTTAGAAAGAACAGCAAATCAGTTTCCTCTTACCCACCAGTGCAAATCCATTGATGGGGGCTGCTCTCAAGCTCCTGAATTTCTGAGCCTGGAAGGTACTTGGGTGGCTGAGCCCAGGGGCTGTTAGCTAACAGCATGTGTCTGTGCACTTGTGAGGCACTGCCACTCTGACAGGGTACAAGATCATCAATAATCCACAAGACAACATACAACCAAGCATACAGGGACATATAGTCCCCCTCTGCCTTTTTGAACCAACCCCCCACGCTGGATACCCAGGCCCAACCAACCCCGCTAAGCTGCCCCCAAACACTTGGTCCTATCTGGGGCCTCACTTGTTCACGCAGGCAAGTGTGGTCAGCCCAGCTGGCAGGCCCCGCACAGCCTGGCAGCAGCCAGAAGGTCCAGCGTGGCAATGAGAATCCAGTTTTGGGGCCGTTTATTCCCTGGGGATATTTGCTTCTCTTTCTCTGGCTCTGCTCGCCCTTGAAAGGGCGCCAGCACCAACTTAGACCTTCAATGGGGTCCCCAGGCCATGTTCTGTGACCCCATGTTCTGGTCTCTGCTGGCCAGATGGTCCATCAACATTTACTGCAGGCCTGGAATGCCCCTCTCCTCATCTCTGACATTCTTTTCCCTAATTTCCTTTAAATCCCTGCCCAGGACACCCCTCCATGCCCCACACAACAAGCATGAGTCCCCCCAGTAGCTGAGGAAGATGCTGAGTCCCTTCCTCATTAAGAATCCCCACTGAGAAATCAGAAATAGAGCCTCCTTAGGAAAAGAGATACCTCACTTTGATACAGCATTTTACAGTTGAAGAGCATTTTGGCAAATGTGATCTCATCATTAATTTGATCTCATTAAGACACAAAACACTTCTGAGATGGGTAGTTTATGGCTGAGTCTCAGAAAAGTAAAATAAGTTGCCCAAGGCCATGCAATGTGTCAGGGGCAGAGCTAGGGCTCAAATCCAGCCTATTCGGATTCCACACTTTGTCTTCCCCCCATAACTAGGCTGTGTGGCCTAACTTTTCATCTGCAGCTACAGTGGCTGTAAAACTCATTCCTAGGGCAGGTTTTTGTGTATTATGAAGTTGTCAATGCTTCTTAGCCCCACAGAGATTTAATTCCTTCATTGTACCTGGAATCCAGCAACTGAGAAATTACCCTCTCCCATCTGTCATTCCTTTTTTCCAGGGTTCAGGTATTCCTGGGAGAGATAAGACGTTCAGATAATTACAATTGAATTGAAATTAGTTTATATGACACCCTATTCTGAACTGAGGCATCAGGACATGACTGAAGTTAACACAAGCAGAGAAGGATGCTGAACGGGGATGAAGGGCAGGAATGACGCCCACCACCTTTGTGACCTTGCCCATCCAGAAACATGCAAGTTCTGCAAGAAGCCAGGAAGGGGTTAAAATAAAGCAAAAACAGAAATTGAAAACATTCCTCGAAGGGACCTGCCTGACTCTTTGATCATCAACCTGAGATGCTCTTCCCAAAGAAAGCAAGAGGAGACTTCTGGCTTTGAATATTTTTGTTCTCCCACAGTTCCACCCAAGGCTAAACCGCAATGCTCTTTTTATCTTTGCAAGGGAGAGAATTAAACTGCACTGGTTTCCCTTCTTTTTTCCGCAAACTCCTGGCCACCAGGGCAAGGAGCTGAGAGTGGAGAATGTCTACAACTTAGGCAAGGGGGCTGTACATTATCCAGACAACTCTGGGTCCAGGATGCTCTACTATGCATGGGGCAGATTTTCTGCAACCTATTTGCCAATTGTTATTGCATTTGTATATTTCAAAGGTAATGGAGATCAACATACTTATCAACCCCACTGATATGAATCTCACTCTGTCAAGACCTAGAACACTGTCTGAGGACCTCCATTCTAACACTGATCCTGAAGTCCTTTAATCCCACCTAAATACCTTCCTCTGCATGATGCTTGCTTGATCAGCCCCTACTTTACCTTATTTGAATCTTTCTATTAATATTAGTTTGTTCCTGTAAAGTGCTTTTCTATAGCAGTTCCTGGCACATAGTAAGCTCTCAATAAGTGCAAGTGATTATTATTAGCAATATGGTCCTTAGAATCAGCAGCATATGTTCCCCTTGAGCTTTTAATATACAGTAAGACAATTTCCAGACAATGTTCTATAATTAATTACTATTGCATCTAATCTCAATAGCAAGATAAAATCTGGATTCAGTCCCCATCTCAGGAATCTTTCTGTGGTAGAAGTAGCAGGCTGCTGTACAATCTCTGAAATGCTGGAAGAAGCTTGAAAATAATGATTCTGCAAGGACCCCATTCCCTTTCCTCCTGGACACAGAGCTGGACTACATTTCCCAGTCCCCCTTGCAGTGGGGTGGGACCACATGACTGCATTCTGGCCAATGAGATGTGAACAGAACTGACGGGCATGGAGGTCCAGGCCTAGCCTATTTTTCAAAAGCTCTTCAAGGCAGCCCTCCATGTTTGAGCCTTCCCCATCCATGAGGCTGGAAGTGAAGTACTCCAAGGCCCAAGGTGACAACCGAGACGTGAGATGGAAGGAGCTTGGCCCCCAAATCTCTGTTTAAAAAGCCACAAAGAGCTGTCCAACCTACATGCCCACACTGAACTATTGTAGGGGCAAGAGTAATTTTTAAAATTATGTTAGGGTACTTAAAATTAGGGATTCTTGGTTATAGAAGTGAACCTACCTTAATTAATACAGATATCTTCAGCTACTGGGAGACAAATTACGTAAATTATAGAGGGTGCCACCCCAACGTGTTCTGATGAACCAAGACATCATTTTATATACTTTCCTTTCCCGTAAAAATTTGTGGTACAAAACAAATGTTACTGGCAAACACAAATATATGAGACAGAAGTCTCATTGCTCTGAGTGAAAACCCTGGTGTGGGGCCCATGCCATCCTGCATTCCTAGGAGATGTGAGCTATGATTCTGCTAATTCTTGGAAGTGCCACCTATCTGAGAATTCTCTGTCTTGACCAAGAACTGTGGAACAGTGACAAGAGCCCTGGACCAAGCAGTGAAGACCTGGGCTCCAGGCTTTTTGAGGATGTTAACACATAGTGGAACTGTTAGCATGGCATGTCCCCTGTCTGGACTACTGTTTTCTCATGTACCTGAGGGGGTTGAGTCAGATTACAAACTGGTAGCTGGGGAGAAAGTGCAGCCTGCAGGTGTCTGTTATTTGGCTTGCAAGGTAACATATAATTTTTTAAAATTAGTTCCCAACAGTTAAAAATTAGGATTTTTGCATTAAAAGATCTGACAGATCTTGAAAATTCTGGCAACTCTAGGCTTGTGTGCCCTCAGGGCAACAGTTGACTTTCCTCTTCAGATATGACTTACGCTCTCTAGTTTACGTAAATCCTACCCCTTCCCTCAGATCATCTGTTCATTTATATTACCTGCCTGGATAGTCCTTATTGGCACTTGAGTTTGAGACCCTGAGTCTAAATGATTGTACTGGGTCTGGTCAGATGAACAAGATAATATCACCTTGTTACATAGTCTATTGCTGCATAACAAACTGCCCCAACACACAGTGACTTGAAACAACCGCTATTTTATGATATCTTGTGATTCAGGACTTCAACAGGGCTTGGATGGACATGTCTCCTGTTTTGTATGATGTCAGCAGAAGTTACTGATTGCTATTCAGATGGTGAATGAGCTGGTATAGAGAGACCAGACTGACTTCATTCAAACATCTAGTGCCTTGGCACGGACGGCTGGAAGTCTAGGCTTTCCTGGGTCTGTCACCTGGAGCACCTTTATGTGGTTTCCCCAGCACAGCATAGGATCAAGGTAGTAGCACTCATGTGATGGCTCAGGGATCCCAGGATGAGTATTCCAGGAGTCCCAGGCAGAAGCCATAACACCTCTTGAGACCTAGTTACTTCTGCGACCTTCTATTGGTCAAGCAAGTCACTAAGGCAAGCCTGGTCGTGAGGATGGGAATTAAACTCAATTGAAAGAATAGAAAAGAGTTTGCAGCATCTTTAATCTACATGTTTATTATTAAAATTCTGCTCTCCTAAATTAGAAATACTGATTAGGCTAAATAAATGTGTCTTATAATAATTCACTGTATTTCATAAACATGATACCCCTGATCCCTAAAACAGAAAGAAGGTTTGTATAGGAGATACTGTGCCCACTTCCCTGTTGGATGTTACTCATGGCGTGCAATATCACACAGAACACTTTAGCACATAAGGAATTGAACTTCAAGCTTTTGTAAGAAAAAAGAAAACAAGAGAGAAGAAATTATTGATTCATTCCAGTAAAAGTAATACATAGGTGAATATGAAAGAGAGTATAAATGTGTTTTTTGGTAATTCTTCTCTTCTCCTATCTGATTTTAAACACAACCACATAAACCATTAATTATAAAAGTGAGTCAATGCCTTATAATGCATAAAAATGTAATTTATATGATAAAAATTGCACGGAGGAGGGAGGGAATTGTGCTTTATTCGAAGCAAAGTTTCTGTATACTATTAAAATTAAGTTAGCCTTTATCGAAATCAGATTCTTTTAGGTTAAGATGCTAATTACAATCCCCAGGGCAACCACTAAGAAAAATAACTTAAGCTATACTGTAAAAGAAAAAACACAGGAAGCAAACTGGTAAATAGAAAATATAGGTTTAACACAAAACAAGTCATTAATGGAGAAATGGAAGAAGAAAAAGACATGAGACATACAGAAAACAAGTAATTAAGTGGCAGATGTAACTCCTACCTTATAAGTAATTACATTAAATATAAATGGATTAAACATTCCAATCAAAAGGTAGAGAGATTAACAGAGTGGTTTAAAAAATATGATCCAACTATATATTGTCTACAAGAGACACACTTTCGATTCAAAGACACAATTAGGTTGAAAGTAAAAGAGTGAAAAATAAATGATTGTCTCATGTATCCAAAAAGGCTCATGTAGATCTTACACCAACCTCAGCTAGATCTAGGAGTTCAAATGATGTGGTCAGGACTCAGTCTCACTCATTTAAGCTTCCTTCTGTGTAAACTTCACTTTGGGGTAATTCAGCCTTTCCTGGTAGCCCCTCAGAAAATTCAAGCCTAGCAGCTCCAGTGGAAAGTGAACTTCTCTTTCTCTACTGTAACAGCAAACTTCCTGGTTTGAGTTTCACTGGCCTGCTTGTGTCAAAAGTCCACACCTAAGCCAGTTTCCATGACCAAGCATGAGTCATGTGCCCTTGCCTGGATTCAGAGGCAGTCTGGCTTAGCCCCTCCAGAACAATATACCTGAGAGTAGGTAAGGGGTGCTTCAACAGTGAAGGCCAGGGGGCTATAACCAGAATAAGGGAGAGTGAACACTCAGCTGGCCACTGAACAGCAGGTGCCCACCACACATTCAATGGGGCAACTGGAATTGGAGGGATGTTCTTTGACTATGGAAAAGAGCAAAGCTAAGTAAACTCTGAAGAGTTTAAACTATGTCTTTATATTCATGTTTTAATTTGTACAAAAGAGTTTCACCATTAATTTTAAAAGTCTTTTTAGTAGCCTTGATATATGGAACATACTTGAGTGGAGTTCTAAGATATTAGGAAAAGAGAAGATGGAATCCCATATTTTTAACCACCTGCTCTGCACCAGGCCCCTTTACATACTTAATCTTACTCAAGCTATGTCAAGCTCTCCTAACTAGATGGAATTCTCAGCCTTTTGGAGATGAGAAAACTGGGGCACAAGGAGATCAGTAATTTGGTCCATGTGCCCATTTGGCAAGTGGTAGAGTCTGGATTACTATCCAAGTCAACCCAGCCCCAGACCCTGGAATTCTTTTCCCTGGAATTCATTGCCTGCACCATATTGTGCAAGGTGCCTTAGCTGTGTGTCTTCCTACATGTTCCATGTTCAAGTGAGAACTAGGAAGAAGCCACAGACATGCCCAGGGTAGAGTTTGGCTTCACTGCATATCTGGGTTTGAACATTAGGATTAAAGCTAAATCAGCAGGATTGAAGATTGAGTACCAGTGAAGCACAAAGTCAGGATTTCTCGGCTTTCACTTTACTGGAAAATCATTTCACCATCAGTGTCGGGTTTTTGGTGGTTTGCATAACTTGTATGTTCATATTCTGCCTTCCCAGGCATCTCTGAAGGAAGGCATTGTCAGCAGTTTGCAAGATGGTCTCCTCATGGCATGGCTCGTGATTCTTGCTTTTATTTGTGTCTTGGATCCAGTCCATATCACGTCAAATTTTCAGTCTTTGGCTTCATCTAGTTATCACGGCTGAGTTGTGATGGAAACTGGAATTGTCACAGTTACTTTTTCTTTCTCTTTTCATCCTCCTGCCTCCTCTTTGGCAGAGGTGGATAACCAATGTTGAAATCAGATAGTTCTCTTCATCCAGATCTTTCTTTGAAAATGCTTCTCTCTTTTTTCATGGATTAAGGCAGCAATTCCTATAATATGTTCTGCTGAAAACAGTTACCAAAAATCTCAGCCATAAAAAAATAGGGTGCTACCATCAGGTTATGGGGGAGCTGTATGTCAGGCAGACCAAAAAAAAAAAAGAAGCATCCACTATATTCCCTATGAATTTATAAAGTATTGCAATAGATCTTGTCTAAAATTATTTGGCCAGCCGTTCAAGGACAGCAATAGTCTGAATGTAAAATGTAGCACTTTCATTTATCAGGAATAAAAAACTAGTCCCCACCCATGGCTAGTGAAAACTGAAAATTAGAAACTTGGCTTTAGAGGAGACATGAAACCTCTCTCACTCGTTTCCATTCCATGCCATTTCTTTTCTATGAAATGAAAGGTTATTTTGCTAGCAGAAGACTGTTATTGTTGCTGAATTTGCTAAGAAAATTGGGCAATTTATCAGTGAAGATGGCAACAGCAAATATACAGGGTTGCCAGAGGCATTATTTTGCATCCTCAGCAGCATTAACAAGTTAAAAAATAATTCTAGGTTCCAGGATGGCAATAATGAATTTTTGTCCCCTAGACAGAAAGGTAGATGGTGGCTGTGTTTTCCCCTGAGCATGTCCTGGTGGACACCAGAGTTTTCTAGAAAAAAGGCCATGATGTCAGATTCTTATTAGCATTTGTGATGGGTTGTTTGAAAAAAATCTCTGAACCTTACACTACAAATCTCCCTGGATGATTTGGGACTAAGAGTCAGGATTAAGTGACTATTTTCTCTATCCTTGCTGGATTAGCTTTTCCTTATCGGTATTTCATTTAGGTTTTTGGCTTTGAATAATGTTCTTGTTTTGTAAAACACCAGGAAATAGTGTCATGATTGGGAGCAAAATGGATGCTGTTGCATTGATGTGGTGAACACTATTTGGAGGGGATAAGTGAGTCTGACTGGTGATAATGTTGAACACCAAAGCTATCATTATTGACCATTTTATAGGAACAGGTTCTTTTTAGGGCTGTGTGCTTACATATTTCATAAACAATGTGCTTGAGAAATGTCCAGCAAGGTACAAGGAATAGAATAAGAATGAATGCTGAGTTAAGACAGATAGCCCAGTTTGAAAGTCCTGTTATAAAAAACAGGAAATATAGATACAGGCAGAATGCTATGCCAGCTAGATGGATGAAACACAAAGCAGCCTCCTCAGAAGAAGAGGTGTGTCCATAGTCCCCTCCGTAAATATATATATATATATATATATATATATATATTTTTTTTTTTTTTTTTTTTTTTTTTTTTTT
>NW_006786690.1:11277550-11281466 GCF_000442215.2 Lipotes vexillifer | reverse complement strand
TTCCCAGACCAGGGCACGAACCCGTGTCCCCTGCATTGGCAGGCGGACTCTCAACCACTGCGCCACCAGGGAAGCCCCTCTCTGTAAATATTTAGTTAGTACTTGGTGACAGCAATAAATTGATGGGAAAGGTAGAAAGAGGTGTGGCCATGGAAATGGGCCAGAGTTCAAGTAAGAAGACAAACAGAAGGAAAATCAGCAATTTTCTTACGCCAAAGCACCGAGATGGCATGCCAAATCTACCACTGGGCAATCCAGACCTGCCAATTATGGTGGGCAATTTTCTTGGGAGAGAATGTTGGACTGAATGTAGGTTTGTTTATTTAGGTGGAAGAGCCATATTGGTCAACAATTAGCAGCCCTATACTGAGAGGAGAGAGAGTGTTTTTCTTCTTGGAACATCTATGTAGGTGAACAGCTTGCCAGAGTTTACTTTGTAGGCAAAGGGAATTATAGGTGAATTTGGAGAGTATGGGGAAGCTCTATTTTCAAGAGTTCCTTTGTGCTTTTCCATTGCACCACGATGCACTAAATATAGTAAGCCTCTAAGGTGGCTCTCAGTGACTCTCGCCTCTGGTTATTTATGTCCTGTGTGGTCCCCACCCTCACTGAATAGGGATGGCTTGTGTAACTGATAAAACATTGCATGAATGATAGAGTGTGACTTTTTAGGTTAGGTCAGAAAAGACATTGTGGCTTCCATCTTGCTCTCCTGGATCATTTGTTCTGGGGGTAGCCAGTTGCCACGTGGTGAGGACATTAAAGCAACCCTTTAGAGAGGCCCATGCGGTGAGGTACTGAGGCCTCCTACCAATTGCCGTGTAAGTGTGCCATCTTGGAAGTGGATCCTCCATATCCAGTATAGCTTTTGGATGCCTGCACCCCAGCCGACATCATAACGGTAAACATATGGCACGCTCTGAGTCAGAGGTCCTCAGCTAAGCCACTTCCAAATTCCCGACCCACAGGAGCTGTGAGATAATTTTTGTTTGCTTGTTTTAAGCCACTGAATTTTAGGGTAATTTGCTATGTAGAAAGAGCTAACTAATACAGCTGACTGTAATTCTTGATTTGGGATTTGCTTCTATAATTGTAATTTAGAAGTATTTCAGGGACTTCCCTGGCGGTCCAGTGGTTAAGACTCTGTGCCCCCAATGGGGGCACAGGTTTGATCCCTGGTAGGGGAACTAAGATCCCGCATGCCGTGCAACTAAAAAAAAAAAAAAAAAAAAAAAAAAAAAAAAAGCATTTCAAACTTTTATATGAAAAGATAATAGAAAAAGCAACATAAATTTAGGTATAAATGGGGTAAAATTCCATCTCCTAATATATTCTCCTACACGATAAGAACTAGATAAAACAGTATCCTGTGTGTGCAATTTCATCTGAAGGTCTAAAGCTATATCACATATAAGGCCTAGTAGGACATTGTATAGACTTTGGCTCTGGGTAAGATGGAAAAGCCATTGGAGGGTCTTGAGCAGAGGAGAGACATAACCTAATTGATGTGTCCAGAAGACAGTGTATGTCCCCAGACTACTGTGTATCCAAGTAAGTGCCAGGGAATCTCTGCCTCTGCCCTCAAGGTATTTCCAGGCTCATTTACATTCAACCCCAGGGGGAAAACTATTACTCCTCCTTTCCCTTTGGGCTGTGCCTTAGAGTTTATAGTCAAATAGGTAAAGAAAACTAGGGGGAGTATCAGATCATTCTGCTTACTGGCAAATGTTCAGAAAAGCTATAACCATTCTGTTTCTTGGCTCTGAGACTGCCTAACTTAGGCCTGAAGACCCATTAGAAATGTTACAGCATTATAGACTCAGAAGGTTTAGGACTGTATCAGTCAGTTATGCCACGGCAACAAACAACCCCCAGAGCTCAGTGCTTAAAACAATAAAGCTTCATTCTTGCTCATGCTACGTGTCCAGTTCGGGGTGGAGGAGTCTCTGCTTATCATAATCACTCTGGTTCCCTAGCTGACGGAGGTTCTACCATCCTGTGACACCACTAACATGAGTCTTCTGGTCTGTTGCAGCCGAGAAAAGAGGACTTGGATTAAATGCTTTGGCCTAAGAGTGGCACAAGGCATTTCTCCTTACATATCATGGGCCCAAACGGGTCACATGGCAACACCATCTTCCAGGAGGTGAGAAAGTGTTATTGTACACATACCTGGAAGTAGAAGAGAACAGAATATTGACAAGTGTCAGTAATGCCGACAACAAGGAAGCTTTTTTTTTCCTCTTCATAATTTAAAGAGTAAGAAGAAAGTCAGGATCACAGTTTGATTCCCTGAGATCTTTGTCTCTCAATGAGATAGAAATAAAGTGAGGCAAGTCCATCTAGGTTTACCTTATTCTCAATGAATTAACACCTATTCACTAAGGACCTATAGATGTACAAGGTACTGTGCTGGGTGCTGCAGAGGAGGTACAAAGTCAATTAGGTATATGGTCCTTCCCTTAAAGGAAGCAGATGGCCTCTCCATTTTAACACAATTATGAGAGTAAATTGCCTGGAATAATCATCATTTAATATGTTCCAGAGATAAATACACTTTTCAATTTCCTACTATCTTTTTTCCCCTAGTAGATGGGAATGAGTGATAATTCAATTAACTGCCAGTTCTGATCTCTTCTCTGTATTCATTTCCATGATCAGGGATAGCAACATGGTACAGGATTCTGGGATACGCCACACCTCGATTAGACATGGAGTGTTGTCTTCAGCCAAGGTTGCCAGATGAAGTACAGGTTGCCTAGTTAAATTAGAATTTCATATTAACAAATAATAATTTGTAGTCTAAGAATGTCTCGTGCAATATTTGGGGCATACCTCTACTAAAAAGTTTTTTGTTGCTTATCTGAAATTCAAGGGTAACTAACTAGGCATCATGTATTTTTCATTTGCTAAATCTGGCAACCCTATCTTAAAAATCCCTCATCATCATGGAAGCACCAACCCCCTTTAATCTCATTCTGTACCACTCCCCCTGCCACCACCACACCACTGTGCCACACCAGACACACGGACCTCATTTCTGTTCCTTTAACACACCTAGTAGGAGTCGACCTCAGGGCCTTTGCATGTGTTTCCCTCTGCATGATTCCTTGAGAGGCTGACTCAGAGAGACCTCTCTGATCAGATGATGTAAAGCCCGAGCCTCTTGCCCTGCCTTCATACTCTCTATCACATCACTGTATTTATAGCAGTTGCCATCTCTGCAATTATCCTAGTTTCATTGTGTGTATGTCTCTCTTCCCTATAATGTAACCTCCATGGGAGCAGGAGCTATGTCTGTCTTGTTCTTCACTACATCCTGCCACTCACAACAGGGCAATAAGCATGGATTGTAGGTGAGCAATAAGCATTTGGTTTTCTCAAGGCTCCTGTCTGCTAGTTTGTTTCTATATCCGGGGCAGGGGGCGGGGGGCATAAAGAAAGGGGGATTAGACAACCAAATGATGTAATTTATGATAGGGGTAAATGTGGTAAAAAAAAAAAAAAAAAAAAAAAAGTGGAACAGTGGACTGAAGACCAACTAGGATGCCAAGTGAGATGGGCTCTACTTTCATTCAAGTGATTAGGAAAAGCATCTCTGGAGAGGCGGTGTGAGCTGAGTTCTATATGTGAAAAGGAAGGAGCAACCCAAGGGAAGAACATTCAGAGCATGGCGGTAATTGGAGAGTTTCTGAGGCAAGAATAGCCTTGGCTTGTTTGAGGAGTAGACAGTGGACCAGCATGGCTGGAATGGCATCAGCCAGAAAGCAGCCAGTGAGAGAGATGGGATATGTCCCTCCGAGAAGATCACTTTGGTAGCTGAGATGAAAATGGACTGTAGAGCAAAAAGTACAGAGACATGGAGACCAGATAGGAGGCCAGTGCAGTTGTCCAGGCAAGAGAAGACGATGGGTTG
>NW_006786690.1:11234119-11277540 GCF_000442215.2 Lipotes vexillifer | reverse complement strand
GGGAAAGAGAAGGGGCCAGATTTAAGAAACAATTGTGAGGCATCATCATCATCAATTGCTCAATTAATTAATGGAAGAATGCACGAGTGAGTGGAAGGGTAGATAGATAGTGGATGGATATTGGATGGATGGGTAGATGGATGGTAGATGGATAAGGAATTAGAAATACTGATTAAAAGCAGGCTGTGAATTCCGACCAATCGCCTTTTGAGTCTGATACATTACTAGCAGGGCAACCTTGAAGTTACTCAACTTTAAGAAGCCTCACTTTCTTTATCTGAAAAAAAGGGAATAGTAATACATGCCTTATCAGAAACATAGGAGGCATAAAAGTGATAATGTCTACTGATTCATTATGCCAGTGCCAGAACACAGTAGTTATTGTTATTTACCTCTAATATCTTGCATATCAGTTTGGAACAATCAAGTTGTCTTTTCATCACTCTCACTACCACTTAGTTTCACGTTGTTCAGACTTCCAGCATGCACCAAAACCCAGCACAAACAAAAACATTTACATCAAATGTTTAAAGATTTTTTTTTTTTAACGAAAGGGAGAAACGATGCAGTGTAGGAAGGGTTATAAACTATTCGGTATTTCAATTTTTTTTATTCACAATCCGGAATTCCCTTCGATGGTTTTTTAATATAGGGAGGGCTCTTGTGAGTATGTGTGAATAATTAAACTTTTTTGAGTTTGAACATGAGTTGGAATAAGCTCATTTAACTGTCAATGATGTGAGGCAAAGGAAAGCCCGATGGACATCTTTTTTACAATAAATAATTTTGTGGGATTTTAAAAAATCATTCCTCTCTTCTCAAACAGTCTCAGAAAGTAAGGTTTTGGAAGAGTCCTTACTGCACTAGCCTATCTTTTGTGTTATTTTGATAAACCTTGATTAAAGGAGAAAGAGTAGAAGGAGGACTGAGACAATGGTGATGATGATGTCATTGTTAGAGCATTTACTATACACACACGTGAAGAGCTCATATTCACTCTGTCCTGTGGTGCTCCCAGCGACCTGGGGGAAGCAGGTAGTATTACTCTTCCCATTGTGTGGATGCATCACCTGAGGATTTCAAAGGATACATGAGATGCCCACCTAGCAAAGCAGAGATTCACACTCAGGCCCATCTGATTCCAGTGCAGGAGCTCTTAGCTCTGCTCCTAGACTCCTACTTGATTGGCTGCTTGGCAGAGTCCTTTCTTAGCATTATTTACTGTGTTTATTCATTCTCCTCTTCCTCGTGGGCTCACAGCTATTGATTTCTGTGCGTGATTGTGCCCTTGGCCTCAAGCAGTTTTGCAATTTCTTCCCCAATTTTCAAGTGAACTTTATCATCCCTTTGCTTAGTGAAGCTCGTCTTTGTTCTTTGGGCAATAATAGATGATCCAGTAAATGTCAGATCACAGAACAGGAGCGATGTGAGGGCGACCTTTATTAGATTAAATATGTTTTTCCCACTCAGTGCTCTGTGGCATCGTGGAATTGCTATCAGAGAGCAGACAGCAGGGAATAAGCAGTATGTAGCCAAGAACTTCCCAAACCTGTATCAGTAATTACTTTTCTTGATATAGTTATAATTACTGATAATAACAATTTCCTATAAATTGTAACAGTTAATATATCAACACAATTCAGATATTATGTATTCAGTTTGCTTAAAAGCTCCTCACCGTGATGACTTGACTCGCAAATGCTGCCATCGCCATCGCCGTTCCACTTCCAAACGAAACCTAATTCCTATCTAAAACCCCATCAACCCCCTTTTGGATGAAAGATGGTCAGGAATGTGTGGACATATGACGATGGCTCCAGCAGTGGGGTTCCAGGCTCTTTGATCTACATGACCCAATTCCTGCCTACTTCCTTCCACTCTCTCCCTTGTTCAGTTTTCTCTAACTATGGTGCCATTCTTTTTGTTCTTCAACCGTACCCAAACTTGTTCCCACCTCAAGGCCTTTGCACCTCCCATCCTCTCTGCCTAGAATATTCTTTCTGAAGACCTGTGTCTGGCCATCTCCTTTTCATCACTCATGTCTCAATGCAAATGTTGCCAACCTGGAAAGGGCTACCTAAGATATCTTATCCACCTAGGTAATCCTTTTTCCTCTCTGTCTCTCTTAAATTTACTTTTCAACGGGGCAAAATCCTGTCTTGTTTCTGCTCTCCCCTGCATTCAACACAAATCGTTTGCATCTCCTCTGATTCCCTTGGAGCTGCCGTCGCTTGGTTCACACCATGCCCTACTGAGCCCACGCAAGTCCACTTGGTTCTGCCTTCTGCAGAAGACCAACCAGTCACATGCCCAGCATTTCTGCCACTTCCATATGTGAAAGAAGCACAAGGTGCAGAGCATGGGATCTGGCTTCCCGAGAAACCATCAAAAGGCAGCCCACCTGAAGGACTAGATGTCCAGCAGAGCTGACTCTCCATGGGAGAAGCTACAACCAATAAGAAATAGGAAATGAATGAGGCAGGGGAGTCAGCAGATAGATCACCCCTCCGTTCTTGCCCCCAGGAACTACTCTCCTTGCCTGCCATCTGGAGAATTCTGTATGGCAAATGGATGCATCTGCTGAACAACTAGCCTTGTCTCTCTACAGCTTGTCATTAAGTAAAAGTCAACACGATAACACATCATTTACATTCTTACTCAGCTCACTTCCTTTCCCTCATTCTCCCTGCCCTGGGCTTGCACTTTGAAAATGAAGCATTCGTATTTTAATCTCTGCCACAGGCTCTGTTTTCTGGATGATCCAGGCCAAGACAATCCCCAGTACTGGGAACACTTCCTGGTACTCACAAAGCACTCAATCAATATAGAGATGAGATGGATGGATGGATGGACGGACGAATGAATGGACGGATGGACAGATGGATGGATGGATGGCAGTTTCAGGCACTTGAGGGCCAATAAGATGGATGAAAATTTTTAAAGTTCACTCTTTTTGTCTCTCTCCATAGGACAACCCATTCTTAAATATGCCACAAGCTCAACATATCCCAAACCAAAATGACCATCCTTTTCCTTAGCATTTTACCTTCTTACTCATTCTTCCCAAGCCATAGACACTTTCTCACTCATCCTCATCCAATCTGCCAGCACATCTTTCCCACTTTATTATTTCCCATGTGTCGTGAGGCTCCATCCATCCATACCTTGTGCTCCACAGCTACTGCCCTGGCTCAGGCCTCTGTAGTATCTCACATGACCGGTATCCCAGGAACCCAGCTGGCCTCCCTGCCATATCCAGGCTCAGCCGTGGTCAGAATGTATCTTGGCTTTGGTTCTCATGAAAGCAGAGCCTGAGGCAAGGGCTTGGTTACAGGTGGTTGACTGGGAGGAGATCCTAGAAAACAGGAGTAGAGAAGCAGGGATAAGAATCAGGTAAGAAGGGAAATCCAGTCAATATAGGGTATACTGTCAAGGTTGCTGCTATGGAGGTCCACTGGGACCTCCGGGGAAGCGTCCAGAATGCCTTTAACAATTGCCCACCTGAAGGAATGGAAGTTGGAGCATTTATCCACCAGCCTCCACTCCATGGGCTCAGGTTTGCCCCTGATGGCATTAACTGCCTTACTCTTCCAGACCTGTGTTCAGGCCAAGTAGGCCCCTGTGGTGGTGGAAGAGGCCCTGGGATAGGAAGTTAAAAGGACACAGAGGCCACAGGTGAGTCTGAGCTTCTGAGAAACTGTCCACTGCAGCTACAGATAAAATCAGAAGCAGACTGAGGGACGTGTGTGACACAGAACACCAGAGCTGTCTCCGACAGGTGATCTCTGAAAGGCACATGCAACTATGTTTCCCAGTGGTTAAGACTCCCTGATGTCTCCCCTGAGCCTGGAGAGAAACGTCCTGCTTTCTTGATGGAGCTGATAAGATCTTCTATCATCCAACCCAGCCTCTGCTGCAACCTCCTTTGTGGCCACTCCCTGCTCCTGGTTTGCTTTCCATACCATTCACATTTCTCACCTCATGATTTTGCCTGTGCTGTTCCCTCTGCCTGGAATTCCCTTCCAATTTGCATTTCTTTTCTAGACTACTTTTCAAGATTTCTTTCCTGACAGAGTTAGACACCCTATACATATTTCTAGCATTGCCCCTACTGCATTTTTTATAATTATCTCTAGTTCGGGAGATATCACTGTTAGAGCGTTCCCTTTCCCTCCCCCACCACTTAGATGGTGAGCTCATAGAGAGCAGTGGCAGGGTCCTCTTCATCTTGGTTTCCCCAATTCCCAGAGGAGATCTGCGGCATAGGGGCTGTTGCTGAATAGATGGCTGGTTGGACACAGGCACAAGAGACTGGGGCTTTATTTTATTATTATTATCATCATTATTTGGCCATGCCGCGTTGCTTGCGGGATCTTAGTTCCCCAACCAGGGATTTCACCCGGGCTCCAGCTGTGAAAGCACTGAGTTCTAACCACTGAATAGCCAGGGAATTCCAAGGCGGGGCTGGGCTTTAGTTTAGATCTATTCAGCAGAAAGCGATGACGGCTACTTAGAAAGGATTGTGTCTTCAAGGGGAAGACGAGCCCACATGATGAAGGACATCGTGATTTGATATCTCACTAGACCCCCATCCAAATAGTCTGGACCATCTGTTCACCATCGTTTAAGGACACATAAACCATTTTTCCAGGTGTCCATCAAGAAGTTGACAGCTCTGACAGTAAATTCAACTCAACAAACATTTATTGGACAGTTAAAGAGCTGAGTCACTGCCTTAGACACAAGATAAGAAGATGAGATAAAAATAACTGGCACGCCCGAGGGCATCTCTGTGACCAGCGCTGGGGAGCCACACACAAGGACAGAAGCGGGCGAGTCAAGATGAGACTATCCAGACAGCCAGCCTTCGCATGTCACAGAGAGTAGCCACCCTCTGTGCTCGCAGGCAGGTACCCACCGTGGGGCAAGGGCAGCCAACTGAGCCATTCACCTGTAATCTGGAAAGGAGACCATTACAGGTAGGGCAGGTCCTACACCACAGGCAGGTGGCTACAGCCCACAGCAGTTTTTTACTGAGCCCCTGGCACGTGCTGCCACTGTGCTCATAGAGGCACCATCCCTGCCCTCAGTTCCTTTAGCTCTAGCAGGGGAGATAGATAGGCATCCAGGAACACAAGGGCAGGGTGGTGTCATGACCACAGTAATATAAGGCATACTATGTACAGAGGTTGCACAGATGTGCAAGGGATAAGGGAAGCTCTAGGAGGATTTTACATTGACAAAATATTCTAGGATAAATGAATGTGCACTTGGTCAGTTGCCTTTCCATCCTGTATGTATTTCCTGTCTTTTATTCTATAAACACAGCTTTCCTTCCTTTTCTTTTCTCTTCTCTTCTCTTCTTTTCTTTTCTTTTCTCTTTAATCCAGTTAAGTAAGCCTACAATGACTAGGTCAATCTCAAATGTTTAAGAGGGAGGGCTGCAGTGTCCAACCATCTATATATTCAAATCCTCTGCCTCTTACGTGTTGTGTCATCTTAGGCAATTTACCTGCCCACTTACTTTCCATATCTGTAAAATTGGGGATGATAAAAGTCCTTATGTCATAGGATTTTATGAAGGTGAAATGAGCTAGTAAATGAAAAAGCTTTTAAAGCACGTGGTACATAATAAGCCCTCAATAAGATTAGCTATTATTATTAATGGTTTTGTTGTTATCATTATTGTTTAAGATTATTACATAGTAGCACAGTGCTAGTGCCAATTTTCTAGAAAATTCTAAGAAATACAAGAACTTAGTCCAATTAAGTAAGAGGGCAGGTTACAAGTTCTCTCTACTCAACTTCAGAGGTTAGTGATTGCATCATGTTTGCCCCCTAGAAGATTTATTTTTGACCCCAAGTTCTCAGACAGCAGGGAATAGAACTAGCAAAGTAATTTTTCTTGGGGCATCACACGGCAAGATTCCTCATTTTTTGAAATTAATGATTTACTGAGCATCTATTGTGGTTCTTGATAGTCTCGGGCAAAAAAAAAAAATCCTACCCACTTGGAAAAATGGGAAATGTGTACATAGGACAGCCAGAAGTTATGATGAGAGAGAACGTTAAGTGAGTGGTATGCTTCAAAGTGGGACGTAGGAGCAAGTGAGAGAGGATGCTGGAGGATGCCTGTGAAGGCACCCTGGGCCCCAACTGCCTGGAGAATGTTCTGGAGCTCCCATCCGCAGGTAGAGCACTGGAAATCTCAGGTCAGTGAAGAGACACACAGGTCCAGTGGTGCAGAAGCAAATTACATGACTGCATGGAGTATCCAGACAGATGGGCCCAAGATACCCTCACAACTTTCCTTAGCCCAGAGTAGCCAGGGACAGTGTAATACCTCCCCCAAACTGCACAACTGCAGCCCTGAGAGCCAGCAGGCATGATGTAATGCTTGATGGCTCAAGGAGGATGCAGCAGTGAGCTGCGTGGATGGATGGCCAAAGACCAGAGAGGAAGGAGGTTACCTCCTGGACAGATGACATCAACCGAGAAACAGATTCTCAGCACCTGACCCTCTCTCCCTCCCAACTGGAAGGAAAGCAGAGAACTCCAGGCGGAGATGAAATTTCTACAGTAGGGGAACCAGGGCCCAAAGAAAAAGTAGGTTCAGGCATAGAAATGCAAAGTTATATTTCTTGCGGATACTCAGAACAAACACTAAATCAGAAAGCCCTGTATGGAGACAGTAGATAGAACTCGTGGTTAGGAATGTGGGTTCTTTGGAGTCTTAAAAGATTGGTCCTGGCTCTGCTTCTTGTGAGCTGATCAGGTAGTTACTTCCTTCTAGACCCTTTTTGCTCATCTGTAAAATGGACATAATATTATACCCCCATAATTGGTTGTATGTGTTAAATAGAAAAACTACACGTAAAGCCCTAGAGGGCTTGTTTCATGCTAAGTATTCAATAAACGTAGGCAAATGAATCATGAGAAGGGGAAGGATTGGGGAGGAGTCTTGGGCAAGGGTGGGGGTAGGGGATCTTAATGGAGTTGTTAGTTCTGGGGGTGAAGATGCAGGAGAACGCCCTCACACAGCCGGCGCACGGTGGGGACCTCAGTGGCCTGCTGACGGGGCAGAGGAGTAGGGTTTATGTTTGTACCAAGTATGTGATCCCCATGTGCTCCAAGCTGGTCTGAGCTAATATAATTTTGTGGTCAAGGTCATGGGCTCTGGCATCTTACTGCCTGAATTTACATTACTTACTAGCTGGGCAAGTGTCCTTGGGCAAGTTACATAACTTCCCTGTACCTTAGTTTCCTCATCTGTAGAATGGTGGTAATTAATAATAGTTCCTACTTCATAACGTTTTCCTGAAGCTTAAAATTAATGAACATATTCAAGGAGCTTCTCTAAGCTTTCCTTCCTGGCATGCTGAAGCACGCTATAAACATTAGCTATTATTATTCTGATTTTGCTTCCATCCAAGTTTACACTTCAGCTGTTAGAATCCCTCAGGATCTCAAACCTGATTTCTCTTCCAACCAAAAACCCTTCCAAACTCCAGGCCATTTTCCAGCAAGGGAGAGTCACATCAAAATAAGAATATTGAAGCCACCAATAGTCACATGAAGATAGATAGTGGGACCCTACTCCTCCACGCACCCAGGTGGTATCTCTCGCTTGTGCTTCAGATAGAGGAGCCGAAACATGAGTCAGTTAGGAGCTAACGGCAACAGGACGAACACACTGACATAAACCAATCAAAGAAGGAAAAAAAGGACAACTTTTTTGTGGAAGATATTCTGTGCTCGTGTTTCCTCCTTGAACCAAGTGTAAGCGAAAGGTAACTTACATTTTGTATCTCTTACCCATTGTCCAAATAATGCTGCATAACAACCAACCTCAAAACCTCAGTGGCATGCATTAAACATTTGTTTTGGTTTATGGGTCTGTGCGCTGGCTGACTGGTTCTGCTGGTCCTGAGGCTGGGCTCAGCAGGGCTCATTCACAAGTTCGTGATCAGCTGCAGGAAAGCCAGGCAGCTTTGCCATCTCACATGTCCAGGGCCTCAGCTGGGTTGTTCAGCTTTGCTCCATGTGCCTCATCCTCCGGCAGGCTAGCCCAGGCATGCTTTCACAGCAAGAGCAAAGAGTGAGTGGAAATGCAGAAATGCATGGTTAAGTTTCTGCTTGTCTCACATCTGCTGTCATTTCCTTGGCCAAAAGAACTCACATGACTGAGTGCAAAGTCAAGATATGGAACAGAATGTCACCTACACACACACACACACACACACACACACACACACACAGAGTGAGGGGGTGATTCAAAGTTACACAGCAAAGGGTACACACGCAGTGAGGGGGTGATACCAAGTTACACAGCAAAGGGTATAGGTCCAGGAAGGAGTAAAGAATTGAGCCCATCAGTCAATCAATCTCTCACATATTGCAAAGAACTTGCCAACCTTGATTGCAGGAGAGAGAGAAATTATAAGACAGGTCAAACCTACTGAAAGGAAAGCAAAATAAGCAACTATGAGGGTAATAAACAAGGGTATTACGTCTTTTATAGACCTTTCAAAGTCAAAGAAACACCATTCTCACATTTCACTCTTTACCATCTTAAAATCTGTCTCAACAATTCTAGTCCCACCTACTTTGAATGAATCCAGATATGCCTTCAGAGGACCGTTTTCCAGTCATCCTGTTCCAAGACCTTACTGTTCCAGGAATTACATATCCATGTGAAAGTCAGCAAAAAAATACATTAAAGAAATCAAGATTTCTCCCCATTTCAAATAGATTTGACTCCAACTTAGCCATGCAGGTTTGAGAACTCTCCCTTGACTCTTCCCTTCCACCAACTCTCAGTTAAGACCCTCTGGGTAGGTCATAAATGAAATCATTTAGAACATGATATATGCTGTGGGACTCTTGGTCCCCACTAACCACAGCTTTAAATCGTGGTGCTTACTGCAGATTCCAGGAAAGTAAAGTGAAGATGGAAAGTAAAATTTCCATGATGAAAATTTAGAATCATAGTTGACTGTTTCACTATTGTCTGTTTCTCACGTAGAAGCTATCTGGGAAACAGTATTCCTTTTTCTCTGTGTTGTTTTATAGGAGAAGCCAGCCACTTTAATAGCCTGTACATTTAAGATCCATAAAAGATAATGCGCAGTGAAGATGGTTGAATCAGATAGACTCAGCGGGTAGGCATTTTGATAATCAGTTCTTAACTAGGTAATAATATTTGACACCATGCCACTAATACCTTCTGGTCAGGGAGAATTCTGTGCTTTGTCTGTTGTGCTGAACTTCACAGACTGCCTGGCTGAATTCCAAAGTACTGACCACCGGGAAGCACCGGGCATAATGTTATACTTGTAGGGCTATGAGTTTCACCTCGATCCTAAATTCCTTGGTAGCTTCCTACAAATTATGGGTTCTGTCATTTTATCTGAAGCAGTTATTCACATTCAGTGTGGTTTTGCTTGTGGCCAAGTTGAAACAGAGGAATCCGTCAGCTGCATGTGTATTCAGGAATACCAACATTTTTTTTTTTGGTGGGGCTGAAAATGGTCCAGATGAGATTCCGTAAATCAACGCTAACAGCTATAGTCATGAATTCTCTCACAGCACTTCAGGATGCTGGGGCTAAATCAACAAGGTTACTATTTTCTTTCACACTTGGTTGAAAGCCCTTGATCCAACATGAGTGGTCAGGCCAGCTCCTTGCTTCCTGTTTTGTTTGACCTGGTTCTTTGGGATACTACTGGGAAAGAGAAAGCAAATATCATTACAATAAAGATTTCCATATAGCTATCTAAATGACTCCCATTCTTTAAGTAATGGCCAACATGTAAACATATTTTATTAATTTCCTTTCCTGATACTATAAAGTTAACCCATGCTCATAGCAACCAGTGAAACAATTCAAAAATATATGAGATGTTTACAAAATTTTTTTCTTGTGATGAGAACTGTTAAGATCTACTCTCTTAGAAACTTTCAAATATATAATACAGTATTATTAACTATATTCACCATGCTGTACCTTATATCCCCAGGTCTAATTTATCTTATAACTGGAACTTTTTAAATCTTTTGACCACCTTCCAAAAAAAGGTTGTAACTATGCATGGTGATGGATGTTAACTAAAATTATTGAGGCGATCATTTCACAAAACATAAACATTGAACCGTTATGTCGTACATCTGAAACTACTATAATGTTACGTTGCCAATTGTATCTCATTAAATGGACAATCTCCCTCCACCCACCTCCTTTCTCATCCCCAGCCTCACGCCCCAAGGTGACCAGTGTTAACAGCCTGGAATGCAAATGCAGATGTCCACACATTCACCCATCTTCATACTCACATGTGGAGGAGAGAACAGTGAGACATGACAGGATGAACTAAGTGGGAGCTGGAGCCAAAGATTTTATTTTGTCTTTGTCCAAATGTAGAGGAAAAATCTGGAGGGTTTTAAGGGTGGGGTGAGTGGTGATAAGGTCTCTCTGTGTGGCAACTCAGTGGATGCAGGAATACCTTCAGGGGGCTATTGTGATTGTCCAGGAGAGAGATGATGGTGGCTGGGACTTAGGTGGTGGCAGTGCAGGTGGAGAGCAGTAGATATTTTGGGGATAGACTGGATAAGATTTGAGGATGGATTGGATGCTGTAAGGAAAAAGGCCATTTCTGGCTTGCACATTTGGGAAGCTAGTGCTACACCAGCAGGAGAGAGCTCCCTGAAGGTACAGAAGGATTGGAGCAGAGCTCATGATTCAGTGTGGATGTGTGAGGCTGAATTTCCTTGGGACTTCCAAGAAAGAGCTCATGTGCGTTGTTGGTTCAGAGGAGAGGCATGGACTGGAGGATTTTGACTAAGGAGACATGAGGGTATCCCCAGCAGCTAGCACAGTGTTCTTGCATATTAGATGCTCAGAAAGTGTTTATCAGATTAATAACTCATAGCAGGGATTATAGAAGAGGCTTCATGAAGGAAACCTCTGTCTCTTCCAGGCTTTCCAGAGGCCAAGAGTTAAGGCTCTTCAGTATCATGTAGAGGCTAATAGTTTGGCAAATTTTCAATACACTACTCTTTAAATATCTGTTCACTAGTCACCTGTTTGGAGGCAAGGCTCAAAGCTGCTTCAGGTGGTGAGAGGAAGAGAAGGAGGATAGCTAGATGCTGAGAAAGTACGGTGACCTTTCATGCCATCTGAGGCCCTGAACAATTCAGCTCCAGCCCACACGTGCATGCTCCATCCTGCAGGAAAAAATAAGAGCAAGATCTCAGAGGTGAACCCTCTTGCATTCAAATCCTGGCTCTACCATGTGCTGGCTGTGTGAGCATAAGTACATTATGTAACTGATGGGCCTCTGTTTCTTCATCTAAGGCGTGGGGTTTATCATAGACTGACCTCACAGGCTTGGTCTAAGGATTAAATGAAATAGCACAATTAAAACATTTAGCAGAGCACCCAGCCCATGGGAAGAATTGTCCAAATGTTGGCTATTTGTTTCATCAGCCACCTCTTCCTTCCAACCCCACAAAATGCTGTCCCTGAAAGGAAACACAGCAAATAAAATATTCTCCACCTCATTGCATTTTCTGTGTTGTCTGAGAGGTGGGTGACGTTTCTGCCCCAGACATTTTTTGCCACTGGTCCTTTCCATCTGCCTCTGGCTTCCCATCACCCCTTGTCCCAGTCTGCATGTTTATGGGCTTCCAAGGTAGAGTCCATCTCCTGTTACTTGATTATTCTGTACCTGCGGACCAGACCCCTGTCTTGTTCATTTTTGCACTGCTTCACTGCCCTCAGCCTTGTGCCCTATTCACACTAAAGGTGCAATAAACGTTTATTGCAATTATCTTAATTGAATTTCCCTGAATTCGACCGAGAGCGTATAGGGGGGACAGATGTCGCTAGAGTTAACTTTTATCCCACACCTCACGGAACGAAATACCTTGGCAACTGTTGGTACTGATATGTTTTATTTTCTTTGTTTTTTGAAAATAACATTGGCATTTGCTTATTATTGAGGTAATTTCTATAATTGTATAAAATTTAGAAAAGTGAAAAAATATAAAAAGGTATAACAAAAATAATAATTACTCATAATTCCACTAGAGATAATCACTGATAATATTTTGGGATTCGATAGATCTGTGTATATTCTATATGTCTATATATCTGTGTGTATTCTACACACCTATGTATGTTCTATATACCTATATAGATTGAGATCAAATTAAATAAACTGTTTTGAAATCACTTTTTCAATTAATATTATTTCAGGAGGATTTTCTCATAATTCAAATATTATTCAAAATACGATTTTAATATTAATCTCTCCCATGAGTAAATATCTATATTTATGAATGTTTGCCCACATATCTGACTGTTTCTCTAGGACAGCCCTCCAGGGAATGGAATTTCTTTGTCAGAGGATGTGAACTCATTTTATTTTATTATTACTATTATTTTCACATCTTTATTGGAGTATAATTGCCTTACAATGGTGTGTTAGTTTCTCTTTATATCAAAGTGAATCAGCTATACATTTACACATATCCCCATATCTCCTCCCTCTTGCATCTCCCTCCCACCCTCCCTATCCCACCCCTCTAGGTGGTCACAAAGCACCGAGCTGATCTCCCTGTGCTATGTGGCTGCTTCCCGCTAGCTATCTATTTTACATTTGGTAGTGTATATATGTCCATGCCACTCTCTCACGTCGTCCCAGCTTACCCTTCCCATGCCCCGTGTCCTCAAGTCCATTCTCTACGTCTGCGTCTTTATTCCTGTCCTGCCCCTATGTTCTCCAGAACCTTTTTTTTTTTTTAAGATTCCATATATATGTGTTAGCATACAGTATTTGTTTTTCTCTTTCTGATTTACTTCACTCTGTATGACAGACTCTAGGTCCATCCGCCTCACCACAAATAACTCAATTTCATTTCTTTTTATGGCTAATATTCCATTGTATATATGTGCCACATCTTTATCCATTCATCTGATGATGGACACTTAGGTTGTTTCCATCTCCGGGCTATTGTAAATAGAGCTGCAATGAACAGTTTGGTACATGACTCTTTTTGAATTATGGTTTTCTCAGGGTATATGCCCAGTAGTGGGATTGCTGGGTCGTATGGTAGTTCTACTGAACTCATTTTAAATCCTTGCTATCTATTGTCAAATTGCTTTTTTTTTTTTTTTTTTTTTTTGCGGTACGCGGGCCTCTCACTGTTGTGGCCTCTCCCGTCGCGGAGCACAGGGTCCGGACGTGCAGGCCCAGCGGCCATGGCTCACGGGCCCAGCCTCTCCGCGGCATGTGGGATCTTCCCGGACCGGGGCACGAACCCGCGTCCCCTGCATCAGCAGGCGGACTCTCAACCACTGCGCCACCAGGGAAGCCCGAAGACAGATATTCTTAACCTCTCCATCCTTCAGTCTTTTCATCCTGGACAGTTTGATTGACATGAAAAGGCAGTGACTTGATTTGTTAACTCTTTGATTACTGGGCAAGTTGAGCTCTTGTGTGAATTATCTGTTCAGATCTTCTGGCCTTTTGTTCTATTAATGGGTGAAAGCCCTTTTTTTTTTTTACCGTTAGGAGTTCTTTATATAAGGAAGAAATTTATCCTTTTCCTGCATTCATTACAATTTCTTTTCTTTTGCGGCTTGCCTTTTAAATGATTGGTTGAGAAGATAATAAGTTTATACATTTATTTAAAGAGAATTGGCGTAGTCACAAACTTTAGGCTCTTCTTCTAGAAAGATATGTTCACACATTTGTTTGTGTCTTATTTTGTATATCTCAAAAAGATTTTTCTGGTTTTCATCATATTGAATAAAATGAGATCCTGTAATATTTTTTTCTATGTATTTTTGGTTTGCTAACGTAATTAGGAAAGTGAGTTTTTTCCCCTTCAGATATTCTAACTGGTTATTGCTGATATAAGTAAAGCTACTGCTTTTTCTCTGTTTTATATTTAATCCATCCACTTTATCAAACACTGATTAACTCTAAGAGATTTACAGATGATACTCCTGATATCACCACAAACACTTGGCTTTCCTCTGATTTTAATGAGAATAACTTCTGTATTCACCATTAAATATGATGGTACCTGATGGTTTAAGCTACATATTATTTATCATGCTGATTAAGTGAACTTACATTCCTAGCTCTCAAAGAGATTTTCTCCCCCTTTTAATTAGGAGTGGGTGTTGAATGTTATCTAATACATTGCCTGGCTATTTATAAATGCTGTGATTATACCTTTTATCTATATAAATGTCCCCTTTTGTTCGGTTTAAAAATGCTTTCTTCCCCTTGAATTATACTTTGTTTGAAATGGACACTGCCACCGCTGCTTTTTCTTTTTAATCTTTTTGCTTGTATTATTTGTTAATTTTTTCACCTATCTCTCCATTTTTAATTTCTTTGTATCATTGATATTCAGCATCTTGTTCAGTTAGACTTAATAAATG
This sequence comes from Lipotes vexillifer, assembly GCF_000442215.2. Taxonomy (NCBI): domain Eukaryota; kingdom Metazoa; phylum Chordata; class Mammalia; order Artiodactyla; family Lipotidae; genus Lipotes; species Lipotes vexillifer. Next base: position 11,263,085 of record NW_006786690.1, on the reverse strand, counting down.
TGGGCCACATGCTTGCTTTGTGCCAAACACTGAATTAGGTCCCTGGGATACCAAGAAGAGAGAACCTGCCAGAAGGGATGCACCACAACCCAGACCGAAATGGGCACTGCTGTGGGAGGTTAGGGGCAGCAGTAGCTCCAAGGAGGGCCTGGCCCAGTTGGGGCCCCAGCGAGGTTGCTCAGAGTTGATAAGAGGTGTATCACGTGATTATGTACACAAGGTAACCCAAGAAGAATCAATCAGCTGGGCCTTGGGGGGGAATATGGGGATTTGGGTTCTTCTGGACCCAGACAGCTTCAGGACCCCATGGAACTTAGGGATCCCACGCTAGGGCACCACCATTAATTCAGGCAATTAGCTGCTTCTCCTCTACTCTCGGTCTTTTTCTCTACCTTATAGTTTCTGCCTATTCATGGTTTCTATTTCATTCATTCACTCACGCATTCATTCATTCATTCTTTCTATCAACAAATAATTTTTCAGCGCCTTCTCGGTATCAGGTGTCATTCAGGGACTGGGAAATCAGCAGTGAAGAAGGCGTAAGAAATAGCTGCCATCACAGAGCTTATATTCTAGAGGAGGGTGCGGACAATGACAAGTGAAAGCAAAAGATAATTTCAAATGGCGGCATCATGAATGAAGACCCCTCTACCGGCTTCTCATTTCACTTAGAAGAAAATCCAAAGTTCCCTCATGACCATTCCGTCCTATGTAAACTGACCCCCCTCCCCCTCCCCCCTGCCTTTGCAACTCCTCTCTCTGCTTTGGTCTCTGAGCTCCACCCTCCTGGTCTCAACACTCCTCAAACAGGCCAGGCATGCTTCTTCCTCTGGGCCTTGGTACTGGGTATTCCCTCTGCCTGGATGCTCTTCCCCAAGATTTTCCCTTAGCTGCCCGCCATCTCTTTCAGGTCAGGTTGCGTGTCACTTCCTCAATATGGCCTTCTCTGACCACCCTCTCCATAAGGCAGTAAGTATCCTTTTTCCCTCCTAATCACCCTGATCCTTTGCCTTGCTTTGTTTTGCCTCATCACTCTTAGCACTGCCAGACCCTGTGGTGTGTATATTTATCTGTGTCTTTGTTTATTGCCTGTCTCTCTCTAGTGATGAGCTCCTTGAGGACAAGATCTTTCTCTGTAGAACCCTCCACACAGGGAACATGAAGCAGAGATTCAATGAGTATTTGTTGAAAGAATGAATGAGGAAAGCAGTACATGGTGCAGGTAGTGATGGTGCTAGAGAATGATGACGAGGAGGGTGTGCTCTGCAGGTAGCGGATACCAAAGAGAGGGGGAAGAGAGAAAGGGCTGAGCTACTCCAGCCTCATTCATCTCCCAAACTCACCCCTCAGTGTGCTCTGCACCCTTGGGGAGTGGTGAGGGGTGGGACAAGAAGAATGGGGAGAAGTCCTCTCTCCTCAACATGCATTTCTTTTCCTCTTGTGTCAAACTCGTATTTGTATGACTTTTGTCTTTATCCTTGTAATTTAAGTTTCGCCCGAATGTGTCTAGAAATGGTACCCTTTTTATTAATTTTTCCTGCAACATGCTATATCATTTCTACCCATTACCAAAGGTCTTCTCTGGCTCCAGGAAGATGTCTTATATTTTATATTTTTATATCTCATTTCTTTGTAGAATTTCATCATGTTCTGCATTCTGGGAGACCTTCTCAAGTTCCTATGCAAGTCACTGATTTGGTTTTCTGCAGGGTTGAGTCTGTCCTTTTTCACCTCAGAAGAGAATCTTAATTCTGCTGCTGCAACATGGGTTTCCTTTCAGTACGTCCTTGTCAACCCAGTCCTGTCTCTAGGTCAGATTTGTGCCTCAGACATTCTTCAGCCTCGACTCTTCTCTCCTAGGACTTTCTGCTCCTTTTCTCCACACACATGTCTCTTTACACTGTCATCTCACCTCTTCTAAACTTCTCTTCTGGTTGCTGGAGTAAATCATCTTCAGAAGTGTACCTTTCCTCTGAACGTCACGGATGTTTCAGTCATTCATTCAACAACAAAATGTATTGACTATCTCCTCTGAGATAGCGCTGAACTCGGTACCAGGAACTGATGGAGAGCCATCAAGTCTCTGTCCCCACAGATGGTAGAGTCGAATGAGGAAACTAAACGATTAAACAAGCAATTTTAATAATATGAAAAATGCCATGGACAGAACACATGTGGGTGGTGTCCGGGCACATGGTAGGCGTGTGTAATTTTGTCAAGTACAGAAATGGACTTAGGGAAATGATGCTACCTTCTCTTACTCTGAGACATTGCTTTTTTCTCACAGACCATGTTGTTGCATTTGTGTTTTTTCCCCCTTACTTCAGTCACGTTCAATGAGTCATGGTTGATACAGGCTTCTTATGTAGTAACAGATGGAATGTTGAGTTCCCCTTACTTCTTTCCACTGTCCATCTGGGTGTCATCCAAATCCCCTTTCAGATGTCCAGGCAGGTGACAGGTGGATGTCCACAGCATCTGATCCAATCTCCAGCATAGAAAGTCAGATATTCTTATTGTGCCTCTCTGCTGACATTAGGTAAGATTCTCTGCCCCCAATGCCTTGCTCTCTGACATCCTGAGCCAATCTGTGTTGTCCACGCAAAGTCAAAATCTCCAGCAGGCATTATTTCTAGGACTCTCCTGGAATAAGTCAGTCCAGAGTGGACAATGTCTTCCAAAATATGAGCCCTTCCAATACATATTGAAATGTATTTCGTGCAGCGTTCAAGGAAACTGCAGAAGGCGTGTAGCATTTCCGATGCCCTCTGGTCATTGAGAGGCAGCCTGGGTGGATGTGGAGAGGCAAGAAAGTCGAGGAACTGCCCGCACGAGGGACTCAGTAGAATTGGGGGCCCAGAGAGCACCAGTAAGTCTGATTCTAAGGAGGGGAAACCAAAAATTCATTTCTCTGAGAAGGGAAGAAGAAACGAAATGTGGGCTAGTAGCGAAGGAGGATAGAGCAAGGTTTTGAGGAGTTCAGATAAATATTTAAACTGGGAAGGAATTATAAGCCTCCCCAGATGGTATGCATCATTAATTCCCAGGCAGTCAGTTTAACAGTGAGCTAGCGGGTATGGAGGTGGCCTCTAGAACTATCCTTTTAATGGAGTTCCCAGGTTAAAGTAGATTTCATTTAAGGTCAATCAATAGGCAGTTTTATCCAGGCTTGGTGATTAAAAGAAAACCGTAAAGAAGTCCTGACAGTAATCATTTTGGCTCAGTCAGAGCTTCCTTTAGACCTGGAAAGCACTGGAGGATGGCTACAACCATAGATCAGGGCAGGGGCTCCAGGCCCTATTTGCATCAAGGCCCTCACCCCTAGTGAGTGTTAACTCCCCTCTTTACTCAGATGGTTCAGTCCACACCCACAGGCAAAGAGAAGAAATTCATGTTCATTTCTTTTCTGGTAGATGGGGCACATTGGAATAATTTAAATTAACAGTGTAGATCCAGCTTATTTCTTGAATTCCCAATGATAGGTCACAGTGAATTAGTATGAGTCGGAATTTTAGTTTGGCAGAAGTGATTATATTAGGCTCCTTGTGTGTGTCTGGGTCTCTATCTCTCCTGCTTTATTAGAAGGAGCCTCGGGAAACCAGGAGGAGATGAGATGCCCAAGAACATGCAGCTCAGTGATCCACCAGTGACTTGCTTAGGAAATTAGGGTAGAAAAGGGTTTCTAGAAAATGAAATTGCCTTTAGGTCTTGCAGAGCCAAGTGCTTGCAAAATGCATCCAGGAATTATATCATGTGAAGGAAAAGGGGATTTCTTTCTCCATCATTTGTCTTCACTGGGTAAGATGGAACTCTGAATTGCGGATCCTTAGGAGTAAACTACTGTGTCTTTTCTTTTCTTTTCTTAATAGTCAAGGAGTTTTCTAAAAGTATGCTTTACCCAATCCAGCATTTTGCATTTATTAGACAGGGTTTTCCAAGGCTTTGCTATTTATTTTCACAGACTCACGTTTCACTGAGTCCAGAGAATGAAGAAGGTCCCCTGTTGCCGTGTTTTGGGTTTTTTGTTTTTCATAAATTATGCTTTAAAGGGGCTGCTCGTTGCCAGTTCACACACCATCAAACTCTGCCGTAGTTGCCATATTAAAAAAAAAAAAAAATCCCTGCTGTGAATCTAAGAAGCAGAAGTTTCTGAATTTCTCCTCCTGGAAACAAGGAATGTTTGAAACAATGCAGGAAGTGCGTTAAGGAATGCACAAATTCTATGGGGGAAGGAAATCAAGTGTTGTTGGGTGGTGCTTATGCAAGTGAATATATTCTTCGGGTAGGTATTCATAGGATGGTAAATAAGGTGTGAGGACGCACACCTATATAATCCTTGATATTTTTATTTTTACAAAGGCCAGAGAAGTATAAGGTTATTTTCCTTTGGAGACCAGAGTAACTTCTTGAAAGACTAATTTTTATCGCTCTTGAAAAGGTTTGTGATCACTCTTGGATACATTCGTTAAAATGATAGGTGCGGAATGGTAACAAAGAAAATAGAAGCCTAACCTGCTCTTCCCCTGAAAATTTCAGCTCGGAAACAGAGCTCTAAGAATGCCGCTTGGCGCTCTAAATCACCCTGAATCAGCTCTTCAGAGTGGAGGCATACGTGAAAATGCGTGTGTGCCTGAGTGCAAAGCATGGCATTCACAAGCACTCAGTTACCAGCAGGACATGCAGAATCAGCATTTTAAAGGCTTAGCAAAAGGACTGGAATTCAGAACCTAGAAGCTAAGAGGAAGCTGCAGAAACATCTTCACGTGGAATCTGTGGAGCTGCTGGCTCCCTTTCCTTGCATTGATCTTAGAACTTGACAGCTGAGAAATACATCTTTATCATTCTTTTTGCTTAGACGAAAAGTATTATATAGACTTCAATGCAACATTGTGTTTGATTTGCCAAGATTCAATCTACTGGTATTAAATATCCACCAAAAGAACGCTAGACAATCAGAGAGCATGCACAAAGGAGGTACAGAAAACCCCATAAAGCTCATTCTTTTTCCAAGTCTGATAGCAATAAAACACCAGCTCCATCCTTTTCACTCTGGGATTCTGACTAATAAGCAGAGACAGAGAAGAAAGTGAAACTGAATCTCAATTATGAGACATATAAGGGAATGGGTGCTTTTCTTGCATTTATAGAGTTTGGTCTTTTAAATGCTTTACCTAGTTCTGTTACTAAAGGAAAAAAAAATTTTTTTTTTCAAATTCAGCTATAAAAACTTAAAGGGATTTGAATAGTGGCAAAGTGTTATAAGTCATTTTGAAAGGGAAAATATTTCACAAAATTGAATCAGTCATTTGACTACCTTGGGACTTGAGTTTCTGTTACTTTCCGGGGGTCTTCAACTTCAGAATGAATAACCAGGAAAATAATTTATTTGAGTTTAAAGTTGGCCATATGAATGAGAACAGAATTTAAAACAGAGTGAAATGGTAGGGAATTTAATACTGCTTGCCGAGGACTGCTTATCCCATTCAGCCTGTGAAGATATATTATTTGGAAGACTAGATTGCCAAGGGGAATTGAGGATCTGGAACATTAGCAGGGGTAGGACTTAGGTTCCAATAGAGCCGCTGGATCAATGCATTGACTGTGGCGTGACCCCTTGGGAACGGTTGGGCAACTAAACCGGTGTGTGGTGAAATATAGTGTCCACTATGTGGAGGAAAAGGCAGAGTGACTAAAACCCACCATTAGAAAGAAGTCATCACAATCTCTTGTCTGTGGACCCGTAAAATGCATTTTAATGGCTTTCCATTGCCTTCTGGTTAGAACGCAAACTTTGAAGCCTGGCACCTATTTCTGCTAACGGTCCATTATGGCTCCCGTGCCTGCACTGTTACAAGCTGCTGCTCCTTCATTTAATTCACATTCAACCTCCAGAGCTCGGTTCAAGGTTCTGTCTTTGGAAACCTCTGACTCCTCTCACGGGCCCCATCTTCAGCTTTTTTCTTTCACATTCCCTTAGCACCTTGAGCTTACATGGCACATAAAACATGGCTAGCTGTCAGCACACTTCTGTTTCCCTCCACTCGGTCATGAGCTCTTGGCCCAAAGGACAGGCTACTCCCTCCCCATATTTACTGTGCTGTTCTTTTTATTGTCCACTTGCCACTTCAGACCATTCTCCACTCCTCCCTGCTCTGTGCCCCGGGGTAGAATATCACGCAGGCTCATTGCTCTGGCTTTCTAGTTGGCTTAGGCTCATTATTTGTTGAATGTATTTTATAAAACTAAGACATGCTAAATTGGACATTGTCCTCTGGCTTCCGGATCAGAGGGTAGAGATGAAAAATGGAAGGTGGGAAGAAAGAGGGGTCAGGGTATTTATTCCCATGGCTCCCTCCCTATAAGCCATGGGTTGGCAGTGGCTATAAACCTTTACTTAGACCACCGCCCCTCCCCCATAGCTGCAGCTCTTCAGAGTCTAGAAATCTCTCCCTCCTCCTCCCCCTTCAGCCTGGGGATGGTAACAGCTTCTGCTTCTCCCAACTTTTCCCTAATATAAAAGGGAACTTAGATGCAGAGACCTCTGAGACCCGTTCTATAATCCCTATCATGACCAAGTGCACCTCTTTTGCACACCTTGCTTTTGGGGTGGATTCTCATCACACTCCCCACCCCCTGCAAGTCCTAGGTAGGGAGAAGTCTGCCTTGAGGCTCTGCCATGGGATCAGTGCCGCCTAAGCTAGGAGATATTGATCCCGTGACAATGGCTATCCTGCCTTTCTTTGTGCGAGGAGCTGACTGTAGGCTTAGTGATTGTGCACAAGGGCTGTGTTTCTGAACAACAGTGGCCCATTGTCTCATTATCGATTGTTCTGCAGTCTAACTGGGTTAGAACTGGTGCATGTTTCATGCCCCCTTCCTCCTCCCTCCTTTCCAAAGCAAACCAAAGCCTTTAAAGAGAGAGGGGCACATATAGACACAGAGAGAGGTTATTTTATTTCACACGAAAATGCTCTCTACTCCTGACCGAGTACATTTTTTTTCTAAATGCTGAAAATGGTTCAGGGCAGTAGTCTTGACAATGACCCTGGCTTGGTCCATGTGGCTTGGGCCTCAGAAAGCTGTATTCCAGGGCTTGTCCGGAGATACCCGCTGACCTGAGTAGGTCTCTCACTTCTCCTGGGGGTTCTCTGCACCCACCTGACTTACCCAGTAGGCGCAGGGTCTGGGACCCACTGTACCGTTCAAGGCATAGGAAAACGTTCTACGTTCAAATTCTTTTAAACTCACAAGAAAAGGTGAATACAATAATGATGAATATAAAACAATAAATCTGGCCTGGATTATATTTGCTTTACGTCAAAGTACTTGTTTAATATAGTTTTTAATATTTTCTATGAAGGAGAGGACACACAAAGACAAAAATGCCTAACGTCCACAAAAGTGATAATGCTGCCCTGCTCTGCAGAACTCCAGCCCTGAAGACACTCCTCGGGCATATAAAATCTAGGAAACCCAAGGGCCTCAGCTCCCTTGGGAGATTCACACCGTACACTGGCAGGTCAAAGGACCAGAGGCATCTTGCAGTGAAGGAATTGACTTTCACTGTGCTTAAGCCAGCTAGTTCCAAACTTACTTGACAATAGAATACTTGGAGAAACACCAATCTAAACTTTACTTGTTTTATTTATCATTTTAGCCTCAATAACGTCTCAGAACTTATGTAGTACAACCTTGTATTTATTTTTTAAAACTTCCTGGGAAATTTAAAGCTATAAATTCCTATTTTTTTTTAAAGAAGCAAGATCTCAGATCAATAACATAAACTTTTACCTTAAGAAGTTAGCAAAAAAGGAGTAAACTAAATCCAAAGGAAATAATCAAGATAAGAGCAGAAACAAATGAAAGATAGAATAGAAAAACAACTGAGAAAATCAACAAAACTGAAAGTTTTGAAAAGATCTTTGAAAGGATCACCCAAGTTGACAAGCCTGTAGTTAGACTGACCAAGAAAGAAAGACAGAAGACTCAAACAACTAAAACCAGGGATGAAAGAGGAGATATTCCTAACCACCTTACAAAAATAAAGTGGACTATAATAAAGGGGGTAACATGAACAACTGTATGCCAACAAATGATAAAGCTTAGATGAAGTGGAAAAATTCCTGGGAGACGCAAACTATAAAAACTGACTCATGAAGAAATACAAAATCTGAAGAGACCAGTATAACAAGTAAAGAGATCGAATTACTAATCAAAAAACTGCCCACAAAGAAAATCCCAGACCCAAATGTCTTCAATGGTGAATTCTAATAAATGTTTAAAAAAGAATTAATGCAAAATTCTTCACAACCTCTTACAAAAATTAGAAGAAAGAACACTTCCCAAATCATTTTATGAGGCCAGTATTACCTACCCCAATACCAAAACCAGACAAGAAAAGTACAAGCAAACTAAAACCAATATCCCTTATGCGTATGGACACAAATATCCTCAACAGAATACTAGCAAATGGAATCTAATAGTTTATCAAAGGACTACACATTACAGCCAAGTGGGTTTGAACCCAAGAATGTAAGGTTGGTTCGACGCACAAGAATTAATCAATGTAATCCACTATGTTAACAGAATAAAGGACCCAAACCATATAATCACCTCAATAGATGCCAAAAAAGCATTTGAGAAAATTCCAACACGCTTTCATGATCAAAACACTCAGCAAATTAGAAATTGAAGGGAACTTCCACAACCTGCTCAAAGGCAGATACAAAAAACTTGCAACTAGTATCCTACCTAATGGTAAGAGGCTGAATGTTTTCCCTCTAAGTGCAGCAACAAGACAAGGATGTCTGCGCTCACCACCTCTAGTCAACATGGTATTGGAGGTTCTAGCCATTAGGCAAGAAGAGAACATAAAACCTTCTGGGTTAGAAGAAGAAATCTATTTGCAGATGTCATGATCTTATATATAGAAAATCTTAAGGAATACACACACACACACACACACACACACAAACCACATACAACTAACTGGTAGGATTAATAAATGAGTTCAGTAAGATTGCAGGATACAAGATCAATATATGAAAACGAATTCTATTTCTACTATGCACTAGCAATGAATAATCAGAAATGAAATTAAGAAAGCAATTCCTTTTACAGTAGAAACAAGAAGAATAAAATAGGAATAAATGTAGCAAAAGATGTGCAAGAATTTTACACTAAAAACTACAAAACGAGTTGGAAGAAATTAAAGATTGAAATCAATGGAAATATTGTCCCATGTCATGGGTTAGAAGACTTAATATTAAGATGACAGTACTCTCCAAACTGACATACGGCTTCAACACAAAAATCTCTACCAAAATCCCAGCTTTAGTCAATCTAAACAATGGAATGTTATTCAGCCTTAAAGAAGATCCGGAAGGACTGATACGTGCTACAATGTGGATGAATCTGGAAAACATCACGCTAAGTGAAAGAAGCCTATTACCAAAGGCCTCACATAATATGATTCCATTTACATGAAAGGTCCAGCGCAGGCAAGTCCATAGAGACAGAAAGTAGATTCCTGGTTGCCAAGGGCTGGGAAAGGAGTAAATGGAAAGAGACTGTTAATGGGTACAAGTTTCTTTTAGGGATGATGGAGAAGTTCTGAAATCAGATAGTAGCGATGGTGGCACAACACGGAATATATCAAAAACCACTGAACTGTGTACTTTTTAAAGGGTGAGTTTTCTTGTATGTGAATTATATCTCAACAAAGCTGTTATATTTTAAAATGTCCCTGCTGGGAATGCCCCTTATGGGTCTGTTTCTAATTAGATGAAATCTGTGCTCATCCTTTCCATCCCCTTCAAGACATTCCTCTGCTAATAATGCGTCTCCCTGAGCCATAGAGTCTTGACACGTTCATTCATTCCACATATTAACTGAGTGCCTACTCTGTGTCATGCTCTGGGCTACACCCTCGGGATAGAGAACTAAAGAGGACAACCACGCCTCTGCCCTCAGAGAACTTACAATCGCTCACGCTCACTTGAGACTTAATCCTGAATTCCAGTTTTTTAGGCCATCCTCTTGTAGTGTAGGGGTAGCGGGGGCAGAGAAACAATTCGCTTTTTTTTTTTTTTTAGAGCCTTTGGTTCAGGTACTTGGTAGATCCGGTCGCTAGGTGCTTATCGAAATGTCACCTGGTTGGCAAAAGGTCAGTTTAAAATGTTTACCTTTCTGGTGCTTCCTACATTTTATTCAGGGACTCTTAAGGGAGAGCAAACCCCCAATATCAGTTGGGCCCCTGGTACGTTCCAGGCACTGTATGATGACCACAGCCTCCCTGCAAGGTGGGTCACAGCAACAGCAAAACTAAATGACCAATGTTGGCAGAACATTTAATACATACCAGGTATTGCACAGGGCTTTTACAAGCAGCATCTCAGTCCATCCTCCCAGTAACTTGACGGTCCCTATTTTAGAGACGCCTTTCAGACGGAGTTGCCCAGTGACACAGTTAATGAGTTGCGGAGCTAGAATTTTCACTTCAGCTTCACCTGGTCCAAAACCCATGAGCATCCCCTCTCCTGCACTGCCTTCAGAATACCTCAAAGCCTTACAGAGCCCAAGGAATGAGTCTCTAATGCAGGCATATGGGTCCTGGGGCAGATGTTGTTTCAGATTTCTGGCTTCTGCACCTGCCAGCTATGTGTCTTTGCCTCCATTCCCTCCCCTAAGAAATGGGTCAATAGCAATCCCAGTCTCAGAGTGGTGTTATTAGGATAAATGAACTGATATATGTAAACTGCTTAGAGCAACTTACCAGATGCCTGACACCACTACGAACATGTTCCAGGCCCCATAGCCAACCTGCCTAACCTCCATGGAAGCAGAGAAGAGTCATTCTTCCCATGATACGGATGAGAAATCCAAGAATAGAATCACAAAGCTTAAGGTGCAAACCAGGTCTGGCAAATTGATGTCATTAACCTCCCTGTCGGGCAAGAGCCCATCACATTTCTCAGGACTTGGAATAGCTTCGTTCTCAAGATCACTTCTCACCCCTCAAGTCTGATCACATGGTGGCATCTTAACAATGCCAGGGGATAGTGGTGAGCTGAAACCTGGGCCAGAACGAGGATGAGATATGCGAGGTACCTAGGACACAAAACTTAAGGAGTTGTTTACTACCAGGGTCCTGTGAGGGCCAGGCTGGCACCTGAGATTGACCGCCTCCTTGAATTCTGTGCCCTAGTTGCCTCGCTCATTTCACCCTAATCCCAGCCCTGACCAAATCCCCACTCAAGATGCCCCCCAGCCCTTGCCACCCTGAGGACAAAGTATCATGGTTTGTATTTGCAGCTGTCAAAATTACAGTGTCTCTGAACTGCAAAATGGAAAGAGACTTAGGGGTAATAGGGAAGCAAGAGTCAATGTTGAGTCCAGTTTAATTCAGCGGCTGGCAGTGGCCAAACTCACCATTGAGTTAAAGCTGGAAGAGAGAGGAGTTTTAAGAAAGCCAGTGGCCTTGAGTTAAAATACTACAGGATGTTAGAAAAAGCAGGGGAATTCATGGAAAGAAATGAAACCAGCATAATGAGGATTAATGACAAGCATTCTGCTTGTGGAGAAAGAAGGCACTGAGTAAGCATTTCCCACAAGTGAGTTCTAGCTGGAAAACTGAATTCTAGAAGGGAAGTCGGGAGAAGGTGCAGCATGGAGTGGAAGCAGCTGATGTGATGGTAGCTGCTGCCCAAGGAGAGAGGAGGGCAATGTGAGAGGAAGAGTTATTTGTAGGAAAATGCCTCTGTAACCACTCATCTTCCGTCAAAGCTTTGCATTAATGTATCACCTTGTAATTGTCTGGGGGTGTCTTTTCAAAAGTCTCAGAGTTCTTTGCAATTGATCAAGAATTTTGCCCCCAGGTAAAGAGCTGCAGATTGGGTTTCTTCTTTCTCCCTAATGACCACGCTGGTGGCTCAGGTGGAGATCAGGAGAGCAGGGGTTTTATATTCTTCCTGAATCAACTGGAACCCTTGGTTGCAGGTGACAGAATATGACTTGAGACAGTGTACACGGAAAGGAGATCTGATTTCAAGGTTACAGGGTGTCCCTTAGATCCCAAAGACAGTGAGCAGCTCAACCTCAGGAAGGAGACATCAGCAGAAACTGCAGCTCAGTAAGGAATTCAGGAAGGCTTCTCCTTCATCTTTTTTCTGCTTCTCACTCTATAAAAGGGCTTCTTTGCTTCCCTGCCGCCCCGGTGGGAAATAGCCACCTTTAGTAGGTTACCACTTGATGTCTCCCCCATTTCCAAGAATAGCCATAGTGGTGGAATTCTTTTGGTCCCGTTTCCAAATTCCCAGAGAAGAGGCTTTTGGGCCCGCTTAGATCAGAGGCCATCCTGATCCGATCAACCATGACCAGGAGGGTAGGTCTGAATATGGCTCCTCCCCTTGTAAGCAAGTGGATAGAAGGAGGGAGAGGGGCAGGTCCTAGAAGACAGGTTCTGGGGAGACAAGCCAAGAGATGTCCACTCTACCTCCTCCTGCTGTGACATGTGACCTCGTCCACAATTGTATGGCGGTATTGACTACAGCAATGAAAACATGAATCCACACCCTCAGAAGTTAACTAGGGTTGAAGACATTAGGCTAAGTCAAGTGAGCCAGACTCAGAAAATAAACACTGTATGATTCCAACTAAAGTTGTCAAATAGAGTCAGAAAGCAGGAAAGTGGTGACCAAGAACTGGGGGGAGGGGAGAGTGGGAAGTTACTGTTTAATAGTTACAGAGTTTCAGTTTGCGATCATGAAAGAGTTCTGGAGATGGATGGGGGTGATGGCTGCACAACAGTGTGAATGTACTTAATGCCCCTGAACTGTACACTTGAGAATGGTTAAGGGCTTCCCTGGTGGCGCAGTGGTTGAGGGTCCACCTGCCGATGCAGGGGACACGGGTTCGTGCCCCGTTCCGGGAAGATCCCGCATGCCGTGGAGCGGCTGGGCCCGTGAGCCATGGCCGCTGAGCCTGCGCGTCCGGAGCCTGCGCTCCGTGACGGGAGAGGCCGCGACAGTGAGAGGCCCGCGTACCGCAAAAAACAAACAAACAAACAAAGAAAACACAAGTGGCACGGAGGAAGCCAGAATCCTGAGAATACCTGGGCCCAAGGAAATCTTGGAAGATAGTGAGTTAAATAGAATAGTGAGGATAATGACGATGGTACGAGAGCATGTATGCTTTGTGGTCCTATGTGCTAAGGGCTTTGTATACAAGCTCCCCTTGAATGGAAGGCTACGAGTTAGGCGCCACTTTTATTCTCATCTTAAAGAAGAGGGATCTGAGCTAATTAAGCAGAGGGAAAGTTAGGGGGTTTTCCTGGCTGAGACCACAAGGCAAAGTGGCCCAAGGGCTACAGGCTTGTCAGTCCAGTATAAACAATTAGAATCCGATCACAGAAGAGTTTTTCCAATAAAAAAAAAAAAAAAAAAAAGAATGGTTAAGATGGTAAATTTTATATATATGTATATATATTTTACTACAATAAATAAAATAGAATAGAATAAAAGAAAAAGTTAACTAGGTACCCAGTGGAGGGATGAGCACAGAGATGATCCCGCTTGTCCTTTTGTGCATCCATGGCACCTACTGGGTTATTTCCTTCACTTGGGCTGCATATTTTTTCCTTACTTGAGGAATTCTTAGTCATTCTTTAAGACCCAGCTGATATAACCCACCTCTCTTAAGCCTTGCTACACTTCCCTGGGCAGACTTAATCATATCTTTTCTAGGTTTCTATGGTGGCATATATGGCATGTAACGCTATTACTGTGTATCATGGGCCGTAATCATTTTTATACGCTTGTCTCTCCCACTGGCCTACTAACTCCAGAGCAGGGAAGAGAACCAAATGGTATTGTTGTTCAGGCAGCAGACCCTAGAGCCCCCCATCCTAGCCTGCCACTCCCCCATTGTGTGACCTCCACAAATTACCTTCTGGGCTTTCACCTCTTCACATGTAAAAATGGGGGCCATTATCATGTTTACCTACATGGTTGTCGTGAGGTTTAAATGAGGAAGCATTGCACAGATCGCTGACACACCGTAAGTTCTCAATAAATGTTAGCTCTCATTGTGATCACTCACTGTCAAACGCAGCATCTGGGACGTGTGGCAACTCAGTGTTTGTTGAATGGATGAACAAAATAAGGGAAAAAATTGTGTATAGGTACATGCAAATTGTCAGTCATGACAAAGCAAAGATGAAATAGGAAAAGATATGTTGGCTGCCTGTTAGACCTGACAGTGGCCTCAGCTTTGCAAAGGAGACTTTGAATATATTGTTTTCGGAGGCAGTTCAGGAACTATTAGACCAAGCCCTGGTAAGGACACTGGAGAAAGTTAACTAGCCATCCCATTGTGGTGCATCAGCATAAATGAGATGCCCAGAATGGTGCTTTCTGAACATAGATTTCCATTCCACTCAGCTTCTATATCCTTTGGCTGCAGAGAACAGACTGGAACGTAAATATGTACATTGTATTAGATTTCCCTAGGGAGAGAGATCGATAGAGTCCCTATTTATTTGCAGAGCGAGGGTTTAATTGCACACAGGATCCTCATCTTCAGCCCTGGATGCCTTGCTTTCTACACCATGCTGCTGCTTGAGATCCCTCCTTGAACCCCTTTTATTTTCATTGTGAACCACTGACTTTTGAGCCCATAATGATGGATGAACAAAACGCTCATTTCAGTAGAATGGGGGCTTTGTTCCCTATCACTAACGTCCATCTTGGTGAAAAGACTTACAACAGCTGCTCCAAGAAGTAAAATCTGATAGAAACAGAGTCTGCATAGATATAAACATAAACATTAGTTTCTATGGAAACAAAAGTTGCAGAGCGATGGCTGCAAGACCCAAAAGCCTGTATTCCAGGAATCAAATGCTAAATATGCAGTGAGTGCATCCACCAGGGAACACACCAAATTCTTTTTGAGAGTACAACAGAACCCATATAAGATTTTGGCTAAAATGGACACCACCTAGCAAAATCGATATGAGGGAGGGCGGTCTTTTCAATCCCAAATTGAAACCATATTTCTTTTCCTAATTGAAAGCCTCAGGGCAATGAATCCTGCGTTGATGGAATTGAGTCAACAATTATACCCATGGGCACTTTACCCTGGTGTCCCATAAAAGCTCTGAAGGCCTAACGAAGGTTTGAAGTCCCACGCTCAGAACAAAATCTTCCGGAGACGCCCCTCAAGTGGACCCAATTCCTGTGACCCCAGTTCCATGCATCCCACAGTGCTGCCTGCCTCCGCATCCTCCCCCATTGTTGCAGGAATCCCTAAAGCATCATTATTCCTGAAAGTGAAGGACTTTGTTTTAAATGGCATTGGGAATATTACTCCAGGAGAGCCCAAGGGTGTTTGTGCAAAGCCATCAGGTCGTACCAGGAGAGACAAAGTCGTGGTTCCATGTTGGACGGGCTGAATTTCTGGTGCCCCTGAGACAACCAGTGACAGCCAGCCCATCTGTTCCAGATACTATTTCTGAGTAACAAGTTATTCTAAACCTTATTGGCCTAAAAGGATCTTTTTGATTAGGCTCTCAGGTTCTAGGGTTCAGGAATCCAGGCAAGGCATAGTAGGAACAGCTTGTCTCTGCTTCGTGATGGCCCAGGTGGGAAGATGCAAACATATGGAAGTGCCACAAGTCTGGTGACTAATGCCAGCTGTCTATGACTGGGACCTCCACAGGGCCTGTCAGCTGAAGCATCTACATGTGACCTCTCCAAGCGGCTTGAGCTTCCTCATAGCATGGTGGCCTCAGGGTAGGCAAGTTTACATGACAATCAGGAATCCAAAACCAAGTGCAAGCAAGGCCTTTTGTGAAGCAGCCTCAGAAGTCACATAGCATCAGCGTCACTTCCACCGCATACCGTTGGTGACAAGTAAGTTACCAAACTTACTTGTTCCCTGATTCAAGGAGCGGAGACATATTTCTCACCTCTCAGTGAGAGGGTGAGAATTTCTGGGCATGTTTTAAAATCGCCGCACCAAAGTTACAACTATAATAATAAACTACGGATGTCCTTTAAGATCTTAATAAAACGATTTCAAACTTCAGAAGAAAATTTCCTAAAAGATGGATAACAGCTTCTGATTACAGCACAACAAAAACCTAGTGAATGGCCTGGTTTCAATGGAAGTTCTCTCCACTAGCCAACAAATCCATATGATGTCACTGGTTATCATGAGAAGAGGGTTTAAAGGACCCAAGTGTCCAGGTATGCGTCATCCAACATTTATGTGGCGCACTTGAAGCCCAGTATAAGAGTAATTATGTTTGCTCTTTGGACCTCTGCTATTCTCCCTTCACAGTTTGAGAAAATCTCGGCCGTAAGAGTTACCATGGCAACGGCAACATCTGTAGCAGAACCAGCCTGGAGGATATTTAAGGAGAAGCACCTGATCAGACAGGAATGGGTACCAACCTGGGTGCAAGCCGGAGACTAGAAAGGATCTTTCTGGGATCAACCCCTGCCTGTCCTATCCTCTAAGAAAGCAGACAACACAGAGCTGTACAAACAGAGCTGAGAGCTTACTGGAACCAGTGGAAATGGTGCAAGGATCACAGACAATAGGTTGACAGGGCAGTGAGAAAGGAGAGGTATATAGTGTCAGCAGGAGATTCCACTGTACGTGGAGGGTATTAACAGCCTCTGAAGCACAATGTACCACCAAGGTATCTGAGAGGGCCCTTTGTGATGGGCAAATTCAACATCTATTTATTAAGGGCCAACTGTGTGCCAGGCCCCATACTGGTGGCTTACACATATCTTTGCATTTAATTTTTCACTCTATTCCTACAAATGATGTCTGGATATCCCTGTAATATAAATAAGGAAATTGAGGGTCAAAGAGGAAGTGACTTAACCAAAGTCAAAGCTGAGATTCAACCCCAGATCCTTCTACCGCCCACGCTGACAGTCTTTCCACCAACCAATGTGGCTTGTCCATTGTGGAGGTGGATATGATCTGTTTCACCAAACGGATGAAACTGCTGTGGACTTTACACGTTCTAGACTTCCTTAGAAAGGACTCCATCTGAGATGATATTAAACAGAAAGGCAAAGAGCCTTGTAGACCATGGAAAAGACTGGATTTTATTCTAAGAGCAAAAGGATAAACATTCATTCACAAATTATTCCCTGAGCTCCTGCCATGCACCAGGCCTGTGTCAGACTCTGGAACGAGACTGACCAAGCCCTGTTCCTCTTCCGCTAGAAGATGCAGGCCAAAAGCAAGCAAGCAGATGAAAAATAAACATAGACTCACCTTATGAAGAAAATAAAACAGCATGAGGGACTTCCCTGGTGGCGCAGTGGTTAAGAATCCACCTGCCAATGCAGGGGACACAGGTTCGATCCTTGGTCCGGGAAGATCCCACATGCTGTGGAGCAACTAAGCCCGTGCGCCACAACTACTGAGCCCACGTGCCACAACTGCTGAAGTCTGTCCACTCTAGGGCCCACGTGCTGCAACTACTGAGCCCGCGTGCTGCAACTACTGAAGCCCCTACACCTAGAGCCCGTGCTCCGCAACAGAGAGAAGCGACCACGATGAGAAGCCCGTGCACCACAATGAAAAGTAGCCCCCACTCGCCGCAACTAAGGAAAGCCCACGCCCAGCAACGAAGACCCGATGCAGCCGATAAATAAATAAATAAATAAATAAATGTATAAACAGAAAAACCAACATGAGATGATAAAGAGCTCTAGGGGATGGGGAAAGGGGTCCTTTTTGGATAGAGTGATCAAGAAAGGCTTTTCTAAGGAGGGCTATTTGAGCTGAGACCTGAAAATGAAAAGGAGAAAGCCACACAAAGAGCCAAAGGTAGAACTTTCCAGGGAGAGGGAGACATTAGTACAAAGGCCCAGAAGCTGGAAAGGCTTGAAATCTTGGAGGCTAATGATGCTCGGGCGAGTGAGAGGAAGAGGACTGTGAGATGAAGCTGGTGAAGAAGACAGATGCCAGGCCATAGGCAGTCTGGGAGGTAAGGCTGCCAAAGAAAACGCAGGACGTCCAGTTACACTGAATGTTGGATAAACAGCAAATAATTTTTTGGTATAAGTACGTCCCAAATGTTGCAAGGGACATACTTAACACTTTTTAAAAAAAGTGTTCCTTGGTTACCTGAAGTTCAAATGTATCTGGGCCTCTGTATTTTTATTTGCTACATCAGGCAACCCTACATAGTGAGCCCTCAGGAATCAATTCTAAGGACAATAGGGAGTCATTGATGGGCTTTAAGCAAGGAGTGACATGAACTGATTCACATTTTTAAAAGATTATTCTGGCTGCTGTGTGGAAAATGGATTGTGGTAGAGTGGGAGAGAGTTATCGTAGACATTCAGGAGAAAGATGGATGGTGGCTTGGACGAGAGGAACCGTAGGGTTGAAGCAAAGTAGACTAATTCAGGAGATGCTTTGGAGGTAGAGCCAACAGAGCTTGTAATGGATGGGGAAGGGTGGAGGGAGGGAAACTGGAGAATCAAGCATGACTGTCTGCTACTGGAGCAGACCGTCATCTGCTTTTTATGCCTAGGGAAGCTTCTCAAATGCACACGTTGACTTAAGTCGCCCAAGAGGTCTCTTTGGTGGTCGAGGCACATGGTGATTTTGGTGGTCTTTGGTGATCCTCCTTAATTCTATAGCCTTGGCCAACACTCTACAAGTTGACCGTTTACATTTTTAATCAAACATCATGTGCTTTAGAGTTCTTTGGGGAAATCCCAGTTTCCAAGCTCCATGTGATATTCATTCCCATTTACCCTGGAGGAAGCCAGAAATAGCAGACATCTGGGGCTCTGGATTTTTCCATTTGTCAAGCCAGTTTTGAAAGATGAGATTACTTTAAAACCGGAGCTACAATGACCTTTACCAGGAGAGACACAGCAGTTCATTAGGTTCTTGTGGGCTTAACTAAAAGAGACACATACTGGAGCCAAGAAGAACTGATTAGCTGAACACAGCCTTCCATTGCCAGCACCAGTCCCTTCACGGAGTAGCAACTAGTAAAAGAGAGTTTGAGGGAAGAATTTAGGGAACAAATTCTAAATATGGCAGAACCGAACAAAGGAGCACTGTGTTCCTCTGGTCTGTGTGTTGCTTTCAAGACACTATCCCTACTGTATGCTTTCACAAAAGCAGAAGAAATAATCACAACACATTTATCATTCGCCGGGCGGAATTATTTTGGCAAGAAATCTATGCTCCAGAATACATTATACTAACTGACAACATATTCTGAAAAATGTAGATTTTTAAAGCTGGTAGGTGCTTATGCAACCATGTCAGGCTAAGGGACTGAGCGATTATGTCATTGTTATGTGCGTCAAATATTTTGGATAAATATTAAATGATCCACAAAGTCAGGTCTTGTTAATGCAGGCAGTGGAAACCAGCGGCTTCGACGATCACATATTAAAAGCCAAACTGGGGAGGCTGATTTCACTCTGGGCTCCTGAAGAAAGATTCACAATGTTCTGGGTGGAAGACTGCATTCAGCATAAATAAATACATTAGTTTAAACACTAGAATTCTGGAGACTGAAACAAAGCCGTTTATCCTCTCTGCATAACTCAGGAAGCTGGGGGAGGCCACAGAAGAAGTTTTCAGGGGGCAGCAAGGGAGGTCAAGATAGACTTTTCCTCCCAGAGAAAACATGGAAGGCACTCTGCTTTTCTCCCTACTGGTGCAAATGCATGTTAACATCAAGTTTTCATCCCAGGTGCTACCAGATTCATGGAGTGTCTTTCCCCCTAGGAATTCGCACAGACATAGCACTTAGGATGACTTGTTGTGTGTTCAGGGGGCATGGGAAGGAAGTTTACCCAGGACATCTCCCATGGATGCATGTTGACTTGGAGGGATGATGTGAGTTTATGTCTAATTGATGGTTTAAGGCAGTGTTTCTCAAACTCAGCACTATTGACATTGGGGGCCAGATAATTCTTTGCTGTGGGGACTGTCCTGTGCATTTGCAAGATGTTAAGCAGCATCCCTGGCCTCCACCCACCAGATGCCAGTAGCACTCTCTACTCAGCGCAACAACCAAAAATGTCTTCGGACGTTGCCAGATGTCGCCTGGGTGGCACTGAGAACGCCCCTTTGAAAACCACTGAATTAGCTGCATAGGAAGATTCAGGACACTGGACTACCAGCATGCTGTGAATCCTTGGCTCAAGAAAGGCTTACTGAGCACCCATCAGCCCCAATCCCCTAATTTCACAGGCAAGAAAACAGCCTGAGAGAAGGGCAAGCTCCTACCCAAGGTCACGCAGCAAGCCAGGGCCTGCTGGCCATTCTTCCAACTCTTAGTGGCACATTCTCTGCCCAGATTCCACCTGTCTGAGTTTATGAGAGAAATTAAAACAGAAATAAAGTCACATGGCAGATTGTCTTACTCCTATTCATGAGAGTATTTGCAAAGAGGCACAAGTTTATTCAGATCTGACAATTGAGACCGTACTCTCCAATGACACCTTACGTAGGTAATCAGGCAGACTCTTCTTTCCCTGCTGAGGGGAAAGCGTACCTCTCTTTCTTGGGACTGAAAAGCAGGCGGGTTTGGAGTGCAGTCCTCCCCAGGTTGTCTTCCTAATCAGCCCAAGGAACGAAAAAGTGAAGAAAATATCACATGTGATTGAGTTTACTTAGAAAAGATCTCTTTACAGTTTGATTCCCCTGTCTCGTTATCCACAGCGAGGCGAAAGCCAGCCTCCTTGGGCACCTCTCCAGGCTCACTCCTCTGCCCCTTTCCCTTGGAAACAAGTCCAATTTCTTCTGCCTTTAGGAAAAGGAGTACTGGTGTGAACTGGCTTCTCCTGTGGGCATTGTACATATCTTATTGTCTTATGCCTCTGTGCTGGCAGCTGCCCGCCCCACCTCCAATCCTTGTCTGGGAGATTTCTCTGAATCGCACAGTCAAAAGCAGCAGCAGGGAGAAATTGTTCAAGTCACCCATAAATCCCCATTCTTTTGTGGCTATGCTTCTGTTTAAACCTGGGCCCAGACTCACTGAGCGGCTGGGAATAGTAGCCATTTTCATAATCCCCAACTGTTTTCAACGAGTGAGTTGCCAAGCTGAAGAATGGGCAACCTCTAGGTCCAGTTTTTCCCTCTTTCTAATGGGCTGCAGAGGGCAAAGGAGAATCAGATTCATGAAGTAAGGGATGACAAACCTATTTATTGATCCCTGGTTAACGAAAGAGAAAACTTCATTCTCAATGCCGGATATTTTATGTAAACTAGGTATTGAAAACATATAATAGTAAGCATTTTAAAATCGGGACCTGATTTCAACTTTACATCCTAAAATGACACTGTTATGCAAGGTAATTACGTAATAAATTTGTCAGGGAATATAAATCAATAAAAATGGTGGTGATGGTTTGTCATTTAATAGCCAAATTGTAAATGAGTTTTTCAGCATTAATGTAGCAGGTTGCTACAATTAGGAAACCATTCTTAGGGGTGTCTTTAATTCCTTAAAAAAATTTTTTTGAGGTTCATTAATTTCCTCATTTGAACATGCTGCATATTTAACCAGTTGAAGTCAGAGGACACTGGGATTTTTGAGGAATAAGAACCATCTGAGCAAAGGAAAAAAAAAGCAAAAACATAGCAAGGATCTGTGCCCATATTAATAATTTCACCTAGGGAGTCAGGGTAGCCCAGGGGCAACCATTTACTAGCTATATGGTCTTAACAAGTGGTTTCGTCTTCCTGTGCCTCCTTCCTGAATCTCATTCATAAAATGGGACTAACAAACCAACCTGTCTGATAGGGTTGATGTCTGATTAGGGCCATTGTTTCATGTCGATGGCTTATATCAGATGGCATACAGAAAGACTTAGCCCATCCTTGGCTCACAATGTGAGCTAAAGGTAATTATTGCTTTTGCTGTTGTCATCATTCATGTGTATACTGCGCCATTCTGATCTTCTTACCTTCTTTTTATCCTTTTTGTTCCCCACTATGCTCCATTTCCAAGCTGATATCCCCAAGTGTGCAGTCTTCTAGAATGAACACAAATTAGGAAGGCAGATTTTTCACCAAACCCACCTGACGCTAGGCCATAATTCCCATTCTTGCCAGTGAAATCAGGAAGAAAAACTATTATTTAACGCAAGAGCTCTCACTATGAATTCTCTCCCACATGATCTTGCTTCGTTTTGAAAACACTCTATGAGATCCATATTATCCGACTTTCAGACGAGAGGTCCAGTGAGTTTAAGTGATTTGTCCAGTGTTCCTCAGCTACAAGGTGGCAGAACCAGGATTCTAACCCAGTCCTTTCCACTGGACCACACTCTCTCACTATGGAAAGTACTCACGGAGTGTCTGATAGATGCCAGGCAGTGTGAGTGCCACAGGAGAGGTGGGGGCAGACCTAACCTTGTCTGAATCAGACGCGGAACTGGCTCTCATTCCCACTGCACGTAGCAACAAAACATGCCCGTAAATAAAGCACTAGGGAAATTCAGAAGCAGAATCCTCCATATAGGATCTGGCTACTACCTCCTCTCTGTCCTTTTGTTCTTCTGCTCCCACCACTCACCGTGCTCCAGTCGGTTGACCCTATTTCTGGTCCTCAACCACAGGGCATCTAGTCCTGCCTCAGGGCTTTTGCCTGGAGCCCTCATCTCCATGGGGTCTTCTTGGCTGTTTGTTCTTAAGTCTCAGCTGTTACCTCCTCTTGATGTCTTCGCTGACTGTCCAAAGGGCCCCTCACTTCCATCTCCAGTCCCTCTTTTACACGTCACCCTGCTTTACTTTCTTCCAGGCAGTTGTCACACATGTATGAAGTGTTTCTGCTCACGAACTGGCTCCCTTGTTTGTTTTGTTTCTCTTCCAACTAGAACGTAAGCTCCGAGAGCGGGAATCGTGTCTGCCTTCTTCTGCCTGTCTTTAGCCCTGTATCCCTAAGGCCCAAACAGCACCTGAGCACACAGTACACCCTCAACATTCCCTGAATAAAGGGCTTAGGAGAGAGTGACTGATGTTAAAGCAATTTAGTTGTGTTGAGGTATATTGTCTTGTGCGTTTGCGGCTCTGACTGTTCCCAGTCAGCAGATCCCTGAGGACAGGTGCTGTGCCATCTCACCTTCATATTTTCTAGGAAGAGAAACGAATCCATCCTTATCTCTTAGTTCCTTAACTTCTCCCAGCCACAGCTCTATTTTCTTAACTGGGACCAGGCTTCCTCTTCTTTCCATCCCCTTGAATTTCTGCACATGACTTTCTTGATGAGAAAAAGCAGTCAGCGAAATTTGTTTTGGAATCATCTGTGTTCTCTGAGAAATAAGGAATCTAATTGCGGTGGTCATCTGTTGTTCTGCCTGCCAAGCGTTCATTCACTATTTCTCTGGTAACAGAATTTTGGTTTCACTTGAGAGAACCATCCTTGCTTACTAGCAGGTCATAGTGGTTTCAGTGGACCCACCCCACCACTTGGATCCAGAGAGAGGCACATGACCCAGGCCTGACCAATCAGTGTTTTGCCTTCCCGAGCCACAGTGATTGGCTCAGAGATGATCATGTGATCCGAGTCAGGCCAATGAGAATCAATTCTGTGATTTTATACAAGCTGTTAGGAAACAGAGCTCTCTTTTCCTTTGGGAGTCGCCTGGCTGGTGGACGGTACTCATGTTGCTGCCGTAGGTAGTGTTCATCGTGCCACCATGAGGGAGAGCATCTGTGAGAGTGAAGCCAACACAGAAGAAAGCAGGCAGAAAGACAGTGAGAGAGAGGAGAGAAAGACGTTGTTGAAGCCCCTAGATCCAGCTGTACCTGAGCCAATAAAAACCCCTTGTGATTACGCGCTCAGTTCGTGTCACTTGCAACCAAAAGGCTAATTAAGCTCTCCCAGTTCTGCGTATAGAGCATGTTGGGCTCCAATCATGAGAAATACCTTAAAGCAAAAGCTGGAAATATTTGGGTGGAAAAGAACATTTGTTTGTCTTCCAGCTCATACACGGTGGATGTGCAATTCTAATCTCCTTTTAAAGGGCAGTTCTTTGGAACTGGATGCTGCTTAAATACCAGGCCCAGAGAGCTGCCAAGGGGACCATCATCCAGTGATTATTTTTCAACAGCAGCAAAGTGGCTGGATGGCTTCACATTTTTTCGTTGCCTAAAACAATGCAGAGAATGTAGATTGCTTTAACTGTAAGCGTGTGCTCAGCCCTTGGGAACCACGTGAGGGAAAAAGAGAGAAGGAAACGAAGCTGATTTTGCCAAACACCTACTGTGTGCTCCAGAGCTAGTGATGGGTGTTTTAGGTTCTTTAACTCACTCTATTTGGGATCAGAGTCCTTGATTCAGGTCCAAGATCTGCCACTGATTGGCTGTAAGACCTTGAACAAGCCACTTAGCCGCTCTGGCCTTAGCTTATCCATCTACCAATGGTGTAGTAAATATCTGTCATTATCAGAGAGCTGGAGTCTATTGGAAGGCATTTTTAAAGGGAAAGTGAGAAAGCATTAGCAATGTAAGCCTGTTAGTGTTCCAAGCGATGGATTTGCCAAGGAAGAGATGACCTGCTCTCATCTCTTGATCTACCATATTTGGGCTGATCAATGCAGTCCTTCCATTGCTGTTGTGTGATGTCACTGGTGAGAGCTCCAGCCCTGAAGTCGCACAGACCAGGCCTCGAGTCCCGCTTCCCGTGTGTGCCTACTGCCTGTCCTCGGGCCAACGTCTGCGTCCTTATCAGTAAAGTGGGGTTATCAGGCGGCTCCACAGATATACTCTATTTTGAGAGTTAGTCACACTTCTAGGCAAATACTGGGTGTTCAGTAGATGCTAGTAATTCATATTTTGAAAGCCAACACAGGTGATTTTATGCCGTAACTACGCTGGAACATGCTGTAACTAAAATTGCCGGAAAGAGGTATGGAAGTAAAACATCATCTGTGCTGATCACCTTCTGTGATCCTCTTGGTCTCGGGACCCCATACAAACTTGGCAGGTGTCTCGTCCCTGTGAGCAGTGTTTTCTTAGCCCCAAAATGGAGAAGGGGGGATGGGGGGGAGATTAGAAATAATCTGAGCCTCTGAGTCCCGTTCAGCTCTGACTGGCTGTGGTTCTAAATAGCTGGAAGTTCATTTTATGTTTAAATAATAAACAACAAAAAGTTTCTAGAGTCAAAGAAAGGGCCCCTGGCAGCACAGCTCAAGATGAACTCCGTGGAGGCGACGAGGGGCCGTGCATAGGATGGAGGCATATGGTTTAGAAGTTTGGAAAGAAAGGAGGCCTCTGCTTTGCGTTACATGGCCTCAAAGGCCAGTTCTTTGTGGGGGGGGGGAAGTGCGGGAAGCATGACACAGTCGCAGAAAAAAGGAGGCAAAAAGCAGGTGTTGAGAAAAGCAGCCGAGAGCAGCAGAAACAGCAGGGACTTGAGTGCCGAGCAACGGGTACCCCGCGGGTGTCTGTCATCAGCTGAGGCTCTGCCCCTCTCCCAGGTATTCCCACCCCCATAGCGTTCAGTGCCCTTGGGGAAAGCTGACCTGGGACAGAGCCAAGTCTATTTTTGACCTTTGAATTTCAAGAGCATAGGCCGGGGCACAAGACAAAAGTTGTGGAAACCTCAGTGGTGGACATCCTACCATCCAGAGGAGGAAAGAGTAAGAGGGGAAGCAGAGAAAATGTGGGTGCCAGTGGGCCCTAATCAGGGGAAACACTCTGGGAGCCTCAGAGAGTTGGGGGCAAACCAGCCCACAGATGGACCTCAGAAAACCAGGAAGACCCTGGAGTCCCCTGCATCTGGCATGACTCAGCAGCTGGAGAAATGTCTGAGCGAGGAGTGGATGGGCCTGGGACAGTCTCAGAGGATTCCCTGTGCCAAGCATGAAACTGGAGCCATAGAGTGTTCCCAGGTACACGCAGAGCCACAGGATGGCATGGATGCTTTCCGTGGGCCCAGGTGTCCAACGCAGGTTTCTCCCCTGTGATACCACAGGTGGTAACAGAAAGATGCTGTACAAATGGGGTGAGGGAGGACATAGTGACATGAACAGCCTGATGACAAGAAGATAAGACGGAGACAGAGAACTTCGGATGGTGCTTCCAGTGTAGCCCGTGGATGACACAAGTTCTAGTGGTGTCCAGGCCTGGCATTTGTTCATTCCACAGAGAGCACTATGATGGACTTGGTACGGCCAGGCTGGAAACACGGGGATGTAGACGACCACGGCATGATCCGCGTGGTTTCTTCCCACCGGTGGCCGCAGCCTGATAGAAGAGACAGACATATCAAGACTGAGAGGAATGGAAAACCATGACAGCAGGAAGCAGCAGGAGAGGGAGGGAAGGACAGGGAGAATGAGAGAGGAACAGGCACCAAGTCTGCAGGAGCCTGGGGACGGTTCTGTGCAGGATGCCAGGCACCCAGGAACTAGGGGAGCAGATGCAGGCGCACACCGATTCGACACACTTCACTATAAAAAGCAGCAGCTTCTAGGGCAACCACCTATGCGCAAGAAGCCAAGCGGAGTTCATCTTCCCAAGCAAGAGCATAACAGTGGTGCAGGGGAGGAGCCTCGGAAGAGTCCGGGCAAGAGCTAAGCACAGTCTGGCTGAGGTTCGCCTCCCTCCAGATGCAGCCACCTCCCAGAATTTCCCTGGTTTCTGTATGAAATTGAACAGAACCTTTAACAGCACGTGATCACCCTCCAAAACTCCCTATAGACCTCGATTCTTTTGCACAAAACCAAAGGTGGTTTTGTTTCCACACCTGCCTAACTGGTCTCAACTCAACATGAACAGTGCTCTGAAAGGAAGAGTGGGAGCAATCCGGAGGTGCAGAATGATGCCAGCATGAGGCACACTGTTCGTTCACTCAAGCCCATACCCTCAGACATCACTGTGCTCTCTCGGGGAGAAGGGCCGCGTGAGAGGCTGGAGCTGAGACACATGTGCGGTGGCTGCTCCAGCGGGAGGGGGAGGGAAAAAGAAAATCGCCTCCCATGGGCTCCCCCCACTCCTGCTAACAGCCCACAGGCAAAGCCCACGTGAGCTAATGTGTGTCCTGCCATAAGGTCATGTGAGCTGATCAATGCCAGGGGAGGCGGAGTAGCCTACATCTCAAACAGCACTAGGAGAAATGGAAATAAAGACCAGGCTCCAGGGGCAGGGTTCTGAGGATGCCCCCCAAACGCTGGTCAGAGTGGACTCTGACATTTACAGAGGCGCCCGCGTCTGCTTTAGCCAAATCCCTTTTTACTTGGCGTGGCCAATGTGATATTTAAACGGAAATGTCACCCTCGTGACAAACCCTTCAGAATCCTGCTGTCCTCGGGTTGGCTCCTTCATGGTCTCTATCCAAAGTGAAAGCTGTTGATACAAACAGAAAAAAAAGTAAAGTTGGGTTTGATGAACTCGGGATTAAGTCAGGCCAAGCCATTTAGTGAAATGTGAGCTTTGTCATATGCTGAGAAATTAAAATCGTGATTTAAAACTTCCTCCTAAAAACACTGCGCTGTCTTTAGTTGAGACTCCTGCCGGCGATGATGAACCGTGGTCCGTGCCGTGGAACAACTCAGAGGAGACACCAGCCGAACACCTGGCTTTGAACTGAGAGCTGAGAACCCCGAACTACCTACTCTCAGAAGGAGACCAGCCCAGACTTTGAGTTGGCTTCATCTTGTTTTCGAATCATTGCTTTTCTTTAAAAGTCAGGGCGAGGAAGGAAGCTCGGTTACTGAGTATTTATTTGGCTTACATCACCCTCCACTCAGAGGTTAAGTTACTACATTGTGGTTCGGGTTATCAGAATTGATTTTTATTTCTTTTGGCAAATGTACACTAAAAACCACATTTTTTAAAGTGGATGGAAGTGCACCATAAAAAGAAATTCATATTTGTAGACATCAGCACATTTCAGTGAGTGTTGCAGCTAAATTTGAAAGAACGTGCACTTTTGAGATTTCTAACATAGATGTAAATTTGTGTTGAGGAATGTACACTGAGCTCCGTTCTTTCAAATCTCTCATACAGGGCTTCTCCACCAAAAGCGGCATAGGCACGGGAAAAAAACTAAAAACTAATTCATACCCCGACTTGCACAGAAGTCCCCTTCCCTTTGCCAATGAGTTTTTCTGCCCTCACGCCAGCTTCATTCATTAAGCAAGAAACAATTTTCACGGCCTCCACCATCTCCGCTTTGGTCTCCCCAGTGAGATGGCTATAACAGACCTAACTTAAAGAAAAATAAGGTCTGCATCCCATCTTTAGAGGAACAAGCCATCCAAGACCTTCTTATGTATGAAATGCCTTATTGGTTACAAAGTTTGCTCTTTTTTTTTTTTTTTTTTAAAGATTTATTTATTTATTTTTGGCTGCGTTGGGTCTTAGCTGCGGCACGCAGACTTCTCTCCAGTCGTGGCTTGCGCGTTTTGTCTTCTCTAGTTGTGGCGCGCAGGCTCCAGGGTGCATGGGCCCTGTAGTTGGTGGCACACGGGCTCTCTAGTTGAGGCACGCGGGCTCAGTAGTTGTGGCTCACGGGCTTAGTTGCCCTGTGGCATGTGGGATCTTAGTTCCCTGACCAGGGATCGAACCCACGTCTCCTGCATTGGAAGGTGGATTCTTTACCACTGGATCACCAGGGAAGTCCCAAGTTTGCTCTTTAGCATAAAAGCTGGGCTCAGCTCAGAGATTTAAGCAGATACAGCTTCTTGCTGCCGCTACCTCAGCTCTCTTGTAACTTGACAACAATGGTAACACTTAAAGGTATCAAGGAGCAGGTCCTTCAGAAGACTTGCCTGCAAATCTAAACCTCTGACATGTGTCAGAGGTTCGCGTCTTGGATTAATGCAGTAATCCTCAGTGTTGTGGTTTTTGTTTGTTTGTGTTTTTTTGCGCGGTACGCGGGCCTCTCACTGTTGTGGCCTCTCCCGTTGCGGAGCACAGGCTCTGGACACGCAGGCTCAGCGGCCATGGCCCA